>NW_020664419.1:28561423-28732176 GCF_002925995.2 Terrapene triunguis | reverse complement strand
TCCTGCCTCGTTACCGAGGGAACAGTTTGCCGTTCTCGTGGGCATACGATTCGGGAACAACACATTCCTACAGATTTGTGCTTACAATTTGGGGGCTGAGACTATTTACACTGTAATTATTTGATAGTTGCAAACAAGAATTTGTGGTGGGCACTATTTAAAAAAAATTAGTACCAGCATTAATTGTTATTCACCAAGCCACGCTTCTGCATCTTCCTGAGCTGGCTGGCAAAACCTCAGCGGCCTTTCCACTATAAATTCTATGTAAATAAATTTCCCTAACACAGTTACTAAAAAAGAACCTCCATCTGCACACATCTTCCTCATGCCTGCACGAGGAAAATTAAACTCAGAACATTCAAGGAGGAAAGAATAATCACAGCTAAATGATGGGATCCATTAAAGAGCCAAAATGAAGTATTGTGTGTCAGAAAGTGTTCATGTCCTGGCTACAAAATAAACTGTTCATAGTGTAGGACATGTTGCAATTAATTTCCTCCCATGCACCTCACCCATTAAAACAAAACAAAACAAAAATCCAAACCCAGAATGTAACTGAAGATCTACAATTAGATAAATTAATTGCGAGTGTCAAAGATTCCGTCTTAAAGATAAAATAGAATAATAATGGTATAATAAAATACTCATGTCTTCTCAGGATCTAGTTATTATTACAGCAGCAATGTTTGTGTCACTTTAGTGTATACTCATTCTAACCCTGCAGAGCATAGCACATAGATAATAATGAACTGCTCCCGTGGAATAAAATGGGAGGTTTCCTGTGCACTTCAATAGGAGCAAGTCTGAACCCTTAGTCTTTTTAAAACTTTCCAAATATCTATTACAGTGAGACCTTCTGAAAAAAGAGAGAGGCTCTGATACAAGTGCAGGTTTCAGTGGCCATTTCAGTCTCCCACTGAAAACAAATGGAGGACACGCGAGCCTCTGCAAATACTATATTTTCCCATGAGTTCTTTTCTGTTTCTCAGTGGGAACACAACTCATTAAACAGTCTTCTTTTTGTTTTCTTTTTCTTTTTCTTTTCTTTTTGTGGTAGTGGTTGTGTGTGTGTGTGTGTTTGTTTTTGCACTTATGGATAATGTAGCCATTATCACTTATAGAACAAATAATAATATGAGTGTATATATATATATATATATTAAGGCTTTTGTTCAGATGGGGACCCCACTGGGCTCAAGTGGGTCTATTTATTGGTAGTGCTTTTTATTTATGCTCATGTTATGGGATAGCACTGGACCAGTACTTATATTTGTAGTTTTAAAAAATGTAAATAACTAACTAAATAAATATTCAAAGGACCATAATTACATAATAGACCATTACAATTAATTTTCCTGTTCATGTCCTGGTGAAACTGTTTTTTTTGTTTTTTAATAATCCAAAAAGGGTTCTGCTGAAGCCACAAACAATATGAAATTGGGAGTTAAAGCTGAAATCAAGAAAGACACAGGAGGTCAAAATCTGTTCTCAGCCGTGCTGGTTTAAACCTGTAGAACCTCTGTTGGGTTCAACAGAGTTATTTTGGATTTGCATCAATGTAACTGACAACAATATTTGGACATATATATTCATGCCAAGAGCATTAGTATCTGCATGTCTGAAAAGAGCCTTATTTCTGAATAGTCTTCTCACCCTTACTCTAACTTTAAACAAGTAAGCAAACAAACAAAACTCCACACATTAATTCATTGAAAATCTTTAGTTTATCATAAATAACCAATTTTGAAAGTGGCTTCCCCAAATGCAAAGAACCCAAGGCAACAACAATGAATGACATATAGAGTCATTTCTAAGAGGAGATTCCCAGCTCAAATTTATCCAGTGCCTTAACTAATTAGCCTCATTAACTCCATCAAATGCCTTTGGCATCTGAAGACAGAATGCAAAATTTGTTCCTGGAATCAAATGGATTTTAATTATAAAGGACTCTGTACCAAGCACTTTCCAGAAATGAAGACTGTTTGATCAGAGTGAGTGTGCCCAGGAGCAATTTATAAAGTTGGGTAGCAGATCTTAGCCCATTTTCCAAGCTAATAGTGCTTCAGAGATTCAGCACAGTCTAACATCCTGAGGGGCCTTGCTGTTGTTTTTTAGAAGTACTCTAAAAGTGACTGTATTTGATGACTCAGGGGTCAGTCTTTCCAAAATGAAGCATTAAGCATTTCAAGAAGACAGACTAATCAGGTGTTTATTAACCTCTGCTCTGAAACTATCACAGCCAAGTGCCTTCCCAGATTTAAGACTAAGACTAAGTGTATTAATCTGTTGCACAGACAAAGATTAATTACACTTTTCTGCTGAATTTTCTTGGAAAGAAACAGAAATTGACTTTATCTATAAATGTATCTACATATTGTAAATGACACGTTCTACTTACAATAACCCTATGCCAGTAGGGGAAAAAATATTTTGTCAATGTCTGAAGTCACATATTTTTAATTAAGCTGTTTACATGTTGCTTTGATCAAAAGCTAATACTGGATATTTGATCGAAATATAGACAAATAATACGCTGTTTTGAAATATTTAGCCTAATTTACCAAACTTGAAATGCTAATATTAACATGGTGTTCAATTTACAACGAAGACAGCATAATATTCACCCAATTACTCAGTTTTTCACCAACTGTGCTAATGATGCCTGATCTGGTAAAGTGCGGTGAGCAATGAAGTAGCAAAGATAACTGTTATTTAGATTAGTGAAAATCATGGAGTACTGTCAGCAGTTTTAGAGGGACCTAACAAAGCTATATGAATGGGCAGCATGCTGGCAGATGAAATTCAGTATTCACAAAATGTAAGGTAATGAATTGGAAGGAAAATTTGAATTACTCATATACATTACTGGGTTGTAACCACACAGGCAAATGTCATGGGCATCATTGTAGACAGCTCAATGAAAATGTCTCTTCATTGTGATATAGTGGTTAAAAAAAGCAAACTTAAAGATAGGGTGGATAAGGAATAGGCTAAAAAATAATGCTGCAAATATAATGCTATTACATAAATCAGTTGTACACTCAGAACTTGAATAATGTATTCATTTCTATTCACCCTATCTAAAAAAATAGCAGAAATAGGGGGTTAATACTGGAACAGTTTAATTTAGAGAGTTGGTGAATAAGAAGGGACAAAAAAAGATACACAGAGTAATGAATGCCATAGAGAAAGTAAATTAGGTATGTTCATCCTTTTTCTTAATAACAGCAAGGGGACATTCAATGAAAATGAAAGGCAATGAATTTTAAAAATGACAAAAAGAAAATACTTCACACAATGCACAATTAGCCTGTGTCATTGTCACAAGTTATCACTGGTGCCAATACTTCAGCAGGATTGAATATTATGGGTAAAATCCTGACCCCGAATGAAGTCAATGGCAAAACTCCTGTTGATGTCAATTTATGGACACAACTGTGGTCACAATTTCACCCATACTGGTAACAAAAACATAGTTACAGTAGGAAACCAAGGTTGTTTTGGTTTGAATTTTTTAAGCAAAACTGGAAGAGGTTTAGATAGGGATATAATCCTAGGGCTGGTTAATAATTTTCCTCTGAAATATATATATATGAATGAAAATAGATTTTTTTTTCCCCACAAAAACTCCCATTTAGTTGAAAAGCCACCACTGAAAATAGTTTTTCAACTAAACGGGAGTTTTTGTAGAAAAAATTCCATTTTCATGGAGTTTTGGGGTCTTTTCATAAAACCTAAATAACCCCAAACTGAAAATGTCTCGTACAGAAAAAAAATAATTTCCTGACAGTTCCAATAAACCTTCATGCTCCAGGGTACATGTCAACTTCTACATGATGTGGGGTAGGGAAAAAATTTCCCTGGGGCAGGTATTTCCATCATAACTGTCCACTTCAAGGTTTCTTGCACTTACCTCTGAAGAATCTGGTAACAGCCATTGCCAAAGACAGATTTTTGATTTGCTGGGTCACTGGTGTAGTCTGGTCCAGTATGGTAGTTCTTAGGTTTAATGTATGGGACTACCAGTGACTTTCAGTGAAGATTCCATACACAAAGTGCTCGCAGGATCAGATATTCATTTTTCATCAAACATTAAAATGCATACTAAGTTTAATGCGGAGGACACACCTTGAGAGAAATATTTGACCAAGGAGAGGTGATCTCATCTGGATCAAAGTTTACTTTTGACTGAAGCATGAAGTTCAGCTTGAAGCTGAATCAGAGTTAGGATCCATGTTGAAGCATTTAGCACATTATAGGGTTGAGGTCATGAAGACTCAGAATCATATAAGCAATTAGAAAAAGATATCTGTCCTTATTAAGGTGGTGCGGTGGACAGAAGTTCCATTTCACAGAGGATTTTGAGGTTTTGTTCCAAATCAGAACAAAACCCAAAAATTTCAAAATTCTCCAAAGGAAAGTTAAATAAAAATCCATTTCAGGTCAATAGAAAAATTGGGGTCCACAAAATTGAAATGTTTCATTTCAATTTCAACTTCTATTTTGTAAAATACAAAATAAAATAAAATCAAAACAAAAGTCATTTCAAAATAAAAAAGCAATATGTTTACTTCCAAAAGTGTCTAAATGGGATTTTTCAGTGCTGTCGGGAGGATTTTCCAGGGTTCTTTTGAAATGAAATTCCAGCAATATCAAACCAATTTTGTGGATTCACATATTCTGAAGGAATATGGTTCCATCAAAATTCCTCTGCCTTAGTTCCTATGACTTTGTAAATCGTTATAAAGTTGTAGTGTTGTAGCCTGCACAGTACACTGTAAAATATCTTTCGTTACTCCTTTCAATTAGTAAATTAACAGACTCTGTAATCACTACTCACTTGTTGCTCTAATGGAATTCAATGGAATTACTGCATGTTTAACCATAATAGAAGAGAACAGTAGCTGATCTGAATGTAGTATTCTGAGCATCAGACTGTAGGACACAGAGAAAAATTTAAATTCCATTTCCAATAGAACTCTCCCAATTGGAAGAGAATGTTTCTTTCTTAGATAGTTGCTTAGGTTTTTTTTCCCAATTGCTAATCTTTCCTACTTCTAGACTCTTTATAGCCACATGCCTTCTAAGCATTTTGTTCATGTTCCCAAAGTGCTTCCCCATCCTATTATAATATCCTAAAATATCTTTAAAATAATGCACAAAACAGTTTTCTATTGTTACCGTTCTAGGGTTTTAAAGTGGTACCTGTCATTGCTGTCACAGGAATATGAATAACAGCAGTGGTATCTTTATATTTAGGGCCCTACCAAATTCATGGTCTATTTTGGTCAATTTCACGGTCATACATTTTAAAAATCGTAAATTTCATGATTTCAGATATTTATATCTGAAATTTCATGGTGTTGTAACTGTATGGTTCCTGACCCAGAAGGGGGCTTTGAGGGATCACAAAGATTATTTTAGGGAGATTGTGGTATTGCCACCACTAATTCTGTGCTGCCACCCAGGTCTGAATGCAGTGCAGAAGTAAGGGTGGCAATACCACAACCCCCCTACAATAACCTTGCCACCCCCACCCACCCCTGCGGCCGCCTTTTGGGTCGGGACCCTCAGTTTGCGAAACACTGGTCTACCCTGTGAAATCTATATAGTATAAAAGTACACAAAAAACATATTTCATGGGGGGAGACCAGATTTCACGGTCCGTGACACATTTTTCACGGCCATGAATTTGGAAGGGCCTATTTATATTCCAAAAAAGAGGCAGGCTTTGAGTGGGTTTTTGTTTATATTAATAAATGTAAAAGTTTGAGAGTGCTGGTGTGTAGACAATTGCTGTTGAAAGGAAACTCGGCTGAAACAGTGAGGTTTGTCATTAGTGCTGAATGTGTTGAGGTTAATAATCTGACTTTCATTTTTTCTCAATGACTTTTCTCATCGTCGTTGCTTGTTCCATCACCAGCAACAGATGCAATGGTAGATTATTTACAACATAAGGTGCATCATCTGGTCAATCCGAGTTTTAAAAAGTTCAAGTCTATTTCAATGAGTATTTTGTTTGTGTAACTCACTGGAGCACCATCATTTCACTATAAACAAGAATAATTTACAATGGTATTATGCAAGGCTGGTTTAGGAATTGACTAATGATTATAGGATGACACCACTACTGTAAATATAATGAGAAGAGCATTATTTTTTTATTCCTTACTGTATATTTGTGAACCATCATTTTTTTAAATGTCAGTTTAAAAATCAAACTGCTGGCTAGACTCATCTTTCAATAGCTTCTCATGCTCAGTTGTGCCACCTTTTAACTTTTGCTTTATGATGTAGCTTGTTTAAATAGCTTTCTGAATAGAAAGTGACATTTAAAAGCCACATGTAAGCATTATTTGGAGATGCAGCTGAGTGGCTGTTTCATCTTTCAAACCAGTAGCTGGCGAGCAGAGGTGAGCACTGCAGAGCAGCTCCAGAAGAGGTCTTGGAAACTATTAAAAAGAATGAACTTCTCTCAATCCCTTGCAGAGAATTGAGTTACTACAATTTATTTAAAATAGGCTAGAAGCTGTGGTGTAGAATTTACCTGTGACTAGCAAAGGTGCAAAGCAATCGCTATGAAATTATTTTGAGAAAATGACCAAAATGGGGGAGACATCTGTGGGCCAGATTTTCATCAGTAGTAAACTGATGTAACGCCACAGAAAACAATTATATTGATTTATTCCAACCAACATTTGGCCCCAGGTGTCTAATACTAGCTCAGAATTTGTTGGTTAACTATATCCCACTTGTGACCGTCATATGAAGATTCTGGACTTAAAATTCTTAAGTATGCTAAATGGATTCTACTTTACTTCTTCTGGTGCTATGTACATTCCTTTGGATATAGAGGACAAGATCTTCTGCAAGTGTAAATCAGTGTAGCCCCACTGGAGTCAATGAATTAACACACTTTATATGGCCCAGAATTTTATAATAACATGACTTAGGGTTTCATCTTGCACTCAGGCAAAGCTCTCATTGAAGTCAGTGGGAGCTTTGGCTAAGTAATTAGTTAACATTGGGTCCTAAAGGGGCAGTGCTTTGTGAAACATAAAAAGCTGTCCTGGAATATCCTACAGAAGCATGCTGTGAAATTCTGTGATACAAAGCACGTGACATAACTTGGAAGTTAATGTGTCACTAAAACCATAGTTTGAATCCAAAAGCTTCTGACCCTTATTTTTCCTGAGCCAGGAAAATTTGAAAGGAATCAACACTTTTGACACGATAGCAATAAACCTTAGCACAAGAAAAAATACAACACAATTCATGAAAGATACTATTTTCTAATCATTAAGATGATGTTTGGCTCAAAAGACTGCTTTCCTCCCGCTTTCCTCTCTCCTAACCCCCCCCCACCTACACCTGATTCTGACCTCACTCTTACTGGTGTAAGTCAGCAATAACTCTGAGGAAATCAATGGTTTTCTTTGCCCCAGTTCTGCCCCATAATAAAAAACAAAACAAAAAGTAAATGGAACTTTGATGAGATGTTATTAGCAGAACTATTTACCCTGGGTCACTCACAAAATGTACTGACTTCAAAGGTTATTGGATCATGGCCTTTGCTTGTATGTTGTCTCCCCTTCCTCTTCCTTTAATCATTTGTAAGCTCTCTGAGGAAGAGACTGTGTCTTCCTCTGTACTTAGAAAATCTCTAGTCCATTGTGGGTGGAACCAAAAATAACTAATAATTAATGAATAATAAACCAGTGTAAATAAGTTCAGAATGCAGCCCTTCGGCAAAGGAAATGGGGGTAAATATTCTGAGAAGATAGCTTGCTTTCCCTGCACTGATCTGAAATAGTTTTCACCAAATTAAATGATGCAGCATTTCATTTTCAATTGAAAACAACTATACAGAGCATCATAACACAAATGTAAATGCAATAACCCTGTTTACTACTTACAACAAAGCAACTCAATCCTGCACCCAGAAAATCAGTGGGAGTGTTGCTATTGGTTTAAATGAAAGCAATATCAAGCCTCAATACCTTTCTGAAGAATTAATTTTTTAAAATGAAATTGTTGCCTGGCCATATTCAACCTTGACTCATGGTCATTTAAAGTCTGTCATTTGATGATGGTTTGATAGCCTATGTAAAAGAAGTCATTGGTCTCAGACTACAGTAGAAAGATGTCTACATGACAGAAACAACCACTACAATTGGCAGATGTCAGTTTCAGCAAGAAGCATCAAGTGTTAGATGGGCATCTAGACTGCACTTCCCTCTTCCACAAAGAGGTGGTCTCCTGGGCAAGGTTGCAGTTCTTTGTTGGGGTTCATCAAGTAGGTCCTAATTTTACTCATATTCAAATGTTACATGTCAAAAATAAAATAGCAACAATGGTAAGCACGGCATCATGAGGGAGAAATTGTAATGCAAATGTGACTTTTAGCACTGTCATAAAATATCTGCAGATGCTCATACAGAAATAAGCCTGACATTACTAATAGCAGGGAAATGTATTAACCAGCCATGGAACAGGTCACCCACTTTTGCATGGGAAAAGTGGGGCTGGAAGATTACTTGCTCAAAGCACATCTTGTGGCACATTCCAAGCAAAAAATGCTTGGATGTACTATTGTATTTACATCTATTGAGTCCATTTACATCACCTTATTTCAATGAGGATTACCACATAAAATAATCTTTAAGCATGTGATCCTATTAAACTGAAAAAAGGCAACTTTGGTACCTTATATTACCATTCACTAGACAGGAGCTGAATATATAGAACAACATTTTTATTCTAGTATCTCCCTCATGTAAATGTGCCAACAGTATATATAAAAAAATCATTATAGGTCTCTGGCACAATGTTATTTAGCTACTCAGCGGGCTACCACAAAGTGTTCACAATCTACAATTGGTGCACAAATTTTAATCTGAATTCATATGTTGCATTCTCAGCTATTTTGTTTAGATGCCTTTTGGCAGAATCAGTCTTTCAAAATATATTGGCTGCCATTAAAAAAGTGTCAAGGTACTGCATTACCAGGAGAAAAGCCATAATAAAAAGTAGCTTTTCCCTCAGTCATCCAAAAATAAAATAAATCTCAAAAGTCAATGCACAGCATAAGCCTGACATTATTAATAATAGGGAAATAAATTAACTGGCCTTGTTACAGGATGTTCAGTTTAAGGTGGTGGAAGTGGGAAGCTTTACAACAGTCAAAATACAGTAGTAATTAGTTGAAATAGGAAGTATCTGTTATCAGCTGGCAAATTCTAGACCATTGCCCTGCACCTGTGTAGTCATTTATACCAGTACCAAGTGGCTGTAAAGTTCAGCCATTCTGATCTGACAATGTCTTACAGGGACTTTCCATTCACTATCCTCTGGTGAAAATGTGTACAGACAGAGCACAGCAATGAAAACTCTGGTCCACTGACTTTTAATGATAACCACTGTAGGTAGTTCTGTCTTTGGTTAGTCATCTTTAGCTTTGACAGCTTTAGACTGATGCTTCAGCTTGCTTCCCTATAAAAACCCAGTGGAGCTAAAAAAAAGGACCATGACTAAGTCTGTGGGCTAAGAAAATAAAAATTGTCTGTTCATCAAAGATTTATTCCCCTTCCTTACCCCTGGCTCTTACCAGCCCCCCTCTTTATCGTGCCAGCCCATGACATGTACAATCAATGTTGCATCCCTCTTTTTCAAAGCATTGGATTGTATTTCCTAACGTTTCAAAAATATTCAGTTAAAACGACCCTGCCAAATATGGATGCAACTATTCATTGACTCATAGCAAACGTCAGTATAATCTATAAAACATCAATATAAACTTCCCTGACTAGTGAGGTACAGTCACTGACGAAGGATTTATAAGGTGAAACATCCTAAGTATGTTTAAAATAATGCTTTCCAAATTTCCTAAAACAAGCCTCTTGTTCAGAGCAGTGTTTGGTAACAATGAGCTTTGTCATATCAAACCACAATCCCATGACATATATCTGTGTTTAAAAGGACTCTTCCAGCATTTATTTAGTCAGATTATGTGCAGGTGTCTGTCAGGAGGAAGATTTATTGAATTTTTAACTGTCATGTAAAAAGATATATTGAACTTTCTATTTCTGTATCCTATTCTTCCAAGGTCAATCCTGTTTCATTTTAGTCAGTCAATGAAGGCTGGCAGTGTCTTTCACTTGTCAGCATCAGTTGATATTCATAATCCAAACAATTCTTGCCTGCCAAGAGAATAGAAGAAACAAGTCACCTCTGATTCCATGATAAAAAATGAGACTCTTCACTGGAAAAGAAATTACCCTGCAAAATGCAGAATCCACTAAGATTAAAAACAGTATAAAACTGTACTTACTCTGTAATGAAATAAGCAATGGCTTTGATGTAAGGTTATGTTAACATAATATTTAATATATGTTTTTCCTGGGAAAAGCCTCCATTTCATTTCAGTTAGATGTGGATTTATTGAAATGCTTTTTTTTATTTGCTTGAGCTTTCAGAGAGAGCAGGTGATTGTTACATCATACTAAAATATGATAGTTAGATGCATCCCTTGAACAATACCATAAGAGTTTTTAGAACAAGTGTAAATGATTACACAAAGTACAAGACAATGGAGAATCAAGCCCTCATACTATAGAGAATCATCAAATCCGAGAATCATAGGGTTAGAAGGGACTGCAAGGATTCTCTAGTCTGACCACCTGTCAAGATGCAGAATTTGTTGTGCCTGTATCCAAGACAGATGACTATCTAGCCTCTTTTTGAAAACCTCCAGTGAAGGAGCTTCCACAACTTCCCTAGGCAGTTTGTTCCATTGTCCTACTGTCCTCAGTTTTTCCTAAAATTTAATCTAAATCTGCTATGCTGTAGTTTTAACCCATTGGCTCTTGTCCTGCCCTCTGTGGCAAGAGAGAACAACTTTTCTCTATCTTTTTTACGGAAGCCTTTGGGTTGAATCCCTTACCTGGCATTGCTTCAATTTGCGAATTACTTTATTACTTAATATGTATGTTTTACTTCTCTACATGTACATAGAGATGTTTGATAAATGCATTTTATAAATCTAAATAAATAAAAATGAAGCCCAGTCGTACAATCTGTAAAGGAGGAAAAACACTAATATCAATATCAATAAATCTACTGTTGCATGTGCAGAAGAGCTAGGAATTGAGAGTTATATAACTGACTCTTATTCTATGTTCCATCTTCCTCTGTTGAATTACAAACCATTTACATACTTATATTAGTTTGATAATACAAGTAACTTTTTGCTAGATAGTGAATTTTGTGCAGATTCTTTTACATGTCAGCTTGCACCATATCATCTATAGGATGACTGGTACACAAATTGGCAGTGTGAAAATGGTTTTAAGTTGTTGCAGAACTGAATCACTTCACCAGTTGTATATAAAACAGGCTGCAAATGGAGCACTGGGTATTAGAACATATTTGACTGAGAAAGGGAATGTGGTCAAGAGCATTGATGTTATTCTCTATGCATTGAAAAAATGTGATTTTTGACAGCCACATTTCCATTTAGCAAAGTTGGCAGTAACAACCTTTGTTTAGTATCTCACTTGGGAGATGACACCATTAACATCACAGCAGCCATACCTTTTTATTGCCCTGCAATGTCAGCACTAGACTAGAGAACAAGTCTTGGTTTGGAACAAGAACGGGTGGGAGCCATCAACCTCCATATATACTGTAAATGATTATATGAATCACAGTGCTTATCACTGGCACTAGTACCGATGGTAGAAGTAGTAGATTTAGTCATGAATTTTACATTTTTTTCTTAGATTCAGCAAAGAGTTTACATGAATGAGGTGAGAGAAGAATGATCCCCTGTATTGCAGAATAACACTTGGCTTTGTCAGTACAATGATTCCTTTGCTAAATGCATTGTTGCAAGTACATTAGTGTTCAGACATCCTTACTCATAATAGTAAAATTCCAGCCCCTCAAGCAAAAGCATGTTCAAATCATTCAGATTTGTATTGCGACCTGAAGATCAGCAAATTCTTGGACCAACACTCTCCATATTTCCATGCCACTTGCACTGTAGTCCACATATGGTGTGGGGAGGAAAGTGGTAGCAAAGAAGTATTTGATTAACTTTGACAATGAGCATATGTAGCATTTACCACCAACTAGAGTACATTGTAAACAATCACTTACACTGTTAACTCATGGGGGCAAGGACTGCCTCTTTATTATGTTTGTACAGTGTTGCCTAAAATGAGGCCTTAGCCTCTAGGTGCTACCACAATGCAAATAATGAGTAAGTGCTCTAAGTGAAAGCTATCCGTTCTCTAATACTGAGATGCTTATCCTCCGATTGAACACGTGAAAGTGTACAGGCAAGGAAAAAAACAACTGAAAAATATGCATAATGGGAACGTTGTTTGCATAATTACCACACCCACTAGAACACCGAAAACCAGCAGAGCCCCGGTAAAAGGGGCAGAGTCACAAGGCATTCACAGCATATATAATTAGTCAAGCAGGTGGATGATGCCTGTGCGGCAAAAGCAACCTTGAACCGAACCTCTGTTAACAGCTGTCCTGGGGGCAGAGATAGGGGCTATCTATTGGTTTCTATTTAGAGTTCATAGTGTTTGTATTAAGCTATAAAATAAAAAGTGGTCTGGGACCTGAAAGAAACCACCTCTCTTAACTCAAGAAAAAAAAAACTTTGGGCTTTGTTAGGGGTTTGGTTTAAATTATTGATCAGTTTGATATCCAATAACTTAGCTCATCACTGTTTATTAGTCAATGATAGATCAGCAAAAGCAGAGAAGTACATACCAGTCCCTGGCAAATGACCCTGCAGCTCAAAACTTTTCTGAGTTGATTACAATTCTGTGGGGTTTTATACCCTACTTGTTTACTTCTTTCTACATTTAATGGTTAGTTGTATAACATTCATTTTTCTCTTGTGGTCAATACATCCTGTACAGATGCTATGATTCACTTCTCAAAGAATTGTTTTCCATATGCAGTACAAAGTTGATCTGCTAGTAATTTTCCATTATTTTTCTTACCGTCACCACACAAAGCTTCAAGCCTATAAAAGCAGCCAATTGGCCAACCAGCAGCACAGGAGCAGCAACACTGGAACCAGCAACCAATGTAGAAAACAGAAGCATTTGAATAGGAATTTGTAAGGGGACTTTGGGTGAGTGTGTTTTGTGTTGGTTTGGTATTCACTTTTCCCCCTTCTGGACAGGAGCTTAGGATGACAGATACAGAGGCAGCAGTGATAGTGACCCAAGGAATGGAAATAACAATGAACATGACTGGATGTGGAAGCTGTAGGATGTACGTTATTCTGGAGAGAATAAGCTAAAAGGTGCATTCTTTTTAAATTAAATGCTGCATGGTAGAGCTAATGGAAGAAAAAATCTGAGGTTTGGGGATAGAGATAGAAACTAGGGTTGAGTGGATGACAGAGGGAAGGAGAGAGGAGGAAAACATCAAAACTTGCAGATGCATTCTAGACCAGGAAACTGTGAGGGTAGACTGCTGGATGAAGAAAGTGGCCAGAGGAACAAGCCACTTGAGAACAAGGCAGAGGAAACGACTAGCTAGTGAAGGAGATATAGAGCTGATGAACAGGTTGCTGAGTTGGAAAATGAGGGGGAAATGCAGGCAGTAACAGATGGAAGAGCAAGGAAGAAGAGAAAAGCAGCTAGCCCTTCAAGAAGAGGGGAAGATACAATTGAGATAGCCAGAGTTTGCAGCCCAAAAAAGATAAAGGATGACTTGCAGAAGATTGCAAGTGAGAACAGAAGAGAGGAAGATTTGCAGATAGTAAAAACAAAAGAAGTAAGGCCAAATAATTGCACCAATACCAGGAAGAGACAGGTCTGTGTGACTGGGGACTCCCTACTAAGAAGAATAGACAGGCCTTTTCACCAGAGCTGATCCAGAGAACAAGGGCGTGCTGCTGCTGGGAGCTAATATATAGAATGTAGATCTGGGGCTGAAGAGGGTCCTAATAATAGTAGGAAACAATCCACTCATTGTCCTTCACGTGGGAACAAATGATAGTGCTAGACTCACTGGGTGCATCAAGGAAGATTATACCAGACGGGGGAAGATGCTTAAAGAAACAGAGGCTCGGGTGAGCTTCACTGTATTCTACCTATCCCTAGAGAAGGAGAGTGAAAGCAAAACAAGATTATGATGATCAACAGATGGCTAAGGAAATGGTGCTATAAAAAGGGTTTGGGGAGCTTCAACCACTGAGATGCATTCACAGACAGTGGACTGTCTTCATGAATAGACTTCACCTGAATAGGGAGGGAAATAGACTTCTGGGATAGAAGTTGGCACAACTGATTACAAAAGCTTTAAATTAGGAATTCAGGGAAGATGGTTGGGAGAGGGTCATGTAATCTCCTCACTTGTTTCTAATATTGAGTGGAAGGAAAATCAATTAGAAGAGAATATACCAATGGAGAAAGAAACCACAGAGGGTAGGAGAATGGTCAATAAGAGGAAAGATAGTGCCAATATCAATGACAGTAACAGGCAGTAAAATAACTGAACCTAAATGGGTGAGGAATCTAGGTGAAGCCAAACAGAAACAGCTAAGCTGTTTGTACACCAATGCAAGGAGCTTCAGTAACAAAATGGAGGAACTAGAACTACTGGTGCAGAAAGTGAAACCAGATATTATAGAGATAACAGAAACATGGTGGATATTAGAGGGCTTTCCCTTCACCTTCTCCCCTGGTTCTTGTCATGCAGGCAGAAAGCAGAAGACCAGAAGTCTGAGGTGCAGGCAATGCGATGTTTATTAGGGTTAGTTTCCAGCAAGCATGTCCATAACTCTGATGCTGCAAAGCCTTGTTTCCCAGTGTTCCATTCTCCCCCCTCCTTATCAGGCATAATTATACCTGAAATGCACGCCCTCAGTCCCACCCCTTACCATTTATGGTCATGTTCCATTTTGGGGGGATTGTGAGTCTGGGGTCTTTGTCCCACCTCTTTTGTACCCCATGGGCGGGTAATGAGTGAGATTGTGCTATGGTCAGGGACAGGCATTTCTTTGGCCTTTTAGTGTTTTATACCTTCCCCCAATCCTCCCTTGCCCCTCCCGACTGGTTGCTTGACCTTGCCTTGAGATAGGAGTTGAGGCAATCTTCAAGTGTGCGCTTGTATATTATATTTCCACCATGCCCAGTTACACTTTAACTGTTCTTATTTGTTCCCATTATACTAACAAACCCATCTGGCTAGGCAGAAGCTACATACACAGTGTCTTTGTCCTTTGTTCACACATATTAGTAAGACTATAAGTATATCAAGAATCAAACAGGCAAACAAGACCCAAAATTCTATCTCAGGTGAAAATACAGGCCTGAATCCTACATTATCACTAGCACTCCTAGCAGGAGAATAATACCTATGACTGGCATACTGGTATTGAAGGATATGTGCTGTTCAGGAAAGACAGAATTAAAGGTGTAGGTGGTGGACTAGCATTGTATATTAATGACAAGGTAGACAGTAAAGAAATTAGAAGCACTGGAATGGATAACATGACAGATTTTT
Source organism: Terrapene triunguis (assembly GCF_002925995.2). Taxonomy (NCBI): domain Eukaryota; kingdom Metazoa; phylum Chordata; order Testudines; family Emydidae; genus Terrapene; species Terrapene triunguis. Next base: position 28,716,633 of record NW_020664419.1, on the reverse strand, counting down.
TACCAAATAGTCACTGAACCAACAAGAGGTGATACCAATTTAGATTTAGAATTGATTGATAAGTAGCGAGGACTTCATAGAGGAACTGCTTGTTGAGGACATCCTTGGTTTGAGTGATCATGAGTTAATTCAGTTTAAAATAAAAGATAGAATAAACAAAAATAGGTCTGAAAGTAGGGTCTTTGATTTCAAAAGAGCAAACTTAAAAAAATTAAGAGGATTAGTTAGGGAATTAGACTAGAGTGAAAAGTTCCAAGATGTGGATATGGAGACTTCGAGTTAGTTTCTGCAACTTTGACTAAAAATATCTGAAACCTACATCCTAAACAAGGAGAAAAAAATGTAGGAAAGGGTTGTAGACCAAACTGGATGATCAAGCATCTCAAACTACTTATTAAGAAAAAACTGAAAGCCTACCAGGAATGAAAGAAGGGCTGAACCAACAAGGAAAGCTACTTCTTGAAAGTCAGAAAGTGTACAGTAGACATGAGAACTGCCAAAACCCAAGCAGAGTTGGACCTTGCAAAGGAAATTAAAACAAATAGTAAAAGGCTCTTTAACTATATATATAAAAAGAAAACAAGGAAAAAAAGAAGTGGGACTGCTAAACACTGAGAATTGAGTAGAGATTAAAGATAATCTAGACAAACCTCAGTGAATGTTTTGCCTCAATTTTTAATATGAATATTGAGAAGCTTGGAGGCAGTAACAATGTGGCTAATGGAAACAAGAACATGGAAGTAGAAATTACCACATCCAAGGTGGAAGCCAAACTCAAACAGCTTAATGGGAGCAAATCAGGAGGTCCAGATAATCTTCATCCAAGAATATTAAAGGAACTGGCACATGAAATCGAAAGCCCAATAGCAAGGATTTTAATGAATTCATAAACTCAGGGTGTTGCAGCCTATAGCTAGAGAACTGCAAATAGGGTACATATATTTAAGAAAGGAAAGAAAGTGATCCAGGAAACTATAAGTCTATTAGTTTGACCTCAATTGTATGCAATGTCTTAGGTCAAATTTTGAAAGAGAGGGTAGTTAAAACATAGAGGTAAATGGTAATTAGAATAAAATACAACATGGTTTTACAAAAGGTAGATTGTTCTAGACCAACGTGATTTCTTTCTTTGAGAAGATAACCAATTTTATAGACAAAGGAAATGCAATACATTTATCTACCTGGATTTCAGTAAAGCATTTGATACAGTTTCACATAGGAAATTATTAAATTGGAGATGAGGATTAATACAAGAATTAAAATTTGGGTGAGGAACTGTTTAAAGGGGAGACTACAATGGGACATATTGAAAAGTGAACTGTCAGGCTAGTGGAACGTTACTAATGGAGTTCCTCAAGGATTGGTCTTGGGACCAATCTTGTTTAACATTTTCATTAATAAGCTTGGCAAAAAAAATTGACAGAGTGCTAATAAAATTTGTGGATGACACAAAGTTGGAAGGTATTGCCAATAGAGAGGACTGGAATATTATACAAGAAGATATGAACAACCTGAAGTAATAAAAATGGGATGAAATTTAATAGCGCAAATCATGCATTTAGGGACTAACATCAAGAATTTTTGCTATCAGTTGGGGACATATCAGTCAGTAGTAACAGAGGAGGAAAAACACCTGGTCGTATTGGTCAATCACACGATGATGATGAGCTGCCAGAGTGATATGACTGTGAAAAAAGCTAATGCAATCTTAGGATGAATCAGGCAATGTATAGCTCAGTGGTTTGAGCATTGGCCTCCTAAACCCAGCGTTGTGAGTTCAATCCTTGAGAGGGCCATTTAGGGATCTTGGGCAAAAATCTGTCTGGGGATTGGTCCTGCTTTGAGCAGGTGGTTGGACTAGATGACTTCCTGAGGTCCCTTCCAACCCTGATATTCTATGATTGACTGTTCTGTGTATATCTGAGGGGGAGGGATAGCTTAGTGGTATGAGCATTGGCCTGCTAAACCCAGGGTTGTGAGTTCAATCCTTCAGGGGGACACTTGGGGATCTGGGGCAAAATCAGTACTTGGTCCTGCTAGTGAAGGTAGGGAGCTGGACTTGATGACCTTTAAAGGTCCCTTCCAGTTCTAGGAGATGGGATATCTCCATTTATTATTATTTCCAATAGAGATAGGGAAGTGTTACCATTACAAAAGGCATTGGTGAGACCTCATCTGGAATACTATGTGCAACTATTGTCTCCCATGTTTAAGAAAGATGAATCCATACTGGAACAGGTGCAGAGAAGGGCTACTAGGATGATCAGAGGAATGGAGAATCTACCTTATGGGAGGAGACTTAAGGAGCTTGGCTTGTTTAGCCTAACAAAAGAAAGGTTAAGGGGAGATATAATTGCTTTCTATAAATATATCAGAGGGATAAACACCAGGGAGGGAGAAGAGATATTTATGTTAAGGGCCAATGTTGGCACAAGAACTAATGTATATATACTGGCCATCAATAAGTTTAGGCTTGAAATAAGACAAAGATTTCTAACCATCATAGGACTGGAACAGCCATCCAAGGAGAGTAGTGTTTTAACAAAACTTAATTTGTTTTAAGACTGAGCTTGATGAATTTATGGAGGGGATGGTATGATGTGATTGCCTACTCTGGCACATCTTCCATCCATGACTGCTATTAGCAAATATCTCCAGTGGCCAGATATGGGACACTAGAGGGGGAGGGCTCTGAGTTACTAAAGACAATTCTTTCCCAGGTGTCTGGTGGGTCTCATCCACATGCTAAGGGCCTAACTGATTGCCTTATTTATGGTAAGGATGGAATTTCCCCCCAGGTCAGATTGGCAGAGATCCTTGTTAGTGGGGGTGGGAGATGTTAATCTTCCTCTGCTACATGGGGAACAGGTAACTGGCTGGTTTGAACTAGAGTAAATGGTGGATTCTCCATAACTTGAAATCTTTAAATTATGATTTGAGGACTTCAGTAACTCAGACAGAGGTTATGGGCCTACTACAGGAGTAGGTGGGTGAGGTTCTGTTTTCTGCATTGTGCAGGAGGTCAGGCTAGATATGGCCCCTCTGTGCTTAACGTCTGAGAGTTTTTGTAGAGAGCTCAGTGGAGATCTTTGTTCAATGGCAACTGCAGGAAAAAAAGCAAATGTGAGGATAGGTTGCATAAGGAATGGTTTGAAGAATAATACAGAGAGTATTATTATGCCTTTATAAATAAATATTGCTACCTCAGTTGGGATATTCTTTGCAGTACTCATCACGCCATCTCATAAAGAATACTGCAGAACTTGAGGGAGCTCTGAGAAGCTCAAGAAGAATGACCAAGAGCTTGTAAAACTCTGATGAGAAGAGAAATTGAACAGACTGGGATTGTTTACTTTTTAAAGGAAATGAACAAGAGAAGTCATGATAAAAATTTATAAAATAATGAAGGATTTAGAAATGGTAAACTGGGAACTTCTGTTCTCTCTGTCACATAACACAAGAACAAGAGGGCATTCGATGAAATTACAATGGGGGAGATTCAAAACTGATAAACAGAAATACTTTTTCACAAAATGTGAATTAAAGTGTGGAACTCATTGCCACATTAGTTCTTGTGCCAACATTGGCCCTTAACATAAATATCTCTTCTCCCTCCCTGGTGTTTATCCCTCTGATGAATTTAGCAAGATTCAAAAAGGGATTACATATTTATATGGATATCAAATATCCAGAATTACCAGAATTAATGATAACAAAAATGTCTGCAAGAGATATTAAATATCATACTTCAGGGTTTAAGGCAATCTCTAACTACTAAACATCAGGATGAGGCTTAATGTGGATGACAGATTAACTCCACATCTGCCATACGTGGGGTTCTTACTCCTTCCTTTGTAGCATCTGGTGCTGACCACTATCAGAAACAGGATGCTGAACTACATAGACCATGGGACTGATCCAGTATGGTAATTCCTGTGCTCCTCTCCCCACATGATACTGACTCCAGTTGCAATTAGCTGAGATACTTGAGATATGACTCTTTGGTTTTAAATAAGAGGTCACCAATGGCAGGATATTTTTTCCTTGAAAGGTCTTTGACTTTTTCCTTTATTTCCCTGCTGTCTCTGCCAGAGCTCACATTTATTAACCTTCTGGACACACTGAAAAGCCAACCTTGTATCCTGAGCATCTGCCTAAGAAGAAGATGAAATGTCCTTTGTCTATATGATATTTTAAATGTTACAATGTGTTACAGAGGTTCTGTCAAAAGGCCCAGTATAATGGATGAGTGTGAGAACTAAATCAAAAGAAATAGTCATTATTAATCTGGTCAGTGCTTAACAGGCCTCAGAGGTCCTGACCCCCATATAAAAGCCAAGTGGAATGCAAGGATCATAGCTGCAATTCCCCATCACACTGACATACACACAGGCATTTGCACACACAAATACACTCACTGGGCTGTAATGCAAGGACAACAGTGATGGATATAAGGCAATGTCAGAATATTGCTGTGATGCAGGATGATTGTATCATCTTACATACAACACATAGGACACAGTAAGACACAGATATCTGTCCCTTGAACTGATATATAGGCAAGAAAGTAGCTGGCAACCAGCTTTGCCTGTCACCTTTTTTGGGGGTCTCCTGGTCACACACTCTCTCCAATTAATGGTGAGTTGAGAAAACAACATAGATAGGAATGCAAGTTATAGTAAAGTCACAATGCCCATGATCCCCTGGCATTCAATCAGCCATCTGAAATTGCTATGTGTCTGATTGCCCAGATCTGCTCCTATGCACCAGGCACCTTGGGAAGGGCTCCTTGTAGGCTTGTGCTTCAGTTCCCATCTAAACAACTCTGTGGCTAGGGTACTCCATTCCTCCATAAAAGGGATTTAGCATCATTCTGCTGGTGGTACTGCTAACTCTGTACCAGCCTCTGTCTGCTTTAACATATGCTTCTCTTTCACACTTGCTCCACATATGTGCTTGAGGGAAATATATGGAGCAGTGCTGCTGGCGGAGGTAACACCCTCTTTCTCAGTGCCACTCGTGACCAAGGCAGTATAGACACTTCTGTGCTGAGGAACAGTAAATCAGTCCTCTGGCTTTGGAGTAGACTGGTCCATTTTATCTGGAATTTATCAACTTTCTGGTCCTGTGAATGGCATGCACTAAATGAAAAGATAGAGTCCTTGATTAGTGGGGAAAAGTTTCCTTTCAATATATCCAATGCAATTATATCTTTTGTCCCTGTCTCAGTGTGGACATATGCAGTACAGTTATAATAGGCTGTGCACCCCAATCATAATAAATAGAGTGTCTGTTACTGAGTAGTTAACATCTGTCACTGAATTAATGTATATGTTATGTAAAACAATACTGTTATCTTTATACATCATATCATGCCTAGGGCCTTATGTATCAAGACTTGTTCAAACATGATTTTCCAGTCATTTATTTATAAAAATTATGAAGAATGTCTCTTCCTTGCAAATAGCATACATATATTATTGAACTGCTGTGTTTCCTCTGCCAGTAATGGAAAACTCCTCTAATATGTAATGTGGGGGAATTAGTATATCTGGAAAGTAATAAGACAGTGGAGATTGGGTTGGAGTTGTGCCCATTAGATTCATACAGAGGGGATTCCACACCACATCTGAAGGGCAGACTCAGCTGCATACATGGCACTAACCATTCATAGGCCCTTGCAGAGGCATCTCTGAAGATTTAGATAGGGAGGGGAGGGCCAGGGGGATGAATAGTATTACTTACCTCTTTACCCAGTTCATTTAATTTACAAGGAAATGAACATACTTTCCAAGACTGTATCATATTTTCCACTTAACCTCCCATTTAAGGGGTCTCCAGGGTAGCCATGGCCAGTGGAATCCTTAGTGATAGCAAAGGTCCAATGGATTTGTATTGACAAGGAGAGGGGGGCACTGGCCTTCCACTAATCCCTGTGGATTCATAGGATTTATGGCGAGTCATGCCACCTATCCTATGAAGGAGTGAACGCCTCACTTCTAATGGAATGGTGTGGAGTGTTCCTCCCCTGAACCAATTCCTGCAGCTCCAGCTTGACCTAGATTGGCACAGTCCTTCTCTCAAACAGCTGATGGCATCTATAACATATGCTCCTCTTCCACTCTTGCTTCCACACTGGTGTTAACCCCTAATAACTCAGCTGTCTGCAGTGGAGTCTCCCTTCATTTACATGAATGTAAATTAGAGCACATTGGGTTTGTTGACTCTAGAACAGGATATGTGGTGGGGGAATCATAGAAATGTAGGACTGGAAGGGGCATCAGTAGGTCACCTAGTCCAGTCTCTAGCACTGAGTCAGGACTAAGTGCAGGGCCGGTGCAACCCATTAGGCCTAGGGCACTACAATTTGGGGGGCGGCGACCGCGGCGGTATTTCGGCGGCGGGAACTTCTGCCACCTAGGGCAGCAGAAAAGCTGGCAGCGCTCCTGACTAAGTGTTATCTAGACCATCCCTGACAGATGTTTGTCTAACCTGCCCTTAAAAACCTCCAGTGACAGAGATTCTACAGCCTCCCTAGATAATTTGTCCCAGTGCTTAACTACCCTGATAGTTAGAAAGTTTTTCTTAATGTCTAAGCTGAATCTCCCTTGCTGCAATTTAAGACCATGACTTCTTGTCCTGACCTGACTGGTTAAGGAGAATAATTTATCACTCTCCCCTTTCTAACAACCTTTTGCGTACTTGAAGACTGTTATGATGTCCCCTCTCAGACTTCACTTCTCCAGACTAAACAAACCCAATTTTCCTCATAGATGATGTTTTCTAGACCTTTAATCATTTTGTTGCTCTCCTCTGGACTTTCTCCAATTTGTCTATATATATCCTGAAGAGTGGTTCCCAGAAAAGGACACAATCCTCTAGTTGAGGACTTATCAGTACTGAGCAGAGTGAGAATTACATCTTGTGTCTGCTTACAACACTCCTGCTAATACATCCCAGAAAAATGGTTGATTTTTTTGAAACAGTATTTCATTGTTGACTCATTCGGTTTGAGATCTGTTATAACCCCCAAATCCTTTTCATCAGTACTCCTTTGTAGGCAGTCATTTCCCATTTTGTATTTGTGCAGTTGATTATTCCTTCTGAAGTATAGTATTTTACATTTGTCCTTATTGAACTTCATCTTATTTATCTCAGCCAATTATCTAGTTTGTCAAGATCATTTTGAATTTGATTCTGTCCTCCAAAGTGCTTACAACCCATCCCAGCTTGGTATCATCCAAAAAATGTTATGTGTGCTCTCTTATGCCATTATCCAAATAATTTATGAAGATATTGAATAGAACTGGACCTGGGACAGATCCCTGTGGAACCCCACTTGATATGCCCTTCCAGCTTGATTGTGAACCATTGATAACTACTGTCTTAGTATGCTTTTCCAACCAGTTGTGCACTCACCGTATAGTAGGTTTCTCTAGGCTATATTTCTCTAGTTTGTTTATGAGAAGGTCATATGAGATAGTATCAAAAGCCTTACTATAGTAGAGATATATCACATCTTACTGCTTCCTCCTATGCACAAGGCTTCTTACCCTGTCAAAGAAAGATATGAGTTTGGTTTGACATGATTTCTTCTTGACAAATCCATGTTGAGTGTTACTTATCACCTTATTTTCTTTTAGGTGCTAACAAATTGATGGTTTCATTATTTCCTCTATCTTCTTTCCGGGTACCAAAATTAAGCTGTCTAGTCTATAATTCCCTGGGTTGTCATTATTCCCTTTTTTATAGATAGGTACTAGATTTTCCCTTTTCCAGTCCTCAGGTACTTCTCCAGTCCTCCACAAGTTCTCAAACTCAATCACTAATGACTCAGAGATCTCTTCAGCCAGTTCCTTAACTATGCTAATATGTATTTCTTCAATCCCTGCCAATTTGAGGACATCTAACTTGTCAAAGTAATTATTAATTGATTTTTTTCCTATTTTAGCCTCAGATCCTACCCCATTTAAACTGATGTTCACTATGTTAGTTATCCAAACACTAAGTTTTTAGTTGAAAACTGAAACCAAAAAGGTATTTAACACTTCAGCCATTGCTGCGTTTTGTGTTATTGTCTTTCCTTCCTCATTTTCTTGTTACCCTTTTTGTCCTTAGCTAGTAAAATATAGTGTTTTTTTGCTTTGGCCATTCTAATTTTGTACCTACATTCTTGTGTTGTTTTTTTATATTTATTCTTCATAATTTGACCTAGTTTTCACTTTTTGTATGAGTTTCTTTCTTGAGTTTCAGGTCACTGAAGATCTCCTGGTTAAGCCAGAGTGGTTTCTTACCATACCTCCTATCTTTCCTAAGCATTAGGATAGTTTGCTCCTGTGCCCTTAATAATGTTTCTTGAAAAAAATGCCAACTCTCCTTAATCCTTTTTTCCCTTAGACTTGCTTCTCAAGGGATCTTACCTACCAGTTCTCTGAGTTTGCTAAAGTCTGCCTTCTTGAAGTCCATTGTCTTTATTCTGCTGTTTCCCCTCCTACCATTCTTTAGAATGTCATGGTCACGTGCCTTCCAGCTTCAAGTTCTCAAATAGTTCCTCCCTGTTTGTCAGAATCAAATCTATAATAGCCTCTCCCTGGTCACTTTCTCCACTTTCTGTATTAAAAAGTTGTTTCCAACGCATTCCAAGAACTTGTTGGGTAATACGTGCCCTGCTGTATTATTTTCCCAACAGATGTATGAGTAGTTGAAGGCCCCTGTCACTACCATGTCCTGTGTTTTGGATCAGTGGTTCTCAACCAGGGGTACACATAGCACTGGGGGTACATAGAGGTCTTCCAGCGGGTACATCAACTCATCTAGATATTTGCCTATTTTTACAACCGGGTACATAAAAAGCACTAGTGAAGTCAGTACACACTAAAATTTCATACAATGACTTATTTATATTGCTCTATATACACTATATACTGAAATGTAAGTACAATATTTATATTCCAATTGATTTATTTTATAATTATATTGTAAACATGAGAAAGTCAGCAATTTTTCAGTAACAGTGTGCTGTGACACTTTTATATTTTTATGCCTGATTTTGTAAGCAAGTAGTTTTCAAGTAAGGTGTAACTTGGGGGTATGCAAGTCAAATCAGACTCCTGAAAGGGGTATAGTAGTCTGGAAAGGTTGAGAGCCACTGTTTTGGATAATTTTGCAAGTTGTTTTAAAAAAGTCTCAGTTACCTTATCTTTCTGGTTAGGTCATCTATAATAGACATCTACTGTGAAATCACTCTTTTTTTAACCCCTTTTTTCTTTACCCAGAGATTTTCAACAGGTCTGCCTCCCACTTCTATTTCAACCTAAGTGCATGTGTGTATCTCTTTGATATACAAGGCAACATTTCCTCCTTTTTTTCCCTGTCTGTCATTCCTGAACAAACCATTCCCTTTTATAGCAATGTTGCAGTCATGTGAATTATCCCACCAAGTTTCTGTGATCCCAATTAGGTTGTAATTATGATTATTCACTAATATGTCTAGTTCTTCCTGTTTATTCCCCATACTTCTTGCATAAGTATATATAACATAAGAACAGCCATACTGGGTCAGACCAAAGGTCCATCCAGCCCAGTATCCTGTCTACCGACATTGGCCAATACCAGGTGCCCCAGAGGGAGTGAACTTAACAGGTAATGATCAAGTGATCTCTCTCCTGCCATCCATCTCCACCCTCTGACAAACAGAGGCTAGGAACACCATTCCTTACCCATCCTGGCTAATAGCCATTAATGGACTTATCCTCCATGAATTTATCTAGTTCTCTTTTAAACCCTGTTATAGTCCTAGTCTTCACAACCTCCTCAGGCAAGGATTTCCACTGGTTGGCTGTGTGCTGTGTGAAGAAGAACTTCCTTTTATTTGTTTTAAACCTGCTGCCCATTAATTTCATTTGGTGGCCCCTAGTGCTTATATTATGGGAACAAGTAAATAACTTTTCCTTATTCACTTTCTCCACATCACTTATGATTTTATATACCTCTATCATATCCCCCGTCTCCTCTTTTCCAAGCTGAAAAGTCCTAGCGTCTTTAATCTCTCCTCATATGGTGACCTGTTCCAAATCCCTAATCATTTTAGTTGCCCAGACATCTAAAATGTTCATTAGATTTCCCCTCTATATTCCTTCTCGTCTCTCTTTTGTCCTTGCTATGATTTCTCATGTTCCCCCCAGATTCTGATCCTTCATCCAGGTCTCCATGGTTTGGAATTAACCTGTGGGCTTTTGTCTCCTGCTGCCATTGAATCTAGTTTAAAGACTGCCTCCCTAGGTTAGCCAGCCTGTATGTGAAGATACTCTTCCCTTTCCTTGAGAGGTGGACCCCATCTTTGAACAGCAGTCCTTCTTGGAACAGGATCCCAGGGTCAAAGAAGCTGAAGTCCTCCTGTTGACACCATTCAAAAATCCATGCATTTACCTCCAGCATGTGTCTGTGCCTGGGCCCCTATGCTTGACTGGAAGGATCAGGGAGAATATCACCTGCACTCCCAAGTTCTTCACCCTCACTCCCAGAGCTCTGTAGTCACTTCTAATCTGCTAAGGGTCATACTTTGCAGTATCATTAGTGCCCACATGGATGAGCATCATGGGGTAGTAGTGAGGGGGCGGGATGATTCACAGCAATCATTCCACAATCTCTTGGATAGGAACCCTTGGCAGGCAGCACACCTCCCCAAATGCCAGGTCAGGCCAGCAGATGGATGCATCTGTCCCACTTGAAGGGTGTCAATGACCACCAGCATCCTTTGTTTCCTGTTGGGAATGGTGGCCATGATGCTCCCAGCCTTGAGAGTATACATGGCTTCTCCTCCTCCAATTTTGGGGGAGATTCCTCATCCCTCGTTGCCAGAGCAGCATACCATTTTTTTTTATCTCTATGGATGGTGAGTTGGGAGCAGGGGTGGAGCACTGCCTGCTGCTACAAGTAACCAGCGGCCAAGTTCCTCCCTGTGAAGGAGCCATTTCTTCCTCTCCTCATGGTGCTACTGCAGCTGGATTGCATCATCAACCTTAGAGGTCTTCATATGCATGTTTTCAATGAATTCCTCATGCACACGGATGTTCTTCAGCCTAGCCACCTCCTCCTATAACTCTCCCTCCTGCTTCCTGAGAGATTTTACCAGTTGACACCTCTCACACTGGATGGTCTCCTCAGCCTGATTTTCTATGACAGCAAATGCAGGCCACAGTCTCTGCAAATCCACACCAAGATGTGGGTAGAGGCATCCATGGTTGGGCTTTCTGTCTGGACATAGGAGCAGGTGGTGGAGCGAGGAGCAGTGTTGGCATTGGCAATGCAGCTTTTCCAACCCATACTGATTTCATTCTTTCTCCCTCCTACGAAGTCCCTCTCAAGCTCCCCTCTTTGAAGACAACTCTTCATTAAAAACATTTATATGTGTTTTAATCCAGGTGCTCAGATTAGATGAGTTCCTTGGGCAGGTCTAATGTACGACACTGACACATTTACATTGTATCAGAGAGAATGGACGAGGGAAGAGAAATAAAATGAGAATTCAAATGTCCTTAAAATAAACCCACACATGCACATAATTCATGATCTCTTGTTATGATTTATCCATGTTGTTTGAGCTCAGAGAAAATAAGTTTAGAGAGATTCAATATTTTCTTTTTTCTTCAGCTTTAATTAAGCTCATCTGAAGCCTGGGAAAATAGTGCTTGTAGCAAACTGCTTGCTTTTTTTTTAATGAGCTTTCTGACACCCAGAGAGAATTTTCCAAGTTCTCTCAGCTATCTCTGTCATAGAATAATGTGCTACTCTCATTTGAATCAATGTTGTCAAGCTGTTTACACTAAGCTATCCTGAGCCACCCCTTAACAGAGAGAATAGGATAAATTCATCACTGGTATAAATGGTGCAATTCTATTGATTTAACTTGAATTATTCCCTCTTATACCTGAAGTGAATTTGGTCTAGTCATTTATCTCTGGGCAGAATTAGTGACTTGGGAGGCAGACTGAGAAGTTGGAAATGAAAACATGCTTCTATATAACCGTGGACCCAGTCCTACAAACTACTTACAGCTGGGCATATTGCTTACTCATATTGCTCTGAGTACCCTGTGCTGAGATGCACTGGTCCAGGGGAGGTCAACATAAGGAGAGTTGTCTCAGTGAGGATTTCTCAAATCCTAGGTGTGCTGGATGATTGTTTGTATTACACCATCTACTGTACAAGCTGGTGCAAAATGGGGTGTGGGCTATGTCGCTGTCTCTTTCCTGACCCCTTTAGAGCAGTGTACTCCCACAAGGCACATAAAAGAAAGAATTTAGGTATTATTCCAAGTACAGGGATAGCAAATGTCCATGATCCTTTCCAAGAGTGCACAAGGCTGGGGAAAGACTCCTTGCATCTTCCATGCTGTCTGTGCATCAGTGCAAGGTCCAGGAATAATTTGGCCCACAATGGAAATGTACCAAAAATGCCCATTATGGACCATATGCCAGTTGTTCTCACAGGATACACATGTTAATATATTCTGGGTGAAGGCTTTGCTTGAAGTAGAAGCCAAGGACCATAGTGATTCATGAGTAAACTTCAGGGTGTAATTTTTAGCTCCTGGGGCTCATGCTGTAGTTTTGAGTGGTAGGTTTTTGAAAAGAGAACATCTCCAATTTTCAAGACAGAGATTGTGGCAAGATAAATTTAATTCATATTTTCTTCTTCTATATGGTGTTTGAAAAGCAACAAGCTGGAATTATAATTGATTCTTGAGATTCAAAAACCATTCTTATGCTTCTGGGGTAGCTAGATGGACCCTCCTTGTGCTACCACTGTAAGAGTGATATGTTGCATCTAACCACAGTAACAATTTGGTGAGTGGCAAAGAGTCCTGTGGCACCTTAGACTAACAGACGTATAGGACCATGAGCTTTTGTGGGTGAATACCCACTTCTTCGGATGCATGTCGAAGAAGTGGGTATTCACATGCATCCGAAGAAGTGGGTATTCACCCATGAAAGCTCATGCTCCTATACGTCTATTAGTCTATAAGGTGCCACAGGACTCTTTGCTGCTTTTACAGATCCAGACTAACACTTCTACCCCTTTGAAATTTGGTGAGTTTATATATTGAATACAGCACAACAGGGCCAAGTCATTCTCCCAGTAAAACAAATGGAAGCTTAGACTCCAGTGGCAGCAGGACTGAACAAATGGTTAATCAATTGAACATAATTGAACATAGTTTGGTTTGGTAGAGTAATTTCTGCTCTTAATCCTTCATGCCTGCTTCAGATTTTCTTCTGGACCATTAGGAGTGTTAGACTCTATAAACCAATTTGATCTTTTTATCTGTCTCCCCTTCTGCACCTCTTTGGAAATTGCTTTAAAGTACTTAAAGTGTTTAAAGTACAAAATGTGGGGAATAGAATCTAACATGACAGGCCTGGTGATTTGGTGTAGCAAACTTTTTTTTTACCCTCTATTGAGAAGATCCACCAAACTGCACTACGAGTCCTGATAATCAGTTAGGGTTTAGAGGTTGTCATAGTCCTACCTTGCTCTCTTTTGATCAGAACAAGCCATAGAATGATTGACAGACACATGGGATGGGTTTAAATGGCACACCGCAACTTTGTTAATTGGGGAGGGTACTGCATTGCCAGCCTTCAGCTCTCATGTACCTGATTCTTAATTGGTTCCAGTATGAGTTACAGGGCTTCAGCTATGAACCAAACAACAACTCAGGTAGACCCTCCCCAGATTCATTTCAGTTGTACAACCTTTCCTCCCCACCCCCCTGCATGGGAGGTGTGGCGTGATAGAGATCACAAGGCTGAGTTGAGGGACCCTCAGTCCATAAAGACTTAAAGCTCCCCACCCCATGAGTGCAATGTCCAACTGCACAAGCTGGATCTCATTTACCTCTGAGAGCTGGCCCTTTTAGCCTTTATCTGCACTGGACACCAGCTGCAAGTTGTGAAAATTTCTGGCTTCCTCTTTTTAGTCAAAAATGATTAGCAAGACAATAGGGCTTTAAGGGAGGAAAAAGGGATGGCATTTGTTTTTAATTAACACTGGGTAATCGCACTATAGTTGGATTCACTCTGAATGACGTCAGCCTGTCAGCAGAAGAAGTGGACTGCAGTCTGACTCTCCATGAAATAAGCAATCTGCCCCCTGCAAGGCATCATGAATACACTTATTCCTGAAAGGCCATTGTGACAGTGTCAGATTGACATCAGCTAGAATGCTTACAATGGCTAATGCAGCAGCAGTAATGGACACTCCCTAATACTACATGAAATTTACAAAAGTAGGAGAAGTGAAAAGAAACGGTTCAGATAGGCAGCAAAAATGCCAAAATTTGGGTCTCTCCTTTCTTTCTTTCTTTCTTTCTTTCTTTCTTATCTCTCATTTGGAAAGTTTAATTGATGCTTGTGCGACCTCTGTGGACCAGTTGACCATGATTTTGACACAAAATAACTAATCATGTAGTCCTTACGCAAGCCAAATTCCCAATGGAAGATGTAATACGGGCTGCTTAGCAAGATGAACCACCCTAGTAATATTCAGGTATAGACTCCAAATACTATAGAAGTTCATATTTGAGCTACATTTTGGCTCTCCACCTGTGCTGAACACTGAGCTGGAACTGGCCAGAAAGTCCACTTCTTTGGCTTTCATATGCCAATTTTTGAAATTTCTAACCCTCAGTCAATTTAGATTAATGGAAAAACACAACTTGCTGTAAAATGGCAGAATCTGACCTGGTAGGAGAGAACTTTACCTTTTATAAAACATAATATTTATGATATAGCAGTTTTCCTGTTCAAAATATTGCACAGTCATTTCCCAATCTATCTTCACAACACTGCCTTGAAATAGGTGGACTGTACAGATGGGATGATTGAGACAGTGACCCTGTCTATACTAGGAAATAAATGTTTAAAAATATGTTAGTGCTTTTTTAAATACTAGCACAGATAGATCTTAAAACCTTTAAAAATGTGTTAGCTGGTCCCGGTCAAGACTATGCTACCCATAATGGCAAACTATGATCAAATAACCTGTTCTAAAAAGTGCTAATCCTTCTACACTAATATTTTAAAACATGGTAGTTACAACTAGAGTTCTGTGAATAATGTATTTTTCTGTTCGCTGGCAGTTCTGAAAAATGTTTTGGATCAAATCTTCATCTCATTTTTCTCAAAATGTTCATTGAAATGTTTCATTAAACAAAATATTTAGTTTGACCCAAAATGAAACATTTCATTCGGACTTATAAAAAATAATTTTAATAAATGTGAAGGAAATGTCTAGCCAAAAAGTAATTTAGAACCCAAAAAGTAAAGGGAGGGAAGGTTCATTTAGAAAATGTCAGAAAGACTAAACATTTCATTTTTTGGAATTTTTAGGTGGGAAGGGATTTTGACATGAACAATTTGGTGAAATTGACATGAATTTGTAAAATGTTTTGGTGTTTTCACATCCGTATTTTTCTCTGAAAAAGTTTTGACTGAAAAATTTCACACAGCTCTTGTTAAAATGTGTTAGCTAATGTTTTTTTTTAAACCTGACCTATTTCTCTAACATAAACATGGCCAGAGAGATTAAGTTATTGGCCCAATACCACTAAGTGGGGCTGTGCTAAAGCCAGAACTCAGGAATTCCTTACTATCACTCTTTTTCTGCTCCTGCAGAAGATTACACCTCTTTCTGTCTAGCTGCTAATTTACATCTCTGAGTAACTAGCCTTGGTGTTCAGCAACGGCCAGGTGGTTCCATTAGGGCTCAGCCCCAGTAGAACAATGTGCAAAGCCACACTGCCCTAAAACAAGCTGAGAGATCTCCTAGGGAATGCAGCCACTGTGCCACCCCTTAGGGGTATGTCTGACCTTCACATTAACCCCAGACCTGTGGGACCAGTGTATGGACTCAGTGGGTATGTCTACACTGCAATAAAAAAACCATAGTACTGAGTCTCAGAGCACAGGTCACTGACTTGGGATACGGGGCTCAGTCCATGGGGCTGTGAAATTGCAGTGTACACATTCTGCTTGGGCTGGAGCCAGGCTCTGAGTCCCTCCAACATCACAGGGTATCAGAGCCCAGGCTCCAGCCTGAGCCTCAACATCTACACTGCAATGTTATAGCCCCATGAGCCAGAGTCAGCCATGCTGCTGGTCTTTTACTGCAGTGTACACATACCTGTGTTTCCAAGTCCGTGTTTGAGTGTCCACGCTGCATTGTAAGCCTGGGCCCAGATCTCACAGCTGACCTTCTGACTTGGGTCTGCAGCTTGACCGGTACCCATCACAATGACAGAGCTTGGACTCAAGTCACAGTGGGATTTAGGCTCTGACCCAGGTTCTGAGTGCTTGCTAACCCAAGTTAGACTGATTTGTGTATGGATGGAAGGGGTGCTTTGGCTCAAACATGAGTTAGAGCCCAGGCTTACTGTGCACTGTAGACATATACAAACAAGGTGTAATATTCACTCCCTCCACAATCAGATCCACTGACGAGTGGAACTGAAGGCAGACACCTCTTTCCCACTCTTCCCTGCACACCTGGAGAAACTAACATCCAGAAGAGTACTAGCCCTTATCGGCTTTGAATTCAAGTGAGTAGTGGTTGCAGATGTGGGTGGTCCCTGCCCAGGGCGTATGGGTGGGAAAGTTTCTTATGACACACTTCCTCCCATTGCACAAACTCATGGATGCAGACCACAGTCTAGTCCCAAGTAAGTAGTGCAACATCTCTCAGCTCAAAATCATGGGCATTTTGTCTACCACAATCTCTTATCTCTAGAGAATTCCCTGTCAGCTTCTTTGGAGCTGAGCTAATGTGGAATTATAGGGACTCTTTCATGTTAATTTGAATCAAAACTGAAAAACATCATCAATGAGAGTAAATTCAGAACCTCAACTTGGCCAACATCCTGCTCTTTTTCTTTTCTTTGTTTTGGAATCACACTGTCATGAATTCTGGGCACTGCGTAATTTAATGAAGTTTGTACCAGAGCTTAAAATAGGATAGCAAGAAGTGGAATGCTTTTCTGTTACTTTTTCTTTTTAATATTTCATGTTACTTGCTGAAGTAGAGTTCAAACAGAAAATTGAAGTGAATGAAAACAGATCTCTCTTGCTGGTCTCACACAGATGCAGAGAGGCTGCAGGCTCTAATTGTCCTCATGTCATGGTGTGAGAGGGATATTAATATTAATGCAGAGACCAAAGTAGCTATTTTGTATGATCTGTGGAATAATCATTCTGGAGTTGGTCAGATTCAGTATGAATTGGCGATCGTCACAAGCTACTTTGCTTTTCTTAGAGTCTGCTATACAGAGTGAGTGAGCAATTTCAGGCCCATAGTTCCCACTCTCTGAGACAGTGTCTTTACCTTGCTTTCTCCATTAATATTAATATTCATTTTGGAACTTCATCTTTTCATGACTGGTTACATGAGTTCATTGTACAGTTGCCATGCAAAACTACACACATTTCTTGAACTAACAATGCATGAGTTACAATGTAATCCAGAAACAAAGGCTTCACTCGCTATTGCATTGTCTCTTGATAACAGTCCAATTAACTAATGCCATTGCTGTAGAGTGTGTGTCTTCCCACCAGCCCTCCAGAGTCAAGACCGCAAGGACTCAGAGGTCAGACAGTTGAGATAAATAAAAGGAATTCATTGTCATTGAGATCTGACTGTCATTATACCATGGCAGAAAAGGAATATTAATTAGCGATGTGTCAAACCTGTTGGTATAGATTTGCACAAGCTTCCATGAATGACACAGCAGTTTGCATGGTTTCAGGATACTTGACTTTACAATGGAGATTAAGGTCAATTCATACCTAAACTGTTAAACAGAAACTCAGGATGAAATGTGTTGAGTTTCATCAGCGTTATTATGAGACTAAGGGTATGTCTATACTACCCACCGGATCGGCGGGCAGCGATCGATCCAATGGGGGTCGATTTATCGCGTCTAGTCTCCTGTACTCCACCACCATGAGAGGCGCAGGCAGAGTCGACGGGGGAGAGGCAGCAGTCAACTCATGGCAGTGAAGACACAGCTGTGATTAGATATAAGTACGTCGACTTCAGCTACGTTATTCACATAGCTGAAGTTGAGTAACTAAAAACATTTCTCCTCCCCCCCCCAGTGTAGACCAGGCCTAATGGACTTTGTTTTAACTCCCCATTAGCCCCTGAGCCTTTCTTTTATCTGTACCCATCTCCTGTAATGGGATCCCCTTTTATCACCCAAGTTTTCCAGGGTGTCTTCTTTCAGGGCAGCAGTCCTCTTTTCTTAGCTTTTCAGGTGGCAGCTGATTGACCCAATGATCCCCACCTCCCATGTTTGTTTTGTGGGCTGACCACTAGGCTCACTCATCCACAAATCCATAGGTAACTTCTGTGGACAAGTGTCCTGCATTCTCTGCCATTCCACAGCAAAGTGTGACTACAACACTTTGTCCATGCTACTGCCCCTGTGCTCTGGCCTTTAAATCAGGAACTCTAAGGCTGTGAGAAGCCACATAGTGCAGTGAACTAGAGAGCCCCTCAGAACAATGGACAGTGGCTAGGGTGAGAGAAGAAGCTGCTGCTGCAGAAGGTGGGGGTTGGCAAGCTGCTCACACATCATAGATAGATGTTTAACCATCAAAGAAAATCAGCATTGGAAGGGACCTCAGGAGGTCATCTAGTCCAATGCCCTGCTCAAAACAGGACTAATCCCCAGACAGACTTTTGCCCCAGACCCTAAATAACCCTCTCAAGGATTGAACTCACAACCCTGGGCTTAGGAAGGGAATGCTCAAACCACTGAGCTATCCCTCTCCCTAACTGAAGTCCAGGAGAGTCCTCAAGAAATGCCATGGGGATTTATAGGCTATATGTGGAGTAAGGAAAGGGCATATCAGATTAACTTGAAACTCAAATGAAGCTGTGTGATCTAAACCCACCAGTTACATTTATTGAAGGTCTTGCAAAACTACATCAGTGGGTACGATGTAGCACTGAGGAATATTCCTTGTGGGCCATTGTACAGTGACAATCAGGTCTTAATGGCAATGAATTCCTTTTTATTTGTCTCAACTGTCTGAACTTTTAGCCTCTGGAGGCTTGTCTTTGGAGTGGTAGGAAAGGACACACTACAGTAGTAGCATGAGCTGATTTCACTATTTTATTCAAAGCTTTTCCACTGAGATTCTTTACCACCCTCATCACCATATTATCTGAGCACCTTCTAGTAGTCATGTAAGGTTCATTTTCACTCTCATCCTCTCTCCCTGGAGAAATTATATGTGCAATGTAGTGTTCTGGTAGTTTTTTGTTTGTTTGATTATTTGACATAAATATATACATGCCACTATGTGTTTGTTTTAGAGAAGGCACAGTTGAAGTGTGCCTTGCACTTGGAATGGAGGATGGGGAGGTTCATGATGATCCCAGTCTGTGGAATGAACTCCCTCCAGAATTAAGGACTGCACAGACAAGCTTTATCCTTGTGGTAGAAGTAGAGAAGTGGAGTTGTCAACCAGGGTCTTCTACTCCGATGACTAAGTGATAATCGATATATCTTGGGCTCAGGCCTTTGAGCATCTTGAAGATGAAAAGTAAAAATTCAACTTGACTCAATATTGTATGGGAAACCAAAGTACGGAACAGAGGATGGATTGGATGACCTCATGGTAGTTCAATTTGCTGATAAGATGCACTACTGCATTTTGAATCTTGTCATTGAGAGACAGTGTGGTAGTTTTACAGATGTCACTGTATCCAATTATTAATGTGATGAATACTGCATTGTTGATATAAGAAATGTCTGATATTTTCCACTAAACTGATATTGTCAGGAAAGGAAAGATGAAGTAATCAGTAACTAATATTTAATATTCTGAGTTCCTCAATTTCAAACACTCTTTGGCCTCAATTTGTATCAAAACCTTATTTTATATCAAATACTAATTGTCAAACTTCAAGGGCCAAATTCAGACTTGGTGTAAATGGGTGCAACTGCATTGAAGTAAATAGAGGTGCCCACTCTAGGTCTCAATTTAGGCCCAAATAATTATCTTGGGCCCAAATCACTGTAACATCATTGCCAAGAGACATGTATCTGTTAGGAAATATTAACCCTTTTAGTCCTTTACTTTCTGTATATTTGATTATATTATTATAAAATTATTCTTTAGAGTCTTTAGGATATTAACAAAGAGTATACTGAATTCTAAGGCCCAGAACACTGAATAGTAACCCTATTCAGGAATTCTATGTATTAGATTGTATTTAACAATCTTGGGTGCCTCTATAACCATAGAACTCCAGATAGTCTGGGAAACCATTTCCTTAATATATATATTGCTTCCATAACCATTTGTAAACCTGGGGAACGGATAAGTGATAATCATTACAATAGGTAGGAAAGAATAATTATGGGGGAAGAAAGACCCACTAAAATATATTAGCTTGTTAGTCCTCAGCTGCAAATAACTGTGCCTTCACACATAAAGTAGGTAAGCTGCCAATGTATAGAAATGACAACAGAGTACATTTCTCTTGGCAACAGAGGTTTTCTTTGTTTGAAAACCCTATATAATGACACTGGTATGGGAATTTAATTGGGGAATTAAATCTGCCATGTCCTTCCAGATAAAGTGGAGAAGAGCCAGAGCCAGCTCTTGTTCTGACAACAAAGGGTGGCAATGTATCTGTTCTTTCTGTGTTCTGTGTCATGCTATACTAATCTCTGATTGATAAGCTATGATTAAATCATTCCAGTTGAGCCTGTTATTTGACAATCTTGAGTCGTAATTAACCCAGACACACAACAGATCTAAGTCTGTATTACCTTTGGTAATTCCAATGGACACATTGACTAGCCTGTCTAATTGCTAGAAGCTGGTAGTGAGAATTATTTCATCTCTTAAGTGACAGCCCTCTTTAGTTCATCTCTAGAAAAAGGAAATATGTTTCTAAAAATTAACGTGAGGATGTTAATTTGGTTATAATCAGTGATTGCTGTATAGGGACAAACACATTGTGATTCACTCTTATTTTGAGCTTCTAAATACAAGAGAAACAATAAGAAAATGTAAATTTCCTTTAGATGTTCTGTTTGTGTTTATCTAGGCACACCAGCTGAGCTTTCAGTAAAAATGGCACATATGCCACTTATTCCTTTTATGCTAATAGCTTGCCTGAAAACTGGAAATGATGTTTGCAAACTAAATAAACATTGACTTCTTAAAATTTCAATGCAAAAACAAAGTTTGCTTTTGTGTTTTCAAAAGGACGTCTATGCACAATTGACAAAGAAAGAAACGAAACTTTGAAATTTAAAGAATGTTTAGGAAGGAAAAAATACTGCTGCTGCTTTACTTTGGTAACATACTTTTTGGAGAACTATTACCCATATGAGAAGCTAAAATAAAGATACAGCACTTATAACTTCTTAACAAGGAGGGAGTGGTACGCTATAGCACTGCACTAGAACTCAGGAGAATTGGGTTCTATTCCTACTCTGCTACTAATCTTCTGGGTGACCTTGGGCAAGGTGTTTCCCCATCTGTAAAATGACCCAAGTGGTTAGCAGTTTGTGGTGTCGTTAGGGTTGTTTTAGTTTGGGGGAGAAATCGATGATGGAGTCAAATATTTCTTTGATGCCATTTTGTTTATTTACAAAGAATGTACTATTTCCCTGAACACAGTAGGAATCAAACAACAGGAGACAGTTTCTTTGCTCACAGTTCCAAGCCTCTTTCAGCCAGCTCTGTGCCCAAAAATATCTCTCTAGGCATTTTCTCAGGGCCACGCTCCCAATGCTTGTTCTGGCTGTCTCCTTGGCTTCTTGATGCTTCTGTCTGCCTGGTCTCTGGCTGCTTCTGCCCACAGACATACACAAACCAAACAATACCCTGCAAAAACCCTCCACCCAAATATCTCACTTTCTGACCCATGTTGCATGTAACTGAATTTGGGAACCTAGTGTTCAGCTGTCTGGTTCCAGAAAGGAGCTTAATTGTTTCTTACATTTATCCTGAATGAAGACAACTGTTATGCCTTCCAGCTTCTATGAGATTTAACCCAATGCCCCATGATAAAAATGCTGATCTACTTTGTCAAGCATTTTGAGATCTACATTAAATAAGAACTAAGTATTGTTAGCAGTATCTTTGCCTTTGTAAATCAGAAGCCAAATCTTGCTATCCTTACTCAAGTAGTGTCACTGAAGTGTCTGGAACTATTTGCATGAGAAGAGCAATCAGGATTTCACCTTGCAAAAAACAATTGTCTGCTTTTGCTGCTTTTTTATCTACAGTACTATCATTCTCTAATGTCTGGTCTTAGCTGATTTCAGCCCAGCACTAATCCCATGAGTAGTACTATTCACCAACATTTTCAACTTGGGAGTCTATCATTATATACTTACTTAGGCTCCTAAATAAAAAAACCAGGTTTTGTTACAGTGTAGTGGGATCAAACCAGGGCAGATTAGTTCCTCACCCTCTTATTTAGAGAAGCCTCTTATGTGTGACATCTGTACAGATCATGATTTGGGGGCGGGGAAGGGAGGGGAGGAAGAAGGAAGAATGACAGGGTCAATTGACAGCAGCTGTCAGCAACATCATCCCTCTCCAAACCTGATAGCATTATCTCATATAGACTCTAAGGCCTGGTCTACACTACGAGTTTAGGTCGACTTTAGCCGCGTTAAATCGAATTAAGCCTGGACACGTTCACAAGACGAAGCCCTTTCTTTCGACTTTAAGGGCCCTTTAAACCGGTTTCTTTACTCCACCTCCGACGAGGGGATTAGCGATAAAATCGGCCTTAGGGGGTCGGAATTGGGGTAGTGTGGACGGAATTCGACGTTATTGGCCTCCGGGAGCTATCCCACAGTGCTTCATTGTGACCGCTCTGGACAGCACTCTCAACTCAGATGCACTGGCCAGGTAGATAGGAAAAGCCCCGCGAATGTTTGAATTTCATTTCCTGTTTGCTCAGCGTGGAGAGCACAGGTGACCACGCAGAGCTCATCAGCACAGGTAACCATGATGGAGTCCCAGGATCGCAAAAGAGCTCCATCATGGACAGAACGGGAGGTACGGGATCTGCTCGCCATATGGGGAGACGAATCAGTGCTAGCTGAACTCCGAAGCAGTAAACAAAATGGCAAAATATTAGAAAAGGTCTCAAAGGCCATGAAGGACAGAGGCCATAACAGGGACGCACAGCAGTGCCGCGTGAAAATTAAGGAGCTAAGGCAAGCCTACCACAAAGCCAGAGAAGCAAACGGAAGGTCCAGGGCAGAGCCGCAAACATGCCGCTTCTACGCGGAGCTGCATGCCATTCTAGGGGGTGCAGCCACCACTACCCCAACCGTTTCTCCTTCGCTGGAGAAACACACAGGGAAGCAGGTTCGGGGTACGAGGAAGATGAGGATGGAGAAAATGTAGATAGCTCACAGCCGCGAGGAAGCGGAGAAACTGGTTTCCCCAACAGCCAGGATATGTTTATCACCCTGGACCTGGAACCAGTAACCCCCGAACTCACCCAAGGCATGCTCCCAGACCCTGAGGGCACACAGGGGACCTCTGGTGAGTGTACCTTTGTAAATATTACACATGGTTTAAAAGCAAGCGTGTTTAATGATTAATGATTAATTTGCCCTGGCAATCGCGGCCAGTACAGCTACTGGAAAAGTCTGTTAACGTGTATGGGGATGGAGCGGAAATCCTCCAGGGACATCTCCAGAAAACTCTCCTGGATGTACTCCCAAAGCCTTTGCAAAAGGTTTCTGGGGAGGGCTGCCTTATCCCGTCCGCCATGGTAGGACACTTTACCACGCCAGGCCAGTAGCACATAGTCTGGAATCATTGCATAACAAAGCATGGCAGCGTATGGTCCCGGTGTTTGCTGGCATGCAGACAACATCCATTCCTTATCGCTCTTTGTTATCCTCAGGAGAGTGATATCATTCACGGTCACCTATTGAAATGGGGCAATTTTATTAAGGGGACATTCAGAGGTGCCTGTTCCTGCTCTGCTGAACAGAAATATTCCCCGCTGTTAGCCACGCGGTGCGGGGGAGGGGTGAAGTGATCATCCCAGAGAATTGGGTGTGTGGGGGAGGGGAGTTAGTTGGGTTTGTGCTGCATGTTAACCCTGAAACCGCAGCCCCTCCTTTTACATTGCAAACCCATTGTAAATGGCCAACCCAACGGGTGCTTGGTATGGGAAATGAGAGCACTACTGTTTGAAACCATTCCCACATGTTAAGAAGGTTAAAAAAGCCAAAAGACTGTGTCTTACCATGGCTGCCTGCAAGCTGAAATCTGTGGCCTGGCACTGCGTGAGTGATCTCTCACACCAAACCGGCAGGCCCTCAATATAAGAGGAAAAATGCGACCTTGTAATGAAAGCACATGTGCTGTGTAATGTGAACAGCAAAATTTAACGTGAAAGAGTGTACCCATTGTTCTCTAAAATGTGTCTTTTTTAACCACCTCTCCCTTCTCCTCCACCAGCTGCAAATGTTTCTCCTTCACAGAGGCTAGTGAAAATTAGAAAGAGAAAACGTAGGACGCGTGATGACATGTTCACAGAACTACAGATGTCCTCCCACGCTGACAGAGCACAGCAGAATGCGTGGAGGCAGTCAATGACTGATTACAGAAAAGCACAATATGAACGAGAGGAGAGGTGGCGTGCTGAATCGCGGGCTGAAAATGATAGGTGGCGTCAGCTTGCAGACAGAAGGCAAGAGTCGATGCTCTGGCTGCTGGAGCATCAAACTGATATGCTCCAGCGTATGGTTGAGCTGCAGGAAAGGCAGCTGGAGCAGAGACCACCGCTACAACCCCTGTGTAACCAACAGCCCTCCTCCCCAAGTTCCATAGCCTCCTCACCCAGACGCCCAAGAACACGGTGGGGGGGCCTACGGCCACCCAGTCACTCCACCCCAGATGATTGCCCTAGCATCAGAAGGCTGGCCTTCAATAAGAGTTAAAGTTTTAAACTGCAGTGTGTCCTTTTCCTTCCCTCCTTCCCCACCCATCCCGGGCTACCTTTGCAATTATCCCCCTAGTTGTGTGATGAAGTAATAAAGAATGCATGAATGTGAAGTAACAATGACTTTATTGCCTCTGCAAGTGGTGCTCGAAGGGGGAAGGGGAGGGTGGGGTGGTTGGCTTACAGGGAAGTAGAGTGAACCGGGGCGGGGGGGGGCGGAGGGTTCATCAAGGAGAAACAAACAAACAGAAGTTTCACACCGTAGCCTGGCCAGTCACAAAACTCATTTTCAAAGCTTCTCTGATGCGCACCGCGCCATGCGGTGCTCCTCTAACCGCCCTGGTGTCTGGCTGCGCGTAATCAGCGGCCAGGCGATTTGCCTCAACTTCCCACCCGGCCATAAATGTCTCCCCCTTACTCTCACAGATATTGTGGAGTGCAC
Source organism: Terrapene triunguis (assembly GCF_002925995.2). Lineage (NCBI taxonomy): Eukaryota > Metazoa > Chordata > Testudines > Emydidae > Terrapene > Terrapene triunguis. The sequence continues at coordinate 28,691,186 of NW_020664419.1, read as the reverse complement.
AGCAAGCAGCAATAACAATGGGGATATTCTTTTCGCTAAGGTCTGAGTGAGTCAGTAAGCTGCGCCAGCACGCTTTTAAACGTCCAAATGCACATTCCACCACCATTCGGCACTTGCTCAGCCTGTAGTTGAACAGGTCCTGACTCCTGTCCAGGCTGCCTGTGTACGGCTTCATGAGCTATGGCATTAAGGGGTAGGCTGGGTCCCCAAGGATCACGATAGGCATTTCAACATCCCCAACGGTTATTTTCTGGTCCGGGAAGAAAGTCCCTTCCTCCAGCTTTCGAAACAGACCAGAGTGCCTGAAGACGGGAGCATCATGTACCTTTCCCGGCCATCCCACGTTGATGTTGGTGAAACGTCCCTTGTGATCCACCAGGGCTTGCAGCAGCATTGAAAAGTACCCCTTGCGGTTTATGTACTCGGTGGCTTGGTGCTCCGGTGACAAGATAGGGATATGGGTTCCGTCTATCGCCCCACCACAGTTTGGGAATCCCATTGCAGCAAAGCCATCCACTATGGCCTGCACGTTTCCCAGAGTCACTACCCTTGATATCACCAGGTCTTTCATTGCCCTGGCAACTTGGATCACAGCAGCCCCCACAGTAGATTTGCCCACTCCAAATTGATTCCCGACTGACCGGTAGCTGTCTGGCGTTGCAAGCTTCCACAGGGCTATCGCCACTCACTTCTCAACTGTGAGGGCTGCTCTCATCCTGGTATTCTGGCGCTTCAGGGCAGGGGAAAGCAAGTCACAAAGTTCCATGAAAGTGCCCTTACGCATGCGAAAGTTTCGCAGCCACTGGGAATCGTCTCACACCTGCAGCACAATGCGGTCCCACCAGTCTGTGCTTGTTTCCCAGGCACAGAATCGGCGTTCCACGGCATGAACCTGCCCCAGTAACACCATGATTTCCACATTGCTGGGGCCTGTGCCTTGTGAGAGGTCTATGTCGATGTCAATTTCCTCATCAATCTCGTCGCCGCGCTGCAATCGCCTCCTCGGCTGGTCCTGGTTTTGCTTTGGCATGTTCTGGCTCTGCATATACTCCAGGACAATGCGCGTGCTGTTCATAGTGCTCATAATTGCCGCGGTGATCTGAGCGGGCTCCATGATCCCAGTGCTAGCTATGGCGTCTGGTCTGAAAAAAGGCGCGAAACTAGTATCTGACGGACCAGGGGAGGGAGGGAGGGAGGGGCGAGTGACGACATGGCGTACAGGTACAGGGAATTAAAATCAACAAAGGTGGCTGTGCATCAGGGAGAAACACAAACAACTGTCACACAGAATGGCCCCCCCCAAAGATTGAACTCAAAAGCCTGGGTTTAGCAGGCTGTTGATTTGACGGAGGGAGGGGGAAGCAAATGAATACAGAACAAATCTATTTTTTACATCTTAAGACGACGGTGCAGCATGACTGATAGCCCTCGGCATCTTCTGGGTGCTTGGCAGCAAATACTGGGCGCTTGGCAGTTATAGCCACATTTTTCCAGTATGATGACGATAGCCTTCAGGCCTATTGCACGATCTGCTGCTCAGGGAAGACTCTGCTAATGTGCGATGGGCGCTTGGCAGAAAATGGCATACTACGACTGATAGCCATCATCATCATTGTGAAGGCAGCAGAATATGACTGGGGGGATGGGGGACTGGGGGACATACGGAGTTCCAGCCACTGCTGTACGACGATGACGGTTACCAGTCGTAATACACCATCTACTGCCAAAAAGAAAAAGGCAAGGGGCTGGTGCAATGCAGCCCTATGGCTGCCAGCCCCCAGATCGCCGATGAAGGCTACCAGTCATGCTGCACTGTCTACCGCCAAAAGGCAGTTAGCTGCTGCTGCTGTGTAGCAATGCAGTCCCACGTCTGCCGGCACCCAGATGACATATGGTGACGGTGAGCTGAGCTGAGCGGGCTCCATGCTTGCCGTGGTATGTTGTCTGCACAGGTAACCCAGGTAAAAAGGCGCAAATCTATTGTCTGCCATTGCTCTGACGGAGGGGGAGGGGCCTGACGACATGTACCCAGAACCCCCCGCGACACTGTTTTGCATCATTCAGGCATTGGGATCTCAACCCAGAATTCCAATGGGCAGCGGAGACTGTGGGAACTGTGGGATAGCTACCCATAGTGCAATGCTCCGGAAGTCGACGCTAGCCTCGGTACTGTGGACGCGGTCCACCGACTAGAGCACTTAGAGCATTTTATGTGGGGACACACACAATCGGCTGTATACAACCGATTTCTATAAAACCGGCTTCTATTAATTTGACCTAATTTCGTAGTGTAGACATACCCTTAATCTCCCTCGAGGAAAGGTTTTGACCCAGATGTGGGTGTTGAGCCATGTATTCACAGCTCAGTAAGCAGTTCTGATGCCATAGGTGTTGAGAAGCCTGATCAGTATCATGGCTGCACTGGTCTCCATGTTAATATATCATCCATTTGCAGCTCCCCCAAAATCTGTGAAAGTTCCTTGAGTATCCTGGAGCATCCAGAGGACAAGAGAGCTATGTACCATGTAGCCCATAGGATTATTTTGCTAGCTAATCCAACCAGTAGTATTAATTAATATGTTTCTTTGTCTGAAATTAATCCATTTTATTCTTATATTTTATCAGTATTAATTCCTTGGAATTTAGGATATGTTGAGGCATGTGTTTCTTAATAATAAGTTTTGCTGAAATGCTGAAATGCAAGAAGCCTACCAGCCTGTAAGATCCGGTAAGATCTGCCATATAGCAAAAAGTAGAATTAGTTATAAATATGTCAGCATAAAAGCTGGCAACCTTTGGCACAGATAAGAATGATCCCTGAACTTTGGGGAACCAAAGGGAGGAACTATCCACATCACATCCCAGGTTTATCTGGCATCTACAACTGGTTGGTCACCGCAGGGTACACCACAACTCGAGGTCATCAAGAGAGCCTAGGCTGGCAGTTTTGGAGTGAGATAATCCTTATTAATGTATTTAGAAAGTAAGTGTCATAATCCACTAACCTATAGGAGAAGGGGACCCATACATTTCTTAGGGTACAGAAACAAGATTTGGGTATAGTAGGTTGGGCCTGAATGATATAGATCAGGATGCTATAAAATGCCTTGTAGGAGAGTTAAGTTAGGTTAGTTCTTTTCTTAAACCTTCTTCTTGTAGCTGCTTTGGAGTTAGTTCTTTTCTTCTTCTATTTATCTATGCTATCTTCTATCACGCTATCAGTTCAGCTTGTGCAGTATAGTATAACTACTCAACATTCCTAACCATTGCGGAAAGCCAGCACCATCGCGTAATTGGGCATGCCAGGAGTGAGGCTGGTCCTTCACCTCCTATTAGCGGGATCTCAAGGAAGGGTGTGAGTATGTTAGGTTAAGGTACTTAAAATAGAAATGTTACCACCAGGAGTTTTGGAATTCTTTTACTGTTTTGCAGTTACAAGTTTCATTGCATTTCTTATTTTTATGTTAATTTCAATAAAGGTTTTATCAATTTGGTATTGTCCTCAGTTTACGTGTTTTTGCCAAGCACCCCGAGAGTCTTCTCCTGATATAGAACTCTCTGAGTTTTTGAACTCTGTAGTCTGAATTGGACAAGAACCTATAAATCTTCTGGTCGGATGTGATCAGTGGCGAGCCATAAAAACTAACCCATCAAATTCAGGTCAACAACCACATGTTTCATATGAGAAGGAGTGAATCCCACCCGAAAATGGGATGAATCTATTTAAACTCCATGAGTTGACATTCACAGAGTGGTATGAATAATTAAATACAATATAATTTTCTTAATCTGTTCTCTTTCTTATTCTCCCCTTATTACTTTGACTGCAATGTCAGTGTCACAAATGGGCCCTGTGAAGTAAGTTTATAGGGCTTTTTATTTTTTTTGTGCAAGACATGGTTCCTTGTGGTAGATATGATCATCATGCATTGCTACTTACTGAAACATTTTAAATAAGACTTTTTCCCATAATTTGATGGAGCAAATCTACCTTCAGGTGGCTGGAAAATACTATTTGCAAGTGGGTGGGCAGTTTATCTGCTTTCCCACTATTCCTTTAAAAAGGTATTTGCATTGGAGATGAAGTGAGGGTTACAATACATTGCATGCACTAATTTAGCCTATGTGAGGTCCTGCTCCTTCAGAGAGCAGCACTTAGTGTGCAGAAGGAAGTGCAGTGGATTGCCACTTTGGGAAAATATTCCATTTTAATGGGCACTTATATTCTGACACAAGTACTGAAGCAAACAAATATCCACAATTTCTGCAGGTCAGGGATAGTCCAGTTTATTCATTCTTCAACTTTAATAGCATTTTTCTAGTTTCAAATAATAATTTCACTTTTCATCAAAGACTTAATTGTGCCACATTGAGTATGGCAGTATTTTACTCTGGGCCAGATTCTGCCAGTTGTGCTCATGTTGAGTTCACCGTTTCTGCCTGTGGAGTTTACCCAGCATGAGTAAACCCGGCAAAATCTGGCTGTGAGTACTCCCTTTGGAGTCAATAGGACTACTCAGGTAGTAGGATACTACATGGCATAATGGTAGCCAAATCGAGCACCAAATGTCACTCATACTCCTTCAGAGCCAGATTCTGCCACTATTACTCAAGCTGATTTCTGAGAGACTACTCAGAGTAATGTAAAGAAGGAAGGCAGAATCTGGCTGTTAGGATCTATACTAAATTCTACTGTCCGTTACCTGTATGTAAACCCAAAGTATTTGCACTGAAGTCAATAAAGCTATGATGAATTTATATACAGGATTACTAAGGACAGAATTGAGGCATATAAATGAAGAGAAAACTTCTGTGACCTTGACTGTCTCTTTTATAATTATTACTCTTCCAAACACAGTGAATATAAAGAAATATTTTGCTAACATGATATATATTTTAATACTTAAATGACTGACTGTTTTAAAATATCTTAGCAGGCAAATACTGTTGTAAGGGAAAGATCTATGGACATCTGTAGTAGGTTAAATAAAATTTATGTTTCTTAGATTCAGATCTCAAAATCATGCATATATTAGTATCAAATACATGATAAAAATAATAGATGTACACGTTTGCACTTCTGATCACTGAAGCCAAAATAAGTTAGAAAGAATTATTCTGAAATTAAACCTTACCATAAAAACACATAAACATTAAATTCTTGCTGCTTTTAGTGTATTTTTACACCAACAAAAGATCGGGTCTTCTTTCCCTTACAAAAACCAAAAATCTTGATTGAATACAACCAGTTCAAATAACTATTTTTATTAAGGTCAGGTTTAAGTATGTTTCAATTTTTTTTATATACATTGCATCAAAATGCATATTAACGTTGGTTGGCAGAATTTGTCTCCGTAATTTAAAATAGTGAATTTGCAACAATCTACTGTTGGGGCATAACTTTAGCATCAGAAAGTCTTAACTGAATAGTTAAAAAAAAAAGTACACTCATGTAGACATGACAGTTATTTCAGATTGTTAAAAGAGAGAGAGAGGTTTTGTTATATCACATGTTGCTATAGCTGAATTACAATCTTTAAGAACTTTGGGTCAAACCTGAAGATGAAGCACTAAACCCCCAAGAGGACTATGCAGTACTAAAATGTCCACCCAATTCTTCCCCATGACTCTGCTAATCCAAACTGTCTGATGTAAATTAGGTGCTGTGTAATAAAATACGAGGAGGTAATAATTATGCATAGCACCTTCCTGATGTTCTAGTGGTGTGCAAGTTCCTTCCAAATGACAGAAAGATAGCCAGCCATATGTCCTGAACAGGAGATTATTACTATTTATTACTTGTATTACAGCAGCACCTAAAGGTCCCAATCCACTTTAGGGTCTCATTGTACCGGGCACTGTATAATCACAGATCCTGGCAAACCCTATCCCTACATGTACTTCTTCTTATTTCTCCCCGGTCAGAGCCATACAAGACTGCAGTAACTCCCACATCCTCTGTGTCCCAACCAGGGAAGATATACTCTTGGAGATCCACACAGGAATGCTTGTTGTGAGCATGTAACGTGTCCATTTCAATATGGCATGAAGCTCTGTGGCTTACACCTACTGTAGATCATTTCTATGCCTTCCATATAAGATTCAACCATCGTCATGCTCTGTTGGCCCTTGACACAGCTGGTTTATATAGCCATGTGGGCTTATGGCCCATCTTACTGCATATGTTAGTTGGAGGATTTGGCCAATGGAGAATAGCACACCTCTGAGTGTAGTACAAATGATTAATGATAATGATAATGGAAGGTGACTTTCTTTTTCCTGTGCCAAACTGGATACAAATTGAGGCTCTGGAAACACTTACCAACATACTTAACTTTACACACGAGTACTCCCACTGAAGTCAAGTCATTTGAATAGAGTTAAGCATGTGGGTGTCTGTCTGTAGTATCAGGGCACTATCCAATGTAATTCGCTACTGTGGTATCTTTATTTGTTCTATCTGTCTATCTAAGCATTTATAATGCACTAATTCATGTTGTATCTGAATATTTATGTTCCCCAGGCATATGCAACCATTGTGGGGATGACTCCTAGTATATCCATGTTATGCCAAAAATTTCTAACTTGGATGCCTAAATCTCAGCATCAAACTCCAGTTTTTCAACATACAGATACAGGGTGGCCTGATTATCCTGAGTTTTAAACACACTCAGCTTCTGTTAAAATTGATGCAACCTGGGAGATTGAAAGCAGGACCATTGAAAGTCAGCCCATTTGTAATTAAATGCCTAAATATGGGTTTACATGTCTAACTTTAGGAACCCAAGTTTGAAAACCTTGGCTGTAGGCTTTAGTCTCAAAAGTGTTAATTTTTTCTAGAGCTTTTTTATTCAGTGGAACTATTATTTTGTGCTGAATGTGCATCCATTTCCGTAAAAAATGTATTGATTAGGGAAATTAAGCAGGAATTAGATAGGCAGTTTGGATGTCCCTGATTTATGACATAAATCCTATTTAGAACTAATTCAGCCAGACATACCACTTACATTCCCTCAAAAATGTAAATTATTTTAAAAGTTAAATGCAATCTCACTGTAAGTGGAAGAAATATAACCTGAAGATTCATTTAACCTTCATAGAATTTTTATTAGTAGTATTAGTATTAGTATTAGTATTAGTATTAATATTAGTATTCTATTTTAGCTAGTACCATTGTCAGCTATATCTGTGGCAAGTATCTCATACAATTGAGTTCTTTGGTAGTCCTGGTTAAAAAAAAAGCATACATATTTTAAATAACTACAACTTTTCTAAAATAAGACTGAAGTTATTACTTCTGGTACTATAATCTGTAATGTCAGTTTTGTTCTATAAAAGTAAGATAGTGTCTCATATCAAATATTTAAGTCACTCTTTCTTTTTTCTTTTGAGTAGATCCCTCTTGAGATATATAGTTCTGAGCAGTACAATTCCATCATTAAAAGGATATGAGAAAGGTGTTAATAAATAAATTAGTATGTTAAATATCTTTGTCTGTATTTCTTTTTCTCTTTCATAGCATGAGAGTGAAAAAGAGAATGAATTCCCCAAGCACATTACTTGGCAAGCACAAGTTCAAGTGAAACAAGAAAAGGCTTCATTTGTTTTTCATTTCTTCATTTTAGTTTTAACTACTCCAGGGGCTCCACTCTCCCACTGCAGGCCAGGAGTAACTCCATTTGACTTCAATAGAAGATAGACCTGTCAACTGGGAGGGTAACAATACAGCCCCAGGAAGTCAGAGGCAAGAGAAGAAAAAAATTAGGGTGATGGTATTTGATTAATTGCTAACAATTTTAGTTGACCTTCACTTCCTAAACAAGAGTGGAAGGGGCTTATATTTTTTTCCCCATGAAAAAGTGTGCAGTGTGTTACAACAGACAAGAAACACAGACAGCTCAGCTGAGTACTCCCAAGCAAACCGTGGCCACAGGGAGCTGCGAGCAGCCATACCTGCAGACCCTCAATAAACAAAGCATCTTGCGGCCCGTGAGGGGCTTACCCTGAACAAGACGCGAACCAAGTTTGGGAACCCCTGACCTAGAGTTCAAAGGTACATCTGCATGCGCTCCCTTCTGGAGGGAAAAGGCACCTAGCATACTCAGCTGTCCTGGCTCTTGCTCTAGCATCAGCCACTCACCAGTCATTCACCACACCACCCTGCCGGCCGCTGCCCTGCCCACCATCACTAATGTGCACTGTCATCTTCTGCTGCCACCTACTTCTCCACTGTGCCCTCTGTGAGGTGGTCTCTTGAGGTTCCACCCCAGCTCTCAGTAATTTTTCAGCTTTTAGTGGGGGAACCTCACTGGTGAAGCAGGTTGGGCAGAAACACTGTCCCACAACAAATGATTTCAGCTGTAGTGATCACTTAACAAAACAAAAAGACTCCTAATGGATCCTTAATTAGCTCTATCTTTGAACAGTGGGGACGGGCAAGTTAAAAGATGCCTAGGACTCTTAGGTGGAGCCCACACTTACAGGAAAGAACACTGGTCCCCACCCCCTCTTACACTTCACAGGGGTCTGGAATTTGAGCCCCCTGCTTAGCAAGTTCAGTTGAGGGTGACCCCCTCAGTCAGGACAATCTAAGTACAGTTCTGCTGCCCTTTACTCATACAAGAAGGATAACAACATTCCCCTGCATTCAGTACTAAGGTGATTTGTAACCCAACACCAGCCAAAGTTAATCACTTTGGCAACACAGCTCTGTCTGCTGGATATGTAGACAAAGTGGGTGTGTTCATGTAAATACAGTCTGGTTCCGAAGCCTTTTCCCCTCCCCAGATAACTGTAAGGCAGTGGTCTCAAACTCAATTTACCATAGGGCCAGTGCCAGTCCTCAAATCCTCCCAGTGGGCCAATAATGTCACTGAAGATGGTGCTCAGAAAATAAAATGTTTATATTGTATTTTTTATTTCGAATTTCTTAGAAATAATAAAACGGTCATATAACTTTATACAATTCTTCACCTGTCAGAGAGTTTTTAGTGTTTGCCAGACACCTGGCAATGCTTCAGTTCTGTCAGTTTGTTGATGTTTGACCTCAGTGACTGAGCAGTTGAAACCTTCAGGATTGCAGCAAGGTGTGCATCAGATAGTTGTGTTCGGTATTTTGACTTGTTATATTCATTGTGGAAAAAAGTGACGCTGCTTCCATGGCTGACTCTGCCCGGCAACTAGTGATGGTATCTAAGTCCCTCTCCCCCAGCCAATGGGAGCTGCAGGGGGCGGCGCCTGCAGCAGCCATTGTCAGCAGCATGTCTGCATGCATCTCTCCTCTGCAGGCCGCAGTGGGGAGGTTCTCAGGCCGCAGATGGCCCGCTGGCTGGGACTTTGAGACCCCTGTTGTAAGGGGAGTGCTTATAAATTTATAATGACGGAAATTATTGTGTCTCTTGCTGTATAAGAACAGATTATAGCATGTGCTTAAGTGCTTTCCTGAATTGGGGCCTCTGCATTATGCTTATCCAAGGAGCCCAAATGCACCATGTCATTTACTGTATCTGTCACATCAAAACACTGAAATTTTGAATATCAAACACTGAATGAATTGCTTGAGAATAAATACAGATCAAGATTATTCACAGGTTTTCAGTGAATAATTCCAAATAATTAATTCCTTCAAGAATATTGTGATTTAAAACAATTGGCCAATAGAGAGAGACTACATATATTGCTTAGAATTATTCATTCTGCTCTAGTGAAAAACTTTTGACACTAATAGTTCAGTAGATCTCAATCATTTAATGAATCCCATATTGCTCATGGCCCACGCTTTGTTTGTTTTTTGATGTAATGCTACCAAAGGTCAACCTGTTTTATTAAGTCACTGTGTTTTGCAGTCCCTTTGTTTAATATTATTGCTCACAGTAGGTGCTAAGTTTAACGGATAGCAGGTGACTCCTGCAGGGCTCATCTCTATGGAAGTTTTGACATGGAACATCTTTCCTTTGCATCATATCTTCCACTGGCATGACGTTTGTGAAAACTATGAAGGTAGATTGCCAAACACTGTTGTTTGATATGTCTATATTTTCCCTTCTTCAGTGGGAGCTACAGGTACTCAGCATCTCTGAAAATCAGGCCACTTTTATTTAGATGCTTAAATATACCGAACTTTGGGGATTCTGTTTCCAAAGCAGTTGGAAAGAGGGTACTTTTGAAAGTGACATTCGCTGACTTGGGAATTGTTGAGGGGAGAGGAGGATATGGCTTTTATTGCTGGTTTTCATGGAAGTGTTTGATGTTTAGAGAATCATTGATATCAGCTTGCACTAGGGTAAGTGCCACAGACAAGGTAGCTAAAAGGGAAACAAAGATAAGGTGACAAAGAGTTCCAGAATGAAACCAGAGTTGAAATTAGAAAAATATAGACAAGTTAAAGAAGATAAACTGGATATTTCTAAAACAACTGCATTGAGAATGATTGGATCCTCACTGTGCCCCAAGGCTTCCATAACTACAAGAGTCTTGTGTTTTTACCTTTTAAAATATATAGACAATTTGCAACCACATAAGTGTCTTGGTTCCAGGGGTTCCATCGTGTCCTCCCTGCCTCCCAAAAGTCACAGAAATCTCAGTCTCTTGGAGGCCAAGGAATTCTACGTGGAATCCACTTCCTTTTTTCTCTGCCCAAGCAGCATCTGGACTGCATCTCTCCTGTAGAAGCCCAGCTGTTGTCAGCTCTCCCAACCACCAGCTGTCCCCAAACCCCGTCAAAGGGGGGCAAGGATTCCATACTTCAGAGGGGACAGCAATGTGAGTTACTGCTGATTCTGCAGCCACTTGTAGTGGTTTGGTTTACAGATTGGGCAGGGTGGCATGAGAAACCAGCAGACCCATATCCGGCCTGCATCTTTTCAACCCTCTCCAAATCCACAGAGCTGGAACTTTGCCTAATCTCCATGAAGGATCTGCAGCGGAAAGCAGTATTCCCACCTTCCAGACAAGATCAGAAAGCTTGGGCTCCACGCCCTGTATAGATCCAGAGAAGCCTGTTTATCCTTGAGATGCAATCAGTGAGAGTGAAATATTAAGTAACTTCTCTGTTGCTCTCATTAAGACATTGATTAATGACCTTGAACAACAGTGCAGCTGAATGGTCATTCAGAGGTAATGAAGTAACCACTCATGAATTCTTGTGGCAAGCAACATAAAGCTAGGTGTTCTCTTTCAGAACCTATTAGTCTGCTTTACCAAAGACATCTCTAAAGGTAGAAAATGAAAAAAGAGGGTGTAATTACACTGATGAAAGAAAAAATTAGAAAGGCTGATTATAGTTACAACATTTAAGTATAAAATATGTGACCAACCTTTTAGCATCTAAAAATATGTGATATTGGAGTGAAAACGAAGAGCACTACCACATTTACAGTAGAATAGTCAGTATTAAGTCCGTGCTAAATGCAAGAATCTATACCTTTATTTTCTTTTAACTATAAGGCCAGACATATTTTTATGTTTTCTTTTTGTGGAAGGCGATCAGATAGAACTGGGATGGGCATCGCTCTAAAAATTAGATAGATAGATAGATAGATAGATAGATAGATAGATAGATAGATAGATAGATCCAAATTAATGCCTCTTCACAAGCAGTGATGTGTGTTGGTAAGAGGAAAGATGTGCACTGTGAGTGGCAGTGCTTAGAGAGATTAGTCCAATTAACACACTCCAGCGGTGGTATGGAGAATGAGGGAAGGAGCAGTTCTGGCTACAGCTTAAAATATGTATAGACTGTACTTAGGGTAACCAGACGGCCAGTTTTTAAAGGGACAATCCCGTATTTAAGCCCTCCTGCAGGTGTCCCGACTTTTTCTTAAAAATGGGCAAATTGTCCCGTATTTTCTGTCTCCCCCCTATCAGTACTGGTGGGTCCTGCTGCTGGCCGGATCCCTGCTCGCCACCTACTTGCCCACCAGCGGTGGCGGGGTGAAGATGCAGCACACTGGGCCGGCCGCTCCCCATGCTGGTCCTTCAGTGCAGTCCTGGCTGCCTGCTGGCTCTTGGCCAGCAGGACCCCCACCCCCTGTCCCATTTCCGTCTGGCACTGGCTGTGCACTGTGAGTTGCAGTGGTTGGTAAGTGTTGGTAGGTGCCAGGCAGCGTCCGGTTACGTGTCACCTCTGCTGCCCACTCATCGCTCTTTATGTGCATCCCCTCTCACTGTCCTCTTCCCGCTTTGCCCCTTCACCCCCCCCCCACCCTGCTGCTCCTCCATATCCCCCCTTAGTGGGGCACGTCACGCTCCCACCAGCGCTGTGCTGAGAACCAGCCCCCGGTCGGAGTGCTCAGCTCACCAACAGCCTGGCCGGCAGGCTCCTTCCTTCCTCCACTGCCCCTGAGGATGGAAGCAACTCCTGTCCCTTCCCTCCCGCAGTGCTGAAAGGCTGCTGCTGGCCACATTCTGGTGTGAACCCTGGCAGAAATCTGGGGGTGGGAGCATAGGGAAATATGGTTACCCTAATTGTACTTCCCTAGCACAGCCAATCTGTGATGATTCCCTCTGCCCCCAACTGCGTTCATCACTATGATATCACCCTCTCAGCAGAACTAACATCCACATTGCCTGCAACAAAACTGACTGTCCCCTGGCTGAGTTCACCAGTTGTGGGTGGGGAGAAAAGCTCTCTCCCCCATCTGGCTCTGTGTTTCATGAGCAGACATAATTTGACATGTTGAAATAATCTTTCACAACATTTATGGCCCAATCCTGCTCCCTTTGAACACCCAAAAATCCTAAAACTGCATTGGCTGCACTAAGAATAGTTCATCAGGCCCCTCAACAATTTACGCCAGTTCCATTTCAGAGCAGTTAATATGCAGTGGCTTTCTATAAATACCCATTTTACGCTTTCTATTGATGTGCTTTTGTATGCAAATCTAACATCATGTCATTTAATTATATGAAGCAGGGTAATAAGAGTGAAGATAAATATTTCACAGACCTAATCAGGAATTATCCTGTTAAATCACTATTATGTGTGTGAACTATGCTCAGCAATCAATATCTGGCAAAGCTATCTAAAAGATAATTAAAATTCCGCAATCTATAGCATGCCCATTTTGGATGTGACTTTATGGCACAGATGTCCAAAAGCAGAAGCAAATATTATTATTCTCTATATTACTAAATCTCATTTTAACCTGAATAAGAAAATCCTCTTATTTTAAAACTTTATTATTTTATAAGGACTTTTAAACGTTTCTGCTCTTACATAGATCTAGGCTATTGATCTTTTTTAATAGGAATACTGTTCATCATAAAGTAAAATGTGTCTCATGCCACTGACAGATTACAGTAACGGACACACAAAACAGACTCGGTCTTCCACTAAACAATCATGCTGCACTTTCTTATTTAGTGCAATAGAGTGATCATAAACACATCTGAAGCAGATTTTTGTCAAATACTGCATGCAATCTCTTCTGAATAAATCAGAATTGAAGTTCAATATTAACTGGTTATGGTGTGACTTTTCCATTCTGAGAAAAGGAGCAAGGGGGAAGAATCTAGTGGTGATTTAACAGTATGCACCTATAGCATACTTGCCTATATAAGGACAGGTTTCAGAGTAGCAGCCGTGTTAGTCTGTATCCGCAAAAAGAACAGGAGTACTTGTGGCACCTTAGAGACTAACAAATTTATTAGAGCATAAGCTTTCGTCCGAAGAAGTGGGTTGTAGCCCACGAAAGCTTATGCTCTAATAAATTTGTTAGTCTCTAAGGTGCCACAAGTACTCCTGTTCTTTTTGCCTATATAAGGTTTCTTATATGTGGAATTTTAACTTTATTGCTTATTTTTACCTCTGAGGAGTTTCTGTCTCTTTCTTGCTCTGTCACACACACACACACACACACACATTTCCCTGATCACATGTCACCTGTCATCATCACCATCCTTCCAGCTAAGAAGGAATGGATGGGGCTCCCTTTGGAGTCTAACAATGCCTCACTTTCATCTGCCAGAGGGGTCACTGTTGAGTGATAGAAGGCACATCTTCCCTGTGGGACTGAGCATTCTTTCCTTTCTGAAGCAATTCCTGTTCAAGTTGGCCTAGAGAGTGGATTGAACATTGATTTATATTTTTACATCTGGGGATTTTTATCAGGGAATAATGGTCAAGGATCCAGCAAGCTGATTTGCTGACAGGAATTCCATTTGGTACAATTTATAATATGATACATTTTCTCCGCAGTCCCTAAATGAAGTCTCTGCAGTATTTTTCTATCTATCCTAGATTTTGCAAAAGATATGTGAGGATGTGTAGTGTTCAGAAATGAATAAGATAAGAAAATGTCTTTGTATATGAGTGGATTTATGACCTTATGAAATGAGAAGACAGATAAACAATAGACTAATACCAGATAATTCAACTTCTATATGATAATTGTAAAGAGAAACAATTTTAGCAAGGAAACAATGCTTAAATGAGTATAAAACTGCTACTTTGACTTGATAAATAAATGAGCCTTAGAACCAATAAATTAATTACTACTCTTACTAATATACTCCATTATGTGACACTGTGTCTCTTTTATACGGTACTAATTTCCAGGAACTTTAGGAAAAATGTATTGATTTAAATCCCTGGGGAAAATGGGTTAACTGTTGGTCATATTTATTTGGAGTTAAAAGGTAGCTTCAATTGCGGGCCTTCAAAGATTATCCGGAAGTTCAACTTTTACATCCATCTTTCAATTTGGAGGTCTTTCAGTGAGAATTATAGGCCAGTCAAAATAATGTGAAAATATTATGGATCAAGGCAAATTAAACATGTAATTATTAAAAAGGAATGACTAACCTCCAGAATATATTACATTTAATAGCTTGGCTCTGAACATTTCTAATGCTACAATGTTCACTAATATAATGTTTACATAATGGGGATGATCTGTATAATGCATGCCTTAGCAATAATTAGATGCTTAGCAGGCTAATTATTTGGTGAATAAAATCAAACAAAATCAAGTAATGAAACAACAGACAGAGAATATCTTAAGACTTGCAATAATAGTTGTTGAAATTCTGATTTAACAGTGGAGTCTATGAATATATAACGTAATATTGAATGTCAGTAAACAAGATCATTTAATACTATATAAATGTATCTAATGCCTTATGCCCCAAACAGGTCACATTCTAGTCAGGGTAGGGGGAGGGATAGTTCAGTGGTTTGAGCATTGGCTTGCTAAACCCAAGTCCAATTGCGGCACAGGCAGGCTCCCTACCCAGCTCCGCATGGCTCCCGGAACCAGTGGCATGTCCCTCTGACTCCTAGGCCCAGGGGTGGCCAGTGTGGCTCTGGAGGCTCCGAGCGCTGCCCCCCGCCCCACCCCACTCCGAGAATCGGCTCCACAGATCCCATTGGTCACATTCCTGGCCAATGGGAGCTGCAGGGGTGGCGCCTGTGGCCGGGGGCAGCACACAGAGCTGCCTGGCCACACCTCCACCTAGGAGCCACCGCTTCCGGGAGCCACCCAAACTCCCTCCCAGAGCTTGCACCCCCCCCCCTTGGCCCCAGCCCAGAGCCCCCTCTTGCATCCCAATACCCTCATCCCCAGACCCACCCCAGAGTCCGCACCCCCAGCTGGAGCCCTCACCCCCTCTGAACCCCAACCTCCTGTGCCAGCCTGGAGCTCCCTCCCACACTTCAAACCCCTTGGCCCCACCCTCCAGCCAGGAACCCCCTTCTGCACCCCAAATTCCTCATCCCAGGGCCCACCTCTGAGCCCTCACCCCGAGCCGGAGCCTGCACCACCAACGCCCTGTCCCAGCCCAGTGAAAATGAGCGAGTAAGCAAAGGTGGGGGAGAGCAAGCAATGGAGGGAGTGAGCGGGGGCCATGACCTCAGAGAAGGGGAGGAGCAAGGGCGGGGCCTCAGGGAAGGGGAGGGGCAGGGGCAGGGGCAGGGGCAGGGCAAGGATATTCAGTTTTCTGCAAATAGAAAATTGGCAACCGTATACCACTCCAGTCAGCTCCAAGTCCCCATCCACACAGGCTCCCAGCTCATGGCAGCCAGTTTCCATTACTGCCTCCCCATTGGATGAATGGGAACTGAGAGACAATCATGTATGAGATTGGAGGTGTCTGGCTAAATCCTGAATAACATCAGGGATGGGAGCCCAAGGTTCCTGCAGTTACCCCCTCCCTTGTGTGTCATTTTCCTTCCTCACCTTTTTTTTTCTCTTTCCTATCTTTTTCCTTTATGTCTTCTGTCAAAGAAAAAAAAAACCCACAAACATGTCTGCCTAAGCCAGACAAAACAACTCCATTCTTTGTGACTCTGTTGTGAGCCTGTGATCGGGCTAATAAATCCCTGTGCTGGGCCTCTGTTTTTCCATTGGGAAGGTTGCAAATGGAATTGAACGAAATTCAAAATTTCTGCCCTACAGGAACTTCTGACAATTCAATCTTTATTTCATCCTAAATCAGGATAAAAAGGTTGAAAATTTGAAGTTTTCCATGTACTGGACATTTGGAAACATTTCTATTTTGAAATGTTGAAATAAAACATTTTGACATGCCTGAAATGGAAGGGCTTTGGTTTGATTTGTTGAAATGATCCGCAACACTTCATTCTGAGTAATTTCAACACTAATGTGTGTTTTCTCAAAGTGTTATATTGCCTCATAGGAACTGTGGTTCAGGAGCCTGATATCCCCATCCTCCTTTGTGGGACAGGCTCCCTGGCTGGACTACATCTCCCAGAATGCACCCAGAGTCATGTGACTCCCATGATCCACCATGCATCTTGGGCCTATGATAATCAGTGCCTTACAAGAGCTGGAACTTTACTTTATATTTTGTATTTCAGATGCTTCAAATGTTTTCCCTCTTTTTTTGTATCTTTAATAAAAGGTTACAAAAATTAATGGTAGTTGGTAAAATGGCAGTAAGACAGGAATAACTTGACACAAAATCTTGGCTCACACTTAACGGTGTAATGTTGTTACAATGAAAAAGAGTTTAATTAACATCTTAACCCTTGTTGGGCCTGAAATACACCCTTTTCAGCACAACAGTCACATTTTCTATTCCTTGTGTGTAAATAATACAGATCTCACTAATAATTTTCTTATTATTACTGATAAGTAATAGAGAGATACTGAAAATAGGTATACATGAATGTTTTGCCCAAGCTAAGGATCTGGCCCGCTGTGGAAGGACGTCTCTCTGGAAGAAATTCAGAATATTCCGCTATAGTGGTAGGCACTAAGGGCCAGATTTTTAAAGGTATTTAGGCACATTACTAAATAGCTTTAAAAATCTGGCCCTAAAGCATAAGAGTGGGACTGGTTGCACAAAAGTACTTACTATCATTTGAAAATAAAGATGCCATTACAGAAAGTTAATTCCTTAAATAATGATCATTCGAGCTAGTCAAAAAATGTCAAAATTCTGACTTTTTTGATAAATATGTTCAGAAGGGCAGAGCAGCCACAGCTACCAAGTTATGACTGCTCAGCACCTATGAAATCAAATAACCTATTTAGGCTAACCAATAGGAATTTAGATGTATAATTTCAGGCACCCAAATATTGGCTTATGCCAGCTGTTAATTAAAAAGACCCACTAGAGTAATATATTCTACAGTGTTTCTTTTGGGCCAGATAGATGTACATCTCTGAAGCACCAAACCTGTTCCTTGTTGCAAGGAATTTGATACATACAGATAAAAACATAAGCAAATTTTCTTTTGAATGAACATGGAGATCCATGCATGACTTAAATGAAAACTCTACTTATTTGTTTCTCAGCAACAAATAACAGTTAGTAAGAAACAAGGCTCATGAAATACAATAATAAAATCTATTCTAAAGTAAAGTTGATTATTAACACATATGTTACTGAGCCTGGTGCTGGTGTCAGGATTCTTGCCGATATGTGATATCATATGTCCTATGTAATCACACCACTTCTGTATTATCTGAAAAGCTGGCTGGAAAGTCATATGACGCATTGTTGATCCTATAAAAAAATACAGTTATCTCAAACCACTGTTTCTGAAATTCTTTATTATATATATGAATGTAATGCTTTCTAAGCTGCTTTGATGTGTGCATAATATGCTTCCTGTCACTATTTTCATTTCTGCAAAAATTCATGCTGCTATTATTTTTGAAGTTGATGATGGCTGTGATTTGATACTTTTGTTTCCAAAAGGAGAGAATATATGTTATCAAGAGGAACTATAGTTGTTTGCAGTATTGTTATTATTCCTTCCCAGAAACCACTTTAACAGGTTTTGCCAAACTGCAAGAAAACTGCAGTGTTTGAACTTTGCCCATTTGTGTATTATTCCTCCGCAACATTCATTGTAAGGAAACTAGGAGGATGAGGCTATGGACAACCCCTGTATAAGTTAAAACAGCCCTATGATGTTACTGGATTTTTTGCTGCAGCCGCATTCTCTCCACTGAAGGGCAGAATAAAAAGGAAACTATTTGTATTGAATCTGGAACAAATGTAGAGACTCAAGACTCAAAAATAAAGAAAAGAAAATACGGAAAAGAAATTTTGTCCTAATGATCTACTCTTAAAATCTAATGTTCCACTCTATTCCTATGGGATCTACTCTTATAGAATCTGCAGCTTTTTTAACAGTAACAGATTTGAGAATAAGTCCAGAAGCAGTCTACTCTCATCAAGAGCCAAATTCTGCTATCAGTTACATGGGTTTATATTTGGAATAACTGCATTTCATTTCAGTGGAATTATTACAGATCTACACCGGAGCAGATTTGTACCTTTGTGTATGGAACTGTTTGAAAACAACTGTATTCTATATGGGTTATATCCTATAGGTAAATTGGAGAATATTTGGCTTATGACAGAAAAGATCATAAATGGAAAGAAAAAGCTATTGGCAGAGACAGACAAAGTTGGAATTATTTTGTTTAGGAAGAAGGTGACTGAGAGATTATAAAAATTAATTATGTTAACTAGATAAGGTATATTAAGGTACAATAAGGTATGTGTTGTAGAATCATAGAACCATAAGGTTAAAAGGGATGTCAAGGGTCATCTGAGATTTAATCTAAATCTGCAATGCTGTGGTTTGAAACCATTGCCTCTTGTCCTGCCCTATGTGTCAACAAGAAAACAAATTTTCTCTGTCTTCTTTTTGGCAGCATTTCAAGAATTTGAAGCTCATGTTCCCCCTTAATCTCCTGTTTTCCAAACTGAACATACCCAGTTCCATCAACCTTTGCTCATATGGCTTGAATTTCATCCCTTTGATCATCTTTGTCACTTGCCTCTGCATACTTTCCAGTTTCTCTAGATTCTTTCTATACAGCGGTGACCAAAATTGGACACAGTACTCCAGCTGAGGTCTAACCAGCACGTCTTAGCCAAATAGCACCTCACTTGACTTGCATGTTATGCCTCTGTTAATGCAACCCAAGACTGCATTTGCTCTTTTTGCAACAGCATTGCATTGTTGTCTCATGTTGAGATTGTAATCCACCACAACACCCAGATACTTCTCAGCAGTGCTGTTGCCAAGCCAATTATCCCCCATTCTGTATTTGTGCATTTGTTTTTTCATCCCTAAGTGTTGCACCTTACATTTGTCTTTGTTGAATTTCATTTTGTTGTCTATAGCCCAATTCTCCAATTTATCAAGATCCCTTTGAATTTTAGTTCTATCCTGCAAAGTGTTTGCAACACCCTTCCCCCCCCACCCAATTTTGTGTCATCTGCAAATTTGTCCTCTATTTCTACATCCAGGTCAAATAACACCAGACCAAGGACAGAGCCCTGTGGAATGCAACTTGAGACCTCCCTCCAAACTGAAACCATTCCATTAATAGTTTGTGGTTGTTTGTGGTTGTGTAACTAGTATTGTATCCACTTAATTGTAGTTCTACCAAGCCCACATTTTTCCAACTTATTAATGAGACTGTTTTGTGGAATTGTGACAAAAGCTTTGCCTAAGTCCAGGTATATTATGTCCACTGCATTCCCCCATCAACCAAGCCAGTAACCTTGTCAAAGGAGTAAATCAAGCTGTTTTGGCATGTTCTTAGTAAATCCATGCTGGCTGCTAATGATCACCCCTATATCCTTCAGCTACTTGCAAATTGAATATATTATACATTGTTCTAGTAGCTTTCCAGGTATCAAGGTCAGGCTGACTGGTCTCTAGTTCCCTTGCTCCTCCTTTTTTCCCTTTTTAAAGATGGGCACTACATTAGCCCTTATCTTGTCTTCTGGGACTTCTCCTATCATCCATAAGTTGGCAATGGACAACCAAACCTAGGCAGCACCTTCCATAATGATTTACAGTCAATGGAATCAAAGGCCTTAGGTCAATAAATGCCATAAACAATGGCTGGTGCTGTTCTCTACACTTCTCTTGGATCTGTCATGCAACAAAAATCATGTCAGTGGTGCCCTGAGATGGTCTGAAACCACATTGGGATTCCGAAAGGATGTCTTCAACAAGAGGGAGGAGACGGTTCAAAAGGATGCAAGCCAAGCTCCTCCCATCAATGGAGAGAAGAGCAAAACCTCAGTATTTCCCACATATTGATTTGCCCCTTTCTTAAAAATGGACACAATATTGGCATTCTTTAGGTTGGGTGGAATTTCCTCATTGACACAAATTCTAACAAGAAGTTGATGAAGTTTTTGCATGAGTGCTATTCCACCAGCTTTGAAGATCTCCATAGGGATGTCATCTGTGCCTGGCACCTTATTGTTTTTAGTCTGAGTGATGGCTCACCAAACTTCTTCAGAAGATGGGGGGGTCAGCAAGAGGTTCTATTACTGGATGCTGAGGAATGGACTCAATGATGGCAGCTGAGACGTCAAATTTGTGGTTCAATAGACTCTTGAAATGCTCCTTCTAACATTGCTTGAGGGCCACATTGTCCTTGAGAAGGATGGAGTTGTTCTGAGATTGGAGAGGGATTATGCCATTTGAACTTGGTCTGCAGATGATTTTTGTTTCTTGATAAAAGCTTCTCATATCATGTTCAATCAGCAAAACTCTGGATCTCTATGGCCTTTGCTTGCCACCACTGATTCTTGATGTCATGCAGCCTTTTTTGAACTACAGCTTTAAGTCGATGATAAGTCTTTCATTTTTGCTGATTAGAGGATCCATTTTGCCAAGTGCAAAATATGCTTCTCTTCTGATGAATAAGTGCTAGGATTTCCTTGTTGTTCTCATGAAACCAATTCTGAAAGCAAATTGATTCAGCACAAGCCTTGTGAATAATGGTCTTGAACCTCCAATGTGTTTGGATGTCATTGATGTTGTCAGGAAGGTCGGAGAGCCTTTCAATGAAGCGTTGCTGAAGAGTATTGCAACTAGCATGTTTTTGAAGTGCCTTGATGTTAAATCTCTTCCACTTTCCTTTTGGTTCTTTACAGTGTTGTGGTGCAAGCTAAATGTTCATGATTGATCTGACTAAATGATGGTCTGTCCATCAGTCATCCGTACCTCTCATGGTTCGTGTATTATGGACATCAGTATGATCCCGGGCTCTGACAATGACATAGTCAAGAAGATACCAGTGTTCGGAATGTGGGTGTTTCCAAGTGGTCTTATATTTGTCCCTCTGTCTAAAGATGGTATTTGTGATAAGCAAATCGTGCTCCACACATTTGCTGAGGAGAAGAATGCTGTTAGAGTTAACTTTCTTCACCCCTTCTTTCCCATTGGTGCCTCTCCAGCGTTCGGTATGTCACAAAACTCTTGCATTGAAATCACACATGAAGATAAACGTATCTACCTTGACTGTGGGAGCGAGAACTAAACAAGAGTAGAAATGCTCCTTGTTGCCTTCATCATCAAGTGTGGGAGCATACACATAATGACTGTGGCATACTGGTTGTTACTAAGCTTAAGATGAAGATTCATGAGATATTTGTTAATACCCATAGGGAGTTCTAAAAGCTGGTTAATAATCTTGTTCTTGATGGAAAAAGCAACCCCATGTGCACACCTCTCTTCAGATGGCTTTCCTTTCCAAAAGAAGGTATAGCCACCTTCCATTTTCTTTCCATTTCAAATATTATTACCGGTGCCTCCAATATTGCATCAGCTAATTCCTTTAGCACCCTGGGGTGCATAGCATCAGGCCCTGCTGACTTGAATTCATGCTGGGCTATTGACAATTATATTGAGGTATTGACACTTCTCAATGGTGATTAGTGGTATTAGACTTCAGCCCACTGGAGATTATCTCAGCATAATTCACATCCTGTGGCCTGACTGAGGAGTGGCAGTAGGCAATGCTGAACTGGGGATTAGTTGCTGAAAAATTAGGCAGAGAGTGAGGCTGACAGATGTTCAGGAACATAGTGACCAATCCCAGTCTAAGAGTCAGCCTGAAAAATGGCATGGGGTTGTGAGTGGGAGAAGAAGAAAAAGGGCACAGGAAAACAAACACCTGGCAAAGGGCATGATGGTAGGAAACATGAATTGGAGGCACAGGAAGAAGCACGGAGAGCATGATAGGTGAGGGACAGGTTTGACTGTGATGTAGGAGGGGAGTGGCATACTCCAAGTAGCCTAAGTAGCTCAGTGAGTGAGCTAGAGAGAGATTTGCAACAGCCAAAATGTGGAATAGTACTGTGTAGATATATCACAGGGGATGAGAAGGAAGGGACTGATTCTCTTTTTTAAGGAATTGAAAAAGGAGAAATTGTCACTGTTATAGTCCCTGGGCAGGCTGCCCCTTCTGAGACCCAGTCCCCAGAGCACATCCCTTTCAAGTTGCAGGCCCATGCCTCCACTTCTCTTTAAGGTGGGATTCTATAATCCAACCACATTCTGATTGTGTTTCTTGGTTATCTAACAGGTCCAGCTGGGCTTGGACCCTGCCAAAATTTTCCTTTGGGAGCCTGTGGCCAGTAATAATACACAGTGACATATAAGCAATTTCTCCAGAACATTGTATTATTCATTTTTCCAAAACGGTAGACAGAACTTAGAGAAGTAGTCTTTAAAATAAGAAAGAGACCTCTACATGTTGTCTTACCTATGCTTGTCATTCCCCTCAAGCTCCTAGATAGACATGACTTGTCCTTGGACTCTCAGGTTCCATCTACATGTTGAGCTGGAGATGTAACTACCAGCTTGGATAGACATATGCATGTCTTGCTAGCTTACATGCATGCAGCCATAGTGGCACGGGCAGCAGTAGAGGCTAGCTGTTCTGAGTATGTGGCAGTGGTCCCAGTTGAGATTGTACTTGGGTGGCTAGTCTGACTCATCACCTGTCCATCCATGGCTACACCTCTATTTTTAGTTTGCTAGCTCGGTCAGAGCTCATGCATGTACATCTACCCAAGTTGTAAATTACACCTTCAGCTCAAAGTGTAAGTAGATCATCTCTGTGGCAGCCTCGAGCATGTTGGATCTGTGTCTCTCTGTGAGCTTCCATCTCAGCTGACCACACCCCTCCCTATCTTCCAGGGTCACCTTTTTAACCCCTCAAGGTCTTTTGATCTCAGCCATAGCCTTGGGAAAAGATAAAATATCTTAATCTGGATGGCGCCAAGGAGGAAGTTGCCTGAACTCCCTTGATCCTATTTTATAGTGTCAGTTTTACCTTTCTTGGATCCCTTAACAACCCCCCTTTTTACAGCATCTTTTGATTTGACTGTATGCATTCAGATAGGTAACAATACCAAACTGAACAGGTAACAGAGTCATTCATAATAAGAAATAACAGACATTTTCCTGATTTGTCAGACAGTATTTGCTGACACCCTGAATGTATAAGATAAAGAGAGGAGTCAAACAGGACCAAGGTAAGAGCCTTGGGTGATGGAGAGAGTAGTGGAGTTAAAAATTGTAGGACAGGGGTTAGTTTAAGGGGAAAATAAGGAATTCAGTCTTGGCCCTATTGAGTTTGGATTGCTTTTAAGATATTCAAGAAGAGATATCAGAAAGAATGTCACAGATATAAGACTGAACACATGAATAGAGAGGTAGTTTTGGGTTCTGTCAGCATAGAGAGGGTAACCATAGCCATGGGAAGAGGTAGTATATGTAGAGTGAGAAGTAGAGAGGATGGAGAGTCGGAGAAAGGAAGAGAAGGAGATACCTGTGGAGTGATTGGTAAGAAGTACCAAAAGCCTAGAGAGGAGAGGAATTATTGACTGTGTCAAAGGCAGAGGCCGAGGAAGGCGACAAGGCCAGAAAGTTTTCATTAGTAACCTTGTTAAGAGCAGTTCCAGTGGAAAGTAGGGTGTGGGGGCAGGCTGCAGAAGATCTGTGACAAAGTTTGAAGCAAGGAGGCTGTGGTAGTAAGAACAGACTGCTGTGCCAAGGGGTTTGTAGGCAGAGGACAGAAGGGAGACAGCAGTTAGAGAGGCAAGAGACAGTCAAAGTTGACTGAGGAATTTTACACAGAAAACAAAATAGATCCCAAGACAGAAACAAGTGAACAAATGTGACTACATGCCAGTCAGCAACCAGAGCAGAAAATCTAGTGTATGTGTAAGCAGAGCTCTATTTAAAACATCATATGACAATCAATATTTACTGTGCCAGTGGAAAATGACAATTGGGGGCTATTGACCTAATTGCTGAAATAGCCAGGAACCCAGTGGAAGAATCAAAACCAAATCTAGCATAGCTCTCATTAAATAAAACCACTGCAAGCACATCTAATACCCAGCAACACAGACTGATGAGGGTGACAGTGCAACAGTCCAGTTTAACAAATTAGCAAAGCAAAGTCACATTAAGTAAGTGTTGAATAATACACAAAGGTTTTGAAGAAACTAGTAACAAAAAGTCAGATGGGTTACGTGGTATTCTAAAAGTTCAGGTTTGAAGCTGCATTTACATATCAATAAATCTGAATTCTAATTGCTCCTGTGGGCAGAGCAGGCTGAAGATGGCCTGACCTATATCTCCTTCATCCACAGAAAAGTTCTAAGGGCAGTAGAAACATTAACTGTTAAAGGAAATAGGGGTACACGGCACTAGCAGCCATCCCCTGCTCATAGGTAATGTGCCCCCTGCCCCAGATTTCTGCCAGGGTTTATTTGCTCTGCCCTGAACCCCGCTGCATGTCGCCAGAACCTTTAAATTGTGCTCCCCCACTATCAAGTTATGTGTCGTCTTTGCCCCCACTTCAGTTATAGAACTAACTCAGATGATGATGACGATAGAAAAGTCCAATAAAGAATTCCAAAAAACTTTGCTCTTACTAAAGCCAGCACTATCAATCAACATGTCTCTTCTCAGCAAGACACATTCCTTGTGTCACCTCCTTTCTGTATCTGAACTTAATTCTCAGAATCCCAGATTCTAATACTACATAGACTCTCTTGCTAACAATTAGATTAATCACAGACAGTAGTGGGAACAATGAAAAAGAATACAGTAACCCATTGTGGTGAGTGGATTGAAATAGGTTGGCATATGACGTGGTAATAACTTGTGTTATTTTCCCCTAGGTAGCCCTTTGAAATGTGAATTAAATTATTAACTGTGAGAGACAGACAGAAGAAGATCCTGTCATTTTTTAAAATTATGTTGTCATGTTTTGCCAATGAGTGACATGATTCTTTAGTAGCTATCTTATCTCTGTTTCTCTATTATACCTTAGAAGTTTTCCTTTTTTTATTATAGCAAATGCTTCTGACAAACTTAAGATTTGTCTTTACATTATATAACTTTTTAGTTCTTGTCCATGAGATGCACAGAAAATAGAGCAAAGTATGAAAAAGATCTTATACTACATCAGTATATATGTTAAGTTTGGTAGCTCCTTTATTTTTTATTCAATTTAGTCAATTGTGGTGGCCACGGTTTAATTAAATCACAGTGCCACAAAGGGGGCTTCCTTTTTATCCAGTGACCTTCCTGTTTGTGTCCAAACTCTCTTCTTCTTTTGGCAGCAACACTACTTTAATTGCACTTCTAACAACCTCTGTGTGCGGAGAGGTTGTTATATTACTCCTATTGATTTTGAAACTGAACCCACAAGAGAAGTAGCGGTGTTTCTGGGGGGAAAAAGAAGCTTGTTTTTGTGTGTTTGAAGTAAGAAGAACTTTCAGATCCTTTGTTCCCTCTGTTGTGGAGTTGCATACAAAATTGAATTGCTAATCTGCACCATTGCAAAACTGTCCTTCTGCAAGAGATAAAAACTGCTACAGTAGCTCATTCCATTTGGGTATATCTGAAAAGGAGGAATATGTCTAGAGGAAAATCTTGGGCAATCCAGACAGCCAACTAATTTAATCCAAACTAATGTGTAATATTCTTTGAACCTTATCCACAGAGGGTGAAGCTTACCTATTGGTGTTTGCCTTGGGAGATCTGCCTTGCATAGGATCTGCATAGGTTGGCCTTACCTCTGCCTGTACACCCAGCAGATAGGCTCTGTGATACTAGTCAGCTCTGTGTTCTTGGGGAACCAGGGTGCAGTATACAGCCTGTCTGACTCATGAAGGACACCCCTTCCCCAGCCTCTCCTTGAACCAAAACCGATCAGAGAAAAGACTTGCAGAGAGCAGTGAAAGGTGGTGGGAGACACACCTAAACCCCTCTGGACAAGGGTGACAGGATTAAGGAAACTCCCCTAGCCTCATCTGCATCATAGATGGGACAGGGAGGCATCTCCATTAGCATACAGAATGGAGAAAAGAGATTCCAAGGCAAGAACCGCACTGAACTCTGGGACCAGAAAAGCAGGGAAGCACTGCATCCTGGGGGATCTCTGCTCCAGATGTTAATGAACCTATGCCTGCACACACCCAGCTCAACAGTTATCAGACCAATTCTAGTAATGAAATCCTTGATTGATATGCAAAATACTGAAGCTGCCTAATTGCATTGTGAGCTCCATGGAAGGAACACCACCCATAGCCAAGAGTGATCAGCTCCTATCATCTAGTCTAAAGAAAACCCTTGAGTCATCAGTTTAGCCATAAACAAATCTAGTGTTCTCCCTTGAACCGTTGTTGTTTCTCTACAAAAACCCCTACCTATGTTCAAGTAAGTGATCTGATGCATGGATCCAACTCTGCATCAGTTCCACTGGGATTTCATCTTCTCCTGATTGATCGTGCTGGGGGCTCCGCCTGTCTCCAGTTCTCAGGACCCTGAGCTACTACCATCATCTGGGAACCCCGACCAGTTCAATCTTCATGGATTGGTGAGATCCCAGCTCTAGCTCGCTCTTTCTCTTTCTCTCTGTTTTCTTTTCTACCTCAAGCAGGTATAGTTTTCTTTATATGACTTTTGTAACCTTTAATAATGTAACTGTTATGTTGGTTTAGGCTTTCCTTGTGTGGTTATCACTATTATTCAATAAATAACTTTTATGGTTAAACTGGTTGTTTCCCTCTCTCTCTCTCTGAACTTTATTCTTTTGTGGTTTTAGCTTCCCCATTTACTCTGCAGCAATGCTCCTCTTACCTAAGCTAAAGATCCCTGTAGCGCCCAAAAATACTGTGGGGTTTGCTCATCAAATGGGTTACTACCAGAACAATTGTAACATGGAAGTGGGGATAGGGACATGCTGAACCTGTGACATACGAGGGTGGCAGCTTGGAAGTGCTGCTCGACCCATACTATTGAGTCCAGGGGCATATAGGGGTGGCAGCCTGGAAGTGCTGCTCAACCCAGCCTGCTCAGGCGCACTCTATTCCGGTGTGGTGCCCATGGCATAAAAGGGTGGCAGCTTGGCCTAGCCTATTGAGCCCAAGGGCATAAAAGGGTGGCAGCTTGAGAATGCTGATTGACCCAGCCCACTGAGTCCAGGGACATATCAGGGGTCAGCTTGAAAGTGCTGATTGACCCGGTCCACTCAGACTTGCTCTGTTAATGTGTGTGTGTGTGTCTGTGCGGTCATCTGATTCTGGGGCTGGAGGAACCCAGCCCTGGGGAACCTAGGTCCTGCAGGATAGCTCCATTGGGAGGGGACTTGCAGAAGGGAGGAATAGAGCTCAGTATGAAAACACAAGTAACACAAGCAGTACATTGATAGAAATACAGAACACCCCCCCCCAGAAGAGTAACCCTAATAAATGAGAGTACCCCAAAGTAACTGGCAAATACGGTAACATCTCTGCTGGTTTTGAATACGTTGGGGCAGAATGGAAGGTCACTGGATGAAAAGGAACAGTCAGAAGGGTAGCCTCTGTATCTGATTTTACAAAGGGCCTGTGAATTATCGCCACACTTGCAACACTTTCTGTTAGCTAGGAGGATTAATTTCAAGCTACAAGTAAATGCTAAAGTGTTTGGAGATGCAGAGAGTTAAAAATGGCTCCTTTTTTAAACAAATAGTTGCCAACATATAATAAATACTTCAGATCCTTCAAGTTATAGATGACTTTGTTGTAAAGTGAGGTCCACATAGCTGAAGAGAAATTTTCAGACATGGGTGGTTTATAAATAATAAAGTTATAATGGGATCCTTCATTATAACAGTTTCTATCAATACCAAGGGAAGCCAGGGGATACTGCACTCCTAGGAATGCTTCTTTGGTGGAAAAGACTCTGTAAAGGGTCCTGTAAATCATTGATACCTGAGGTGGCTTCAAGGCAGTGGATGGCACAGAAGTGGCATTTATGCAGGTGATTGTGTCAAGATGACTTGGGCTGAAGCAGCAGAGAGGAGCAGTCAACCAGAAGGATTCTGGTGTGGGCCTCCCTACCCAGCAATCAAACCTGAAATCATTTTAACTGGGTCAGTTAAAGTGCCTCTGGAGAAGCCCAAGCAGAACTTACCTACTAGAATCCGTGTACTCCACCAGCCCAGGACAACAAACTGTGAGTGGGTCAATGGGGATGTGGGAAGAGGTTAGCATGCATCAGCCACTCACAGCTGCAGTAGGAGAACTGAGGTTGGGACTTTTGCCTCTAACCTGGGCAGGGAGAGGGAGGGAGTCTTACGTATGTTAATGTATTAACAGCTGTCTTTCCCAAGTTCATTCTGTTATCCATCATTTATCCCTTTAATGAAATTGTCTTTGTTTTAAACTCCTGGACTCAATGCTTGTGAGTGGGAAAGTGTTGCTCATCAAGAGCCCCAAGGGTGGTATAAACAGTTTCCCAGGTTTCTCTAACACAGGCTCAAGCCAGTGTTACTTAACTCGTCAGAAGGAAGCTCTGGAAAATTGAACATTAATACCTGGCAGAAGGGTTACAGAGGCATATAATAGACTCAACATTTTTGCACCTTTGGCCAATTTACCTGCATTCTGACTTCTACTCTGTCTCTGCTGGGACTGCCCCTTTAACCAAAAACAAAAAGCGATGCCTTCAACTTAAAGATCATGCATCTGTCTGAAATGTTTTACCTGTTGTGTGACCTTTGCTGAATCACTGCACCACCATGCCTGTTTCCCCTCACCCTGTTTGACTTGGACAAGCAGGCAAATGATTGACAGACACATAAGATGGGTGTAAAGGACAGGCTGCAACTTTATTAATTATGCCTTGGGGAGGGGCACTACATTGGCTGCTCCCAGCTCTAACATACCAGGCATCTAATTGCTTCCAGTGCAGGTGTCATGAGGTCACTCACCACACTGACACCTCCTGCTGGAAGGTTCTGGAATTAGCCCAGTCCCAGCGGATGCACCCTCAGGTGCTGTTGGCTCTCCCGTCCTCGCCTCTGCCTGCAGACTGTTACGGCTCCTTTCACTCAGCGTCTGCTTCATGGCACAGCCCTCTGGCCGTGTCACCATCTGGTTTCCCCCATTCCGGGGGACTCCTCCAACAAGAGTCCAGCAACTCCTCGCTGCAGCTTGGCAGTCCACAGCTGGGCCACTCCTTCAGTGGCTAGTGGGGGGTGGCCCAGGCCCACGCATTACTCCAGGCCCCGGCCCAGGAACCCTGAAAAAAGCAGCTTCCTGCCACCTCTTCCTTCCATCTCACTGTCTCTATTCCCTGGGTCACTTCCCTGCAGCCTTAGTTCCTTCTGCTCCTGCCTCTGGCTCCAGCTCCCTTGCCCTCTTCCCAGGGCCTCGAGCCTGTAAGTCCTGGCAGCCCGTTAGGAGCTTGTCCTAGCTCCTCCAGCCCCTGCTAGCACCTGCCCTTTCCCAGGTCCTGGTCTCGTGGAAGAAAGGATCTGTAGGACTCCCTGCAGCAGACTAACTCATGCTGGTCTGCAGCTTCCTTTTATATGGGCCGGCTGGGCCCTGATTTGCTGGTCCAGCCGCTGTCCTAATAGTCTGCAGCTGCAGCCCTAATTGGCTGTTTCCCCTGCAGTCACTCCTTTGGCTGCCTGCTGCTTAGCCTCCCTAGGCTGGTTTTAACCCTCTCAGGTCCAGTGCGGGGCAGGTGTCCCATCATAGCAGGTTACAGGACTCTGATCATAAACCAAACAATAAATTGGGGTAGGTAGACCCTTCCTGGTCTGTTTCATGGACTCAGCTCAATTGCGAAACCTCTCCTCCTGCTCTCCCCCAGCCCTCAGCATAAGAGGGTGGCATGACAGAGATCACAAGACTGGTTGGGTGGGAACCTCCATACACAGAGATTTCAAGGTCCGACTGCACAATGCCAGGTCTCATTTTACCTCTGGGAGCTTGCCCTTTCTGCCTTTACCCGCATTGGATACCAGCCACAAGTTGCGGTGACTCAGTAGTCGTGACAGCATTCTGTGAACCCCTAATCCTATTGTTTCTAACCCAGCTGTGCCTCTGGGAGACTGCAAGGAAGATGAAAAAAACCACTGCATGCAAATTTGGCCCAATGTGAAAAAAATCCTTCCTGACCCCTAAAACAAGTGATCATTCAGACCCACAGCTTCATAAGCAGCACATCTCCTAGTCTACTATTAAGGGAACAGCTAACGGGACAGTAAGGGTATGTCTACACTGTAATTAAAAGCATGTGGCTGGCCAATGCCATCTGATTCAGGCTCATGGGGCTCAGGCTAAGGGGCTGTTTAATTGCAGTGTATATGTTCGGGCTCAGGCTGGATGGAACCTGAGCTCTGGGACCCTCGAGTCCAGACTCCTGCCTAAGCCCAAATGTCTACACCACAATTAAACAGCCCTTTAGCTCAATCCCGCAAGCCCAAATCAGATGGCATGGGACACCCACTGGTGCTATTTGCAGTGTAAACGTACTGTAAGAGGTTTTTGAATAGCCCAGGTTTAACTTAGATAGGTGGCAGAGGGGCCCCACAGTCAATCAGTTGGGCCCATCCCCCTTTGCCCAGTCAATGGCTAAGCAGAGAACCGAAGTAGGGAGGCCATTCTGTACTTCTCTCATCCCCTGCTGTCCAGCCAAAGTACCTCCCCAGTGAAGGCAGGAAGAGGTTAGTGGCTGTGTTGTCTATTTATATTGTATGCTCTTCAGGGCAGGGTTTGTCTGTTAGTAGTACAATGGGGGGGGGGGCTAGTCAGCTGGGACCTCTATGTGTTCCTGTAATTTAAATAATATTAAATAAACAATCGTCACAGTACTGTCATTATAAATAACATTTAAGAGTATTATCCGTGAAAAAGATTAGATAATTCTCCATTTTTTTCATTTTATTTATCTTGTGCATTTGACAGCAGTTTGTGCATGAGCCATTTCAAACAAATTGACATGTTCTTAAATTCCGTATATAGTCAGTCAGTTAGGCCATGGTTCTGCAATCTGATCTTCTAGTGTAGATTGCTGCAGATGACCTATTACTTCAGTGGGGCTTTGCACATGTATGGGTCCCTGCTATTGGAGCGGATTGCAGGACTGAATCCTTAGACATTTTCCCTTGTGCCTTTTACACTGTAGCAGGGGAAAGAAAAACATTTGTTTTAAATGGGAAAGTGTGACGGAAAAATTACAATAATAATAATCACAATAATAGGAGGAGCAGGAGCAGGTGTTATACCTGAAACCATCTTTTAACTCATTTTTGAAAAATAATTAGATTTCAAGCTGAAATTCTCCCTTTAAATGCTTATTCCCAAATTTTAATATAACAAATATACATACAAAAATATACATATATTTGTGAGACAGGAAGAATGCAATTCCACTTCATGGAGCCTAATTGACCGTTCAAAATTTCTGAGTAGTTTTAAAACCTTTACCTCTTAGGACCTACAAAAAATGTTTAATTATTTCCCCCTAAATATAGATTAAGTAAAAACAGGGATTTGAAAATCACACTACTCTTAGGTTTGGGTTAGCAATGTTGAGATCTGGAGTAAAAACAATTTTTTAAATAATACTACTTTGCCCTTATATAGTGCCTCCATCTAAAGATCTTAAGGCACTTTATTGAATTAAAACTCCCAATGTCTTATAAAATAGGTAAGTATTCTCATCCCCACCTTTAGCATAAGGAAACTAATGCATAGAGAAATGAAATGAGTTGCCCTGGGTCATATAGGAAGTCTGTGGCAGGAATTGCCACATAATGCCAATAATTGCCAGGAGCCAGGTAGTGCATATATCCTCTTCTGTCTCCCTGTTTTATTACCTACAGATTATTGGGCTGGTGAAATTTGATGCAGATCCATTGATTTCCAAATTGATTTTCAGCAGAGAATTTAGGCAAAGTACCTCATGAGCTCCCTTTTATATCTCGCTGTGAGCTTGGATTGCTCATTAGTAGAAAAGAGCAAAGGTACAGAGTATAAACAAAGGAGTTTCAGGTAATGCCAGAGTTCATTTTAAAGAAATAATAAAAACATGTATCAAAAAGCCAGCCAGCTCAGAGCCCAAAAACTGACAATTTGAAGATGAACTGGGATTGTTATTTTTAGGCTGACTATAAACAAAAGGAGTCACTGTCTACATGTTTCAAATCTGTGGAAGCATATAAATCCATTGTTTAATTTAACTAGTAAAATAATTCCTTGGCTAGATAACATTTGTCCACCTCTTCCTAAAAGAAAGGTTTAATTATAATTGTCCATAGAGTCATCCTCCTGATGATTAATTCCAAAAGGTTAAAGTATGATAGTAATTGCAATAAACAGCTATTGAAAGACAGAAAGAAAGAAACTAGGTGATGGCTTAAAGTGCTGAGTGTGTCAAAAGCCATTAATCAAAGATAAAGGGCTTTTACAGTTTCAATAATTACAATCAATCACTGGATCTGCAGGCCTCCAAATTTATCGTCAGCAAAATATGTTCACAACAAAATTAAAAAAAAATCATGTCATACAATTTGCAGCTGGGTCAAAACTCCATAAAACAAGGGCACAAAATCAAATTAATTCAGTTACAGGCTCTGCTCCTAATGGGGAGGAGGGGGAGAGATAGGTGAAAAAACACCACTATTCACATAACAATCACATTAAAAACAAGTAATAAAATTACAATATATACGCAAAAAGATATGAATGAACTAAAGCAACACACATCTTAAGTGAACATTAAACATGGATCACTAAGCCATCATCATCACCAGTTCACTCAAAATATTGTTAACACATCAAGTCAACCGAAAAGTGTCCAGGTCACAAGTCAATTTATAAAAGGTCTAATCAATCTGCAGCCAGGTCACAATCAGTGGATGGAACAACACTAGCACGTCACGCCACACTGCTCCAGCCATTCTGTTCTGGTGACATTTCAAAGCAGCTAGTTTTGCCTGACCTAGCAGCAAAAAGTTAGCCAGACAGGATACCAGCCAAATGTGAACACTGTATCTCACTCCAAGAACAAAGAAGGGCTTGGAGAAAACCAGTCCCAAACTCCTGAAACAATTGGTTGCTACGATGCTCTGCAGGACCCTCCACTGCAAGTCATTGGAGTGCTTAGGAAGAGGAGGTTTGTAGAACTTCCTCCAAGACAGGGACATAGAGCCATCCAGGGGCAGGGGCATCCTCTAGGCTGTATCAGGGAGATCAGAGTGGGTGACATAATGCCGTACCTTGACACATGCCATGCCTTGACACATGCTTCTTGTTCCAGTTTGCAAAAGGAACATTCACCAAACCCTTCCAGGACAACAATCTCCCTCATTGCACAAGGATCTCATCTACAGAAAGGAGGCAACTAATGAGGGGAACACAGGATTCCCCCCCTACCCCCCCAAAAGAACTTTCCCTGCAAAAACTTTCTGCAAATTTGGAGCAGCTCACTGAGGGAGCGCTACCTGGAATTCAGAGGGAACCTTATACAAAAAATGCACAGACTGGATTCTGCTCTGAACATCAAGAGCTGTCCCTGACTCCCATCTTCACCACGTAGGAACAATCAGGTAGAACAGCTTGTTCAACCCAATCTGAGTAAAGATGGAAAACAGGCTCCTAGAGGAGAACGTTTCAGTGGGAAAAAAATGGATTAAAAAACAGTACCTCTTCCAAGAGCCATAAACTGAAAAATGCCTCAGTAAGCCATGCACTTTGCAGAAGTTTCCAGATGTTAAAAAGACCATTATAAAATAAAGGCAAATCTAGACTGTAATGGACCAGAAGCCAACAGAAACAAGTGAGAGTCAAAGCCCATCCTTCCAGCACTATGAAGGAGAGAGAAGGCAAGGCAAGGGACTTTCAGGCCAGCGGGGAGTCAGAATATAGCAACTACTGAATAGAACAGAAGCAAAAGGCCACCACATTGCTGACCAAATCAATGAGTCCCTGGCCCTCTTCATCTAATGACAGGAAGAGCAAAAGAGGGTACAACCAGTGGTAACTAGTCCAAAAAATGGTTAACATGCCTCTGAATTTGGTCCAAAAGGCCTGAGGGAGTTTCCAGACACACTAGCCCAGGCCACAACATTGAAGCCGCTATGGTGTTGCCAATCAAAACCTATCCCCAAAAAGAGAGCCCAGGAAGGAGGCAGTGCCATTTCTGTAAGCAGCCTTGCACCTTCTCCTCACTCACTCCCAGTTCCTTAACATACATTGTTCATATCCGAAAAAGACCCCCAACACCTTAAACCCATTGTAATTTTGGGGCAACAAAGGGGGATCACTATGCTGCCAAGAGCCCAGTAAGATTGGATTGCTCTTAGCCCAGTTAATATGGACAGAGGATGCCGGTTCACCCATTTATGCAGAAGCGCAAAGTGCCTATGCGTCACTGTCAGAAATGATAAAAACTGAGATATCATCAGCATAGGCCAACAGACGAACCGGGAGAATATCTGGCACCCCACAGAAAAGCCAGTCAGAAGGCTTCTGAGGAGACGCAGAAATGGCTCCAAACTAAAAGCATTCAGCATCCAGGACAGAGGACACCCCTGACAAATGTCTCTGTGAATTAGGAAGCAATGGCAAGACCCCCATTAATCTTAACTAAAAACGTTATAGTAAAATAAAGAAATATATGAAGAGAACACTGGCCAATCCCAAAAGCTTTTAATATTTTTAAAATATAATGATGGTTAACTCTATCAAAAGCCTTCTCCTTGTCCATTGAAATAATCCCCATATCCAGATTACAAAGGTAAACAGTAAAAACATCATAAATTAAAAACAAATTATCAAAAATACAGTGTTAGGAATACAATATGTTTGATCAGGGTGTACCAAAGAGCCCAGACAGTCCTTCAGCCAGTTAGCTAAGGCCCTGGGTAAAATCTTATAACCAGAACAGAGAAGAGAAATAGGTCCCCTGAGACCTGGTTGGGAGTAGCCTTCAGCCAAGAGTACTTCCTAACAGTGAGTGGGATGAGGAGAAGGTGAGAGAGAGACACTCTGTAGTCCAGTGGTTAGGACAAACTGTCAGCACAGTGGTTAGAATACTCACCTGTGACATTGGAGACCCCATGTTCAAATCCTTTTTTTCTCCTCTGGCAGAAAGGGGAAAATTGAACCTCACACATCCCAGCTGAATGCTCTAACTTCTGGGCTAAAAGTTATAAGGTGGGCACCATCACGCTCCTCCCCCGGCTATTTTGTGTGGAGTGAGGCAGGCACTTAATTCATAAGAAAATTGCCACCTAAGCTGCCTGACTCCCGGTGTTGGGTCCCATTCATGGATCATTAAGTAGAGAGAGGTGACACCTTGCAGCCCAGACTTAGGCCCCTATCTCTGAGAGAGGGTGGGGTTTACTACACACCCTTCTTGTTGGTATATCCCATTGGCTAGTTTAGGCTCCCCACCTACCACGTTGGGTGTTTTGGATCTCATTCTAAGATACCTGTATCTCCCCATTAATTTTATAAGGAGCCTAGGTATCTAACAAGGCTTTGTGTAGTTGTTCCAGCGATTTTCTAAACATCTAAAAGTTAGGGGCTGTGATGCTCAGCATTGCAATGCCCAAGTCCTTTCATGGATCCCACCCCTGGTGCATAGGTAGCATGCACCTGCCATTCCTCCCTCATGTCTGGTCTCTGTTTAGTCATGCCCAAGCAGTGTCTTATTTAAGCTACTGCCCCTGTGTGAAGATAAAGAAATGATTATGGCTGTTATTTTTACTGAAGTCCAGTCTCTTTGACAAAAGAGAATGTTGGAATTGCTTCCTCCCTTCCCCCCATACCATGTTTGCTCACAGATTGAGTTGCCTTTTTGTCTACCATATACTGTCTCTGGTGATGGTGATGTTCCACAGGAGTTCTGAAATACTGGGTTTGATTCTCGTATCACTTACTAGTTTTACACAAGTGAAATTCCATTGACTGCAGTGGATTTATTCCTGATTATACTAATATGAGTGAGTGACAAATCATGCCCACTGGGTACTGTATTTCAGACTAATCTAAAGACAATATTCATCCCTCAACAAGGATTAAAATTTAATAGAAAATTAGGTTCCTGCTATATTATTCTATAAAGTAGTTCAACAATCTTTAAACTTTGTAGGCTTTTACAATCAAGTGCTATAGAACCCTATTCAGGGCCAGATTGGTCCTTGTGCCAATTAAGATTCCCATACCATCCTGGTGCCAAACTCCCATTCAATCCAAATTTACCTATGCTAATTCATTTTGTCTGCAACCTCCCTCAGCTCAAGATAGGAGATTTTTCCAGTGTTATTTTTAGTTGCTCTTAAAGACTCTTCTATGAGAAACTAAAATGAAGATGAGAAAAACTTAATTAGGAGTGCTGTGTTAAAACACAAGAGCAAAGATCAGTGAGAATTCTTGAAATGATGAAGCAATTGTTTGTTTTGCCGACTGAGGAATAGAAATCTGGAATGTATGAGCTCTGAAGCCTGTTGATGTTTCCTAAAAATATTTTTCATACTTGTAAATTAACACTACTGCCAAAAAGAGATGAAAAACTAATTACCAATAGCCGAGAAGAAAAAAAATATTGTTGTCTGAGTTTGCCAGATCAGTTTCTGTCTCAAAGACCAATTTTGTTTTGTTTTGTTTTGTTTTGTTTCAAAAGAGTTCTGTTAATTGGGAATAGGAAAAACTTGGTGATTTCCTTTGCAATTAACTGGCACTCAGAAGAGATTCATTAACCCATACTGCCTTTACACAACAAAAATCTTGTTAGAATTGTGATGGTAACTCTCAACTCTAGCATTGCTGTCCTACTGCACTGCTCCTTAAGCAGTGAGAATTGTTAACAGGGGGCTAAATCTGAAACCTGATGAGGCCAATGGAAAGACTTGCAAGATGATCTCCTCTCCTATTTTCTCTCTGTATTAGCTTCTGTCACCAAGCTCTTAATGGTGCTGGCTATGCAATTATCCAGGTAGTTATGTTAGCAGGTGCAGAGTTTGATCCGCACCTCTTAATATTATCTACACCTTTCTAGTATTGTTTTTAAATTATTAATCTCCCTCATTTTGGGAGTTAGGAGAGAAGGCCTTCCCCAAGTGCATGGGGCCACTGCAGGATGCAGGAATCAGTTTGGTTTCCATCTCCCACCCCATGTGTGGTGCTGATTCGGATTCTTGTAAATAGAAGCCAATATGAAAGGGCATTGGATCAGAAGGAAAGGAAAGCACTGTGGCCCATATTCTCAAGCGTACAAGGCACTGCTTCGCTATGTGTTGCAATGCCTAGTCCCTAGAAGCCCTGCCACCTAGTGGAAACCTAGGCCCCAGATTAGACACTCAGGCTCCCATAGAGAGAGTCAGGTGCCTAAGAAAAGGGAGAATCAGGTGGCTAAAAAAGGGATAATCAGAAGCCAGCAAGCTGAGTGGAGATCTGCCTAAACTAGCCAAGACTGAAATGCCGAGGAGGGAGGTTTAGATGCTTACGTGGCTGACTTGGTGTGCCTGACTCAAGGGCTAATGACAGATGTCTCTTTCTACTTGTGATCCTCAGCCATAAACCCTCTCCTGAAGCAGGTACATAAATCAGGTCACCCACCTAGGTAATCCTTATCCTATCAGTCAAAATAATAATAAAGTGATAAGTGACAGTAAGCAAAGATTTGTCAAAAACAAATTGTGTCAAACCAACCTGATAGCTTTCCTTAACAGGTAATAAGCTTTATGGATGGGGGAAGCGGTAGACGTGGTATATCTTGACTTTAGTATAAAGCTTTTGATACTTTCTCACATGACCTTCTCATAAACAAACTAGGGAAATGCAACCTAGATAGAGCTACTATAAGGTGGGTGCAAAACTGGTTGGAAAACAGTTCCCAGAGAGTAATCATCAGTGGTTTACAGTCATGCTGGAAGGACATAACTAGTGGGGTTCCACAGGGATCAGTTCTGTGTCCAGTTCTGTTCAATATCTTCATCAATGATTTAGATCAGTGGTGGGCAACC
The DNA here is from genome assembly GCF_002925995.2 of Terrapene triunguis. Lineage (NCBI taxonomy): Eukaryota > Metazoa > Chordata > Testudines > Emydidae > Terrapene > Terrapene triunguis. Next base: position 28,652,622 of record NW_020664419.1, on the reverse strand, counting down.
TGCGGACCGTGGGCCACATGCGTCCCATCAGGGTAACCTGATTGCGGGCCATGAGACATTTTGCTGATGTTGACCATCCGCAGGCATGGCCCCCGTAGCTCCCAGTAGCTACAGTTCACCATTCCCAGCCAATGGCAGCTGCGGGAAACAGTGGCCAGCACGTCTGTATGGCCTGCCATTTCCTGCAGCTCCCATTAGCTGGGAACTGTGGCCACTGGGAGCTGTGGGGGCCATGCCCGTGGACAGTCAACATTAGCAAAATGTCTCGTGGCCCACATTCAGATTACCCTGATGGGCCACATGTGGCCCGCAGGCTGCAGGTTGCCCACCACTGATTTAGATAATGGCATAGAGAGTCCATTTATAAAGTTTGCAGACGATACCAAGCTGGGAGGGGTTGCAAGTGCTTTGGAGGATAGGATTAAAATTCAAAATGATCTGGACAAACTGGAGAAATGGTCTGAAGTAAATAGGAGGAAATTCAATAAAAACAAATGCAAAGTGCTCCATTTAGGAAGGAACAATCAGTTGCACACACACAAAATGGGAAATGACTGCCTAGGAAGGAGTACTGCGGAAAGGGATCTGGGGGTCAGAGTGGACCACAAGCTAAATATGAGTCAACAGTGTACCGCTGTTGCAAAAAAAGCGAACATCATTCTGGGATGTATTAGCAGGAGTGTTCTAAGCAAGACACGAAAAGTAATTCTTCCACTCTACTCTATGCTGATTGGGCCTCAACTGGAGTTTTGTGGCCAGTTCTGGGTGCCACATTTCAGGAAGAATGTGGACAAATTGGAGAGAATCCAGAGAAGAGCAACAAAAACGATTAAAGGTCTAGAAAACATGACATATGGGGGAAGATTGAAAAAATTGGGTTTGTTTAGTCTGGAAAAGGGAAGACTGAGGAAGGACATGATAACAGTTTTCAAGTACGTAAAAGTTTGTTACAAGGAGGAGGGAGAAAAATTGTTCTTCTTAACCTCTGAGAATGGGACAAGAAGCAATGGGCTTAAATTGCAGTAAGGGAGGTTTAGGTAGGACATTAGGAAAAACTTCCTAACTGTCAGGGCGGTTAAGCACTGGAATAAATTGCCTAGGGAGGTTGTGGAATCTCCATCATTGGAGATTTTTAAGAGTGGGTTAGACAAACACCTGTCAGGGATGGTCTAGATAATACTTAGTCATGCCATGAGTGCAGGGGACTGGACTAGATGACCTCTTGAGGTCCCTTCCAGTCCTATGATTCTATGATTCTGTGAAAACCATCTCACTTTCCTACTTGATACCTCTCTCATGCTTGCCCTTCATTTCTCTCTGCCCCCTACTGTCTTTTGTGTGGATACTGTGCTGCTCCTGCACCTATTGGTAGCCTGATCCAGCTCTCCTGCTGCTGGATCTGATAATTACACTGGTCTACAATTTTTGAGAAGTCGTCTGCTTCAGAGATAAAATGTGCTATTTATTATGTATTTTGATGTGCTGAATTCAAATATGACAATTAAAACAACTGATTGGCTACTGTTTCTAAGATATTTAAGTTTTTACATTTTATGTCTCTGTATATTGTGTAGATAGTAGAGTTTTAATCATAAATTGTAAACCTAGGTCTTTTCATGTGTTTATGGTTGCTTTACATGATAATATTTCACCTGTCCTGTTTATGTAACACTTTAAAAATCAGCAAAAGGGTTATATAAATAAAATTTATTATGAAACAAAAGGCAAAAAACTATTCTGTACATAGTTTAGTCCTAGTCAGTGTCTACTCGGCGCTTCTTGGCTTGTCTCTTGTATTCATTAAATGGAGCATCTCTTGTCACTGTCCAGCAATAGTCTGCAAGCATTGATGGGCTCCATTTGCCCTGATAGCATTTCTCCATTGTTGCAATGTCCTGGTGAAATCGCTCACCGTGCTCGTTGCTCACTGCTCCGCAGTTCGGTGGAAAAAAATCTAGATGAGAGTGCAAAAAATGTATCTTTAGTGACATGTTGCAACCAAGGCTTTTGTATGCCTTGAGAAGGTTTTCCACCAACAACCTGTAGTTGTCTGCCTTGTTGTTTCTGAGAAAATTTATTGCCACTAACTGGAAGGCTTTCTATGCTGTCTTTTCCTTGCCACGCAGTGCATGGTCAAATGCATCATCTCGAAGAAGTTCATGAATCTGAGGACCAACAAAGACACCTTCCTTTATCTTAGCTTCACTTAACCTTGGAAATTTTCCATGGAGGTACTTGAAAGCTGCTTGTGTTTTGTCAATGGCCTTGACAAAGTTCTTCATCAGACCCAGCTTGATGTGTAAGGGTGGTAACAAAAACTTCCTTGATTCAACAAGTGGTGGATGCTGAACACTTTTCCTCCCAGGCTCCAATGACTGTCGGAGTGGCCAATCTTTCTTGATGTAGTGGGAATCTCTTGCATCAGGAACCGGCAGTCCTTCTCCGTGGGGTACTGGGCGTATAGCTGATGGAATGTTTGGATAATGCACAGTCCACTTTTTCTTCTTTGACACACTTTTCCCAACTGGAGGCACCATGCAGAAGTAACTATTGCTGGTATGATCTGTTGGCTCTCTCCAAATCATTGGCACTGCAAAAGGCATAGATTTCCTTTTCCTGTTCAACCACTGGCGAAGATTTGTTGCACAAGTGTTGCAGCATATGTGTGGGGCCCACCTCTTGTCCTGATCTCCAATTTTGCAGCCAAAATAAAGGTGATAGGCTTTCTTAACCATAGTGGTTATACTGCGATTTTGTGACGCAAAAGTCACTTCACCACAAACATAGCAGAAGTTATCTGCACTGTTCACACAAGTACGAGGCATCTCTGCTCACTTTGGCTAAACAGAAATGTGTCCCTTTGCAAAATCAGACACTGACAAATAAGAGAGCACGACACTGTATGATTTCTAGAGCTGATATAGGGCAATTTGTTCAGCAGAGTGATGTAAGCTTCATTATGATTGCATCATCCATGACTTCTAGGAATAACATGATGCAATTCATATCATGTATGATGCAATACCAGCTTCAGATTGCATCATTCATTGTTTTGCCTAAAAAGCAAGTACTGTCCAAACCCAGTCATAGATTTATTCATAGATCCAGTCAAAGATGTATTTTAGTCATTTCTGGTTTAAATTGAGATCCCTTCCCTTTATAACTCACTTATCCTCCACCATTCCCAAGTCAAGGGTCGTATATACTGACCCAATAGCATATCTTGAAATCCCACTAGTTTGAGAATCTGCTTAAGGGCCACTTCAGACTGAGTTCAGGTTTGAAGCTGCTTATTAGGTGTGACTTTGTGAATACTGACTGGTGGGAACTTAGGTGCCTGCAGGGTTAGGTAGCAGCTGAGCAGTGGTTTTGAAAATGTCAGTGGCACCTAAATGGTGGACTGCAGTGCTTAATCAGACAGATAGGTGCCCTTGTTACCAGCTGTCGTCAGCATTAGCATGGAAGAGTAAGAAATATGCATGATACAAGTGTGAAGTTCCACCAAAGTGTAAGTGAGAAATTTTACCATAATAATAAAATTGATTGTTGTTGTGTGCTTGCTTGCTTGCCAACTTGACTGAATTTTATAGTGTGGTCTCTTTGGGGGGCTGTGTACTGAGCCGAGCAGCCTGCTAGGCCAGGCTGAGAGCTCCCTAACAAGGCTCTAATCTGCAATGCTTTGATCCTTAATCCCTTTAGAATCCCTCAATGATGGGTGGGACTAACTCAGAGAGAACAGGGTTTTAAAAAGCCAGCTCCTAAACATCCAGAGGAACTAGCAAACAGGAGTAGCAAACAGGAGAATTTTGCAAGGGAATGTGAAAGCCAGATACACCTAAAAACATTCTTTAAACTAAAGCCAATAACAAACATCCACCTGCAAAAAATAAAAAGGCAAGAATAAAAATAATTCAGACAAAAGTCCATCAGCAGAGTGCGGGCTATCCAGTTATTATTGCACTGAAAGCAGAATATATGATTACCTGCCTAGTGGAAATGATCCCCTATTTGAAACCGTCCTTCCAGATAATATCATGGTAACCTCTTGCACTGAGATACCCCTCCCGTGGAACGGACCCCTATTATTAGGAAGAGACAGGTAATAGTAATGGGGGATTTTATTATTAGAAATATAGATAATTGGGTTGTGATGGCCAAGAGAACTGCATGATGCATTGCCTGCCAGGTGTGAAAATTGCAGATCTAGTGGGCAAGTGGCATATGTGTGCATTCAGTACAAGCAACTCATGGCCCTCAGAGACTGAGTGTAGGCTGTTGAGATCAGAATGGCTGAACTGGAGGAGCTAAGGGAGACAGAGAGGTACATATAGGAGATTACCCGGGACACAGTAGACCGGTCTTGTACGGGGAGACTTTGGCAAACCAGTAAAGTGCTTGAAACCACTATGGCTTATTGTTAAAGGTGGCCTAGTCAGCAAGCTGTAAATTGGCCATTCAGCAATCTCAGCTTGACCAAGGCAGGAGGGGAAGGGGTTTTGGGTGCCTCAGAAAGGGCAGCTTGACTCCGCGTCCTTCCTGATAAGAATTGTGGTGAAGTTGCTGATACATGCATTTTAAAAGAGCAAGATGTACCCCCAGGAATGTCTATTGGGGTCTCAAGGCTGCAAGCTCTGGAAAAACCCACACCTGGTTAATCAATAATCAGAAGGAGCCTCTTGCTTGCCCATTGGAACTGTTTGCTTGACAAGTTTTCTTTAAGGGACATGTCATTGCATTACTAATGTATAAATAAGGGGAAAAAGCTTGAGATGGGGGGGACACTTCGGGACTAGTCTCTCCCTCTGGATGAATCTTGTGTTCCCCACAGGCAGACGGGCTGCCACTGTGCCACTCGAGAGCCACACTCAGCTTTTGTAATTATCAAGGGTTGGGGGTGTTTTACTAATCTTGTTGTGGACATGTGTAAGTGCTTGAGTCTAAGTAAAGTTTAGCTTTAAGTGAAAGCACTCTTGTGTTATCCTGTTTGTGCCAGCCATCTATCGGTCGGACGGCCATGTCTCCCCTGATTTATTTCCTGACACCTCCTCACACAGAGTAAAAGTTACCAAGAGCTTTGGGTTGAGAGAACCCCGGGTAACAGTCTAACCCACCCCCTGAAGTCTGACAGCTTCTGGGCTGCTGAGAAGGATGAAAGTCTCCGGGAAGGAGAACATCAAGCTGGAATGGAGGGAAATGATCCCATATTTGAAACCCTCCTTCCATATAATGTCATGGTAACCTCTTGCTCTGAGGATACCCCTCCTGGGGAAGGGACACCTCTGATTAGGAAGGGACAGGTAATAGTAATGGGGGATTTGATTATTGTACATATAGATAGTTGGGTTCTGATGATCAGGAGAACCACATGGTGAATTGCCTGCCAGGTTTGAAGGTTACATACCTTTGGGGACTTATGTGCGGTGCTGGGAGAGGCCAGTAGTCGTGGAACATGTAGGAACCAATGACATAGGGAAAGATAGAAGAGAGATCCTGGAGGCCAAATTTAGGCAGTTAGGTAAGAGATTAAAGTCTAGGACCTCCACAACAGCATTTTCTGAAATGCTTCCAGCTTCACATTAGGGCCAGTTAGAGAGGCAGAGATACGGGGTCTCCATGAATGGATGAGACAATGGTGTTTGGAGGAGGGATTCATGTTTATTACAATTGGGGAACCTTCTGGGAAAGGAGGAGCCTATATAGGAAGGATGGGCTCCTCCTAAACCAAAATGGAAACAGATTTCTGACATGTAAAATTAAAAAGGTAACAGGTTAAACTAAGGGCTGAGGGAAAGCTGACAGGTGTGGAGGAGCACATGGTTTGGACAGAGACATCCCTTAGGGGAGCATTTATTAAAGGAGACTGTCTATATCCTAGTAAAGAAGAGAGGATAGAGTTGATAAAGTAGAGATAGGAACTGAAGAGAAATAGTCACATTAAAAAGAGTCCCATTCAATTACATCACATGAAGGTAGACAGCTAAATATTGACAAATTTTATAAATACTTGTATACAAATTCTAGACATCTAAAAACTAAGATGGATGAACTTGAGTGCCTCATATTAAATAAGGGTATTGATATAATAGGCATCACAGAAACTTGGTGGAGCAATGATAATCAATGGGACATAGTATTACAAAGGTACAAAATATATATGAATGACAGAATAGGTCACATTGGTGAGTAAATGGCACTATATGTGAAAAAAATCATAGAGTCAAATACAGCAAAAATCTTAAATGAATCTAACAGTACCACAGAATCTTTATGGAAAGAAATTCAGACTTGAATAACAAGAAACTATACTATTAACCACCTGACCAGGATGGTGATGGTGACTGTGAAATACTCAAGGAGATTAGATAGGCTACAAAAACAGAAAACCCAATAATAATGGGAGATTTCAACTATCACCATATTGACTGGGTATAGGTCACCTCAGAATGGGATGCAGAGATAAAATTTCTGTACACCATTAATGACTGTTTCTTGGAACAGCAAGTCCTGGAACCCCCAAGGGAACAGGAAATTCTTGATTTAGTCCTAAGTGGCACACATGATCTGGTTCAAGAGGTGAATATAGCTGAATCTCTTGTTAACGGAAATCATAATGTAATTAAATTTAACATCCCTTCAGGGGAGTAAGTACCAAAGAAACCCTCCACAGTAGTATTTACCTTCAAAAAGGGGACTACACAAAAATGAGGAAGCTAGTTAAATGGAAATTAAAAGAAACAGTTGCAAATTGAAATCCCTGAAAGCTGCATGGAAACTTTTTTTAAAACATCATTATAGAAGCTCAAACTAAATTTAAACTCCAAAATTTAAAAAACAAAACAAAACAGCAAGATGACCAAAAAATGCCACCATGGCTAAATAACAAAGAGACAGTCATAGACAAAGAGACATCCTTTAAAAATTGGAAGGCAAATCCTACTGAGGAAAATAGAAAGCATACATTCTGGCAAGTCAAGTATAAAAGTATAATTAGATAGGCCAAATAGAATTTAAAGAGCATCTAGCAAAAGACACAAAAATTAGCAGCATTTTTTTTTAGTACACCAGAAACAGGAAGCCTGCCTAACAGTCAGTGAGGCCACTGGATGACCAAGATGCTAAAGGAGCACTAAAGGAAGACAAGGGCATTGCAGACAAACTAAATGAATTCTTTGCATGGGTCTTCACTGCAGAGGATATGAGTGAGAGTCTCACATCTGAGCCATTCTTTTTTAGGAGACAAATCTAAAGAACTGTCCCAGGCTGAGGTGTCAGTAGAGGAGGTTTTGGAACAAATCTATAAATTAAACAGCAATAACTCCCCAGGGCCAGATGGTATTCACCCAAGAGTTCTGAAGAAATTCAAATATGAAATTGCAGAACTACTAACTGTTGTATGTGACCTATCACTTAAATCATCTGGCATACCCCGATGGTGAGTCCCTCCATCAGGGTATGCCAGATACAGTTCTGCTGCCCTCGGTTCACACAACAAGGATAGGTTTCAGAGTAGCAGCCGTGTTAGTCTGTATCCGCAAAAAGAACAGGAGTACTTGTGGCACCTTAGAGACTAACAAATTTATTAGAGCATAAGCTTTCGTGGGCTACAACCCACTTCTTCGGATGCATATAAATTTGTTAGTCTCTAAGGTGCCACAAGTACTCCTGTTCTTACAACAAGGATAACAATCCTTTTTTACTCCTGACCCCAATAACAAGGAGACTGTGGATCCAACACCAGCCACAAGTGATCATTTGGGCAAGCAATACCATCATGCTGAGCACCTAGGCAGGGTGGGTGTGTCCATGCAAATGAGATCAGCTCCTGAAGTCTTTTTCCACAGCTCACCACTAGATGTCAGTGGAGAGCTCATTCAGAATCTGCTTACATAAATATACAAAAAAGATGAGTGTTCTATAATTACTGTGGGAACTGTTCAAATAAAGAAGTAGTGAAGTGGAAGTAAGCAGCCATCTTGACTGACCTGCACTGATGGTTTATAGCCAGCAGAGGGAGCCAGGTACAGCCAAAAGAGTGTGTAAGCACACAGCCACTAGAGAGTGACCCAGCACAGATAGTGTAATAACAAAAAAATAATTTTCCTATGGAATAGTTTCTGGGAGATATGAAGTTGAACGAGAAATGGCATCTTTTCTGAGGAATGTTGATGAGTTAGATGAACACTACAAATCACGGGTGGCGTACCTCTAACATTTTGACTAATTTGTAAGATGCAACACCATTCCAGAAGGACGAGTTTCATCCTTGCTGAGAGTGATGAGCCCAAAGGCATACACACTGCTGCAGGGCCTGTAGTCTCCAGCTGTGCCTGGAATTGCCAGGTATGGTGCAAATTACTGCAGCAATGCAGGAACATTTTTCTCCTACCATGTTGATGATAGCCAAATAATATTGGTTTAATCAGCGACATCAGGCACGTGAAGAGACAGTAGCACTCTTTGTTGAGGAAGTTGTCAGAGCATTGTCAGTTCAGAAACACGTTAAGTGATGCCCTCTGGGTTACACAATGACCTCGTCCAGAAAAAGTTGCGGACTGTATCAGCACTTACATTCAAAAAAGCTGTGGAAGTAGCAGTTGCAATGGAGTTTGTGGGGAAGAATTCTCTGGAATTCAGTGTGAACCAAAAAGTTCACCTCCTACATTGGCAAGACAGAAGACCATGGGAATGTAAGGAATTTCTGTGTTGTCATTGTGCAAAAACTATGCACTCTGAGAAGAATTGCTGGGCACTTCAGGTTATTTGCAGAAAGTTCTGGAAGAAAAGACACATTGATATGATCTGTTGCACAGTTCAGTGATCAGCAACACATGGAACCTAAGAAAGGATCGAAGTTGGTAATTCATAATGTGGAAAAAGATGAGAGCTCTAGTGGCACTGACCAAGACCTAGCACTACGCATGTTATCGGAAGCTGGAGTCAGAGATAGCATCTGGGTTACATCCTTGATTGAAGGTGTTCCTACAAGAATGGAGCTTGATACTGGAGCTGCTGTTTCACTGATTTCTGCATCTACTTATCACCAGACTTCGTCAGAAGTTCCCTTGGAAGAAACTCTGTGGTTTTGAAGGCTTATACTAGAGAAAAGTTAGTCCCAAAAGGGATACTCCATGTGAAAGTTCAGCTAGATGGACAATAAGTCATTTTAGTCTTGGATGTGATTGAATGGAAAGTATCCACCAAAGTGAATTGGACTGAGATCCAGGCAACATGAAAGCACCATAAAAATCTTTAAGAAATACTGGACAGACACTTCAACATTTTTGAAAAAGAACTTGGACAGAGAGCAACAAGTCAGTGAAACTCACTAATAAGTCTGACAGTCAGCCGAAATATGGCAAGCCCAGAGTTGTGCCTTATGCTATGAAGCCTCGGGTGGAAGATGATTTGGTCTCTTTAGTGAACATCAGAGTCATCACTGGTTTCTCACAGTGAGTGGGCTACACCCATTGTACTACCAATCAAAAAGGATGACTCAGTCCAAATTTGTGGAGATTTCAAAGTGACACTGAATCCAGTTTTATGTGCAGGCTAATATCCACTACCTCATAGTGAAGATTTGTTTTCTACTCTTATTGGTGGACAGAGTTTCGGTAAATTGGATTGTGCTCAAAGCATATGATAAATGGAAATTGATTTGGCCTCTCACAAATATCTCACAATCAGCACACAAAAAAGGCTTATTTTGTTACAAGTTGCCTTTCGACATCATATTAGCACCTACCCTGTTCCAATGGATGAAATTCTGAAGGGAGTGAATGGAGTTAAGTGCTATTAGGATGACAGGAAAGGATGAAGAGGATAGTCTTCAAAATTTGGACACCGTCTTGTAACATTTGGAAGACCATGGACTGAGAGTACGTTGAGACAAATGTGAGTTTTTTGAACATTTAGATGAATACCTTGACATGTAATTGATGCCACAGGCTTAAGGAAATCACCAGAAAAAGAGAAGATGGTTCTTCAAGCGCCACTGGCAGAGAACGTGTCACAGTTACATTTATTCTTAGGACTGCTTAACAACCATAATAAATTTCTGCCACTTTATAAATCCATATGCCCACACCTTGAATACTGCATGCACTTCTGGTTGCCACATCTCAAAAATTATAGGAAAAGTACAGAGAAGAGCAACAAAAATGATTCATAGTTTCTATATGAGGAGAGACTAATGAAATTAATAGGAAGCAGGTCACCACATCTCAAAAAAGATACATTAGAATTGGGAAAAGTACAAAGAAAGGCAACAAAAATGATTAGTGATATGTAACAGCTTCCACATGAGGAGAGATTAAAAAGACTGGGACTGGTCATCTTAGAAAAGAGATGACTAAGAGGAGATATGATAGAGGTCTAAAAAATCATGAATGGTGTCGAGAAAGTGAATAAGGAAATGTTATTTACCACTTCACATAACACAAGAACCTGGGATCACCCAATGGAATTAATAGGCAGCAGGTTTAAAATAAATAAAAGTAACTACTTCTTCACACAACACACAATCAACTTGCGGAACTTGTTTCAGGGAGATATTGTGAAGGCCAAAATTATAACTGGGTTCGAAAAAGAATTAGATAAGTTCATGGAGGATAGGTACATCAATGGCTGTTAGTGAAGATGGTCAGGGACATAACCCCATGCTTTGGGTGTCCCTAAACCTCTGACTGCCAGAAGCTAGGACTGGCCACAGGAGAAGGATCACTTGATAATTGCCCTATTCTGTTCATTTCCTGGGAAGCATCTGGCACCATTATCAGAAGATAGGTTACTGTGCTAGGCGCACCACTGGTTGGACCCAGTGTGGCTGCTCTTATGTTCTTAACAGATATATTACAGACACGTTTTTCAAAAGCAACTACTGATTTTGCGTCTTAATTTTGGAGATCAATGTGCCCAACCAGAGACACTTTAAAGGAGCCTGGTTTTCAGAAGGTGTATGCATTGCACTTTCTGAAAATTACTTTTGAAAATCCCAGCTATATGTAGTCTGTAAATTTTCCTTTGGATTCTGTCTGTATCAGCTACAGAATCTGTAACAATACATTTTTCAGTTAACACCCAATCACAGTTTTTTAGAATTTTTTTTTGTTTTTCTTTGAACAACAGAAATGTGACCAATATTAATCATAGGTCTAAAGACAACAACATGATCTCCAGAGGGCTTTGTTAAAAAAAAAGACATTTCAAGTAATTTGCACCAAGTTCATAATGTAATTTCTCCTAAGTATACTTATTAATCAACTCATGCATTTCTGAGCAATTAAAATGTCCACCTTCAACTATAAATAGCATGGAAATTTATGGCTGGCACTCCATCATTAGCTGGCCCCATTGTGCTTATGTACAGTATCACCTATTTTCTCAGTCTCCGAGACTAAACTAAATATTTGATGCTGAATAGCCTTGCTTTTGCTAGTGTAGGCCAGGGTTGATTACTTAAACTTTTTTTCTTAATCAGCTCTATTTTCTTGGTGCCTATCTTTCTGCTTGCCAAAGAGTTCCAAAAGGCATTGGGCCTCTCCAGGGCATAGTGATTCCAGGAGGTCCTTCTGGGCTTAGTGAAGTTCTGCATTACCTGCATCATGGGCCTTTGCCCAGTAAGTACAATCAGGTTATAAATATAATAGCCCATATTCTGCCCCCAGTTTTATGCTGCAATCCCACTGAATGCAAAAAAGGAAGAAAATAAGAATGGCCATACTGGGTCAGACCAAAGGTTCATCCAGCCCAGTATCCTGTCTTCCGACAGTGGCTAATGCCAGGTGCCCAAGAGGGAATGAACAGAATAGATAATCATCAAGTGATCCATCCCCTGCCGCCCATTCCCAGATTCTGGCAAACAATGCCTAGGGACACCATCCCTGCCCATCCTGGCTAATAGCCATTGATAGACCTATCCTCCATGAACTTATCTAGTACTTTTTTGAACCCTGCTATAGGCTTGGCCTTCACAACATCCTCTGGCAAGGAGTTCCACAGGTTGACTGTGCATAGTGTGAAAAAATACTTCCTTTTGTTTGTTTTAAACCTATTGCCTATTAATTTCATTTGGTGACCCCTAGTTCTTGTGTTATGAGAAGGAGTAAATAACACTTCCTTATTTACTTTCTCCACATCAGTCATGATTTTATAGACCTCTATCATATCCTCCCTTAGTCGTCTCTTTTCCAAGCTTAAAAGTCCCAGTCTTATTAATTTCTCCTCATATGGCATCCATTCCAGCCCCTAATAATTTTTGTTGCTCTTTTCTGAACCTTTTCCAATTCCAATATATCTTTTTTGAGATGGGTGACCACATCTGCATGCAGTATTCAAGATATGGGTGTACCATGGATTTATATAGAGGCAATATGATAATTTCTGTCTTATTATCTATCCCTTTGTTAATGATTCCCAACATTCTATTTGCTTTTTTGACTGCCGCTGCACACTGAGTGGATGTTTTCAGAGAACTATGCACAATGACTCCAAGATCCCTTTCTTGAGTGGTAACAGCTAATTTAGACCCCATCATTTTATATGTATAGTTGGGATTATGTTTTACAATGGGCATTACTTTGCATTTATCAACATTAAATTTCATCTGCCATTTTGTTGTCCAGTCACCCAGTTTTGAGAGATCCTTTTGTAGTTCTTTGCAGTCTGCCTGGGACTTAACTCTTTTGAGTAGTTTTGTATCATCTGCAAATTTTGCCACCTCACTGTTTACCCCTTTTTCCAGATCATTTATGAATATATTGAATAGGACTGGTCCCAGTACAGACCCCTGAGGGACACCACTGTGAGAACAGAGAGGCATTTCCCCCATGATACATTAAGGATAAAAAAAATGTCATGTGAGAGAAACCTTTCACTTCTTAGGAGTAAGAATACTAATGAATAGTCAAGCATTTTAATTCATTGGTGCTTCTGTTGCCTTAACAAAATTCAGAGTCAAATTACAAAATTGAGACTAATATTTATGTCAATTTATTCCAAACTAAAAAAAAAAAGGAAGAGTGCTCATCCTAAAGGCTCTGGACAGCCTCAACTAGCTTTAAAATATACAATAATTCAGTTAAATTAACAGGGTTCTGACACAAGTGGTGCATATATCCATATGAGGAGAGAGTAACACTCAAACATTCAAAATGATCATGAATAGGACTGTTCAATGTAGAGTAGAAACAATGAACCAAAAGGAAAATGAAAGTATATGGCTCGAGCTTAACCATTTGTTTGGGATTCACAAACAATGAATCAGATATAAAATACCTTGAAATTGAACCAAACAGGTTTTGGTTTGGTTATTAGTTCATAATACAAAAGGAGCTCAATTCTCCTTTTAACTTAGTCAAAAGTATTCATGGGGTATTATCTGTTTGCTTCTGCCTGTTGTTTTGTCATCCCTGCTAACCAAGGCTCGTGAGATCATATATTATTTTATGTGATATGCTATATGAAAATTGCAAATTGGATTCAACGGTGATTCTGTAGTGTTGGGGGGATTATTTTAGTATCTTTATTCTCTTCCAAAAATATCTTCAGTCCTCGATGGGGCACACTCATAAATCTCCACCTAACAAAAAGAGAAAAAAGATATTTTTTTAAAAAGGAGCAAAGCACAGCTTATTTTTGCTAATAATCTAAAACTAAAAGTATGCTTAGAACACTGGACATCAAATATTGCAGAATTATGTAGTCAGTCTATTCTTCCATAAAATTTGACACAGAACAAGAACATAAGAGCAGTTTTATACTCTTTTAGTTAGTTCATAGTTTATATTATGTATAAGCAAATATCTTATAATACTCTGTGTGTTTTTTCTTATTTGTCTATCAGTCAGACACTGCTGGCACAAGATATATCATAGGTAGTCATGACTTCCTCAATACATGAGCACCTTACTGGTCTGGGGTTTTTTCATATTTAATATTCTTTAAAATAAAAATTACTGCATTTTAAATAATCACAATCTTAACAACCACCAATATAAGTGGAGTATTAAGTATAAAGGTAGGTACACATCTCAGTATTAGTTCATAGCAAAGATATATAAGAGGAGGTATGAGAAAGGTAAATAAAGTTATTAATGGGAAAGAGGAAGTAAATCAGATGCTCCTATTCTTCCTCATAATAGAAGAACAAGTAGACATTCAATGAAACTGAAAGGTAGGACTTTTAAAACTGATGAAAGAAAATACCCTTTGTCGTAATATATAATTAACCTCAGGAATTCACTGCTGCAACATATGATGAGTCCAAGAGCTTAGCAGGATGAATAATTAAAACATTTCTATGGGCCGGAACAACTGCAATAACACAAGATGATATAAAATATCATTAGGATATAAATCCTCCTTGTTCATAATGAACTGTTAATGGACGGCTTAAAGAGAAATTTCCTTTAAGGACATGTAAAAACATAATTGTACATAATGGAGTATCTGGGGCGGGTTAACATCAGAGATAAGATATCAGACTAGATCAGGGATCAGTAACCTTTGGCACACGGTTCTCCAGGGTAAGCACTCTGGCGGGCTGGGCCGGTTTGTTTACCTGCCACGTCCGCAAGTTCGACCGATCGCGACTCCCACTGGCCGCGGTTCGCTGCTCCAGGCCAATGGGGGTGGCGGGAAGCGGCGGCCAGCACATCCCTCATCCTGTGCCACTTCCCGCCACCCCCATTGGCCTGAGATGGTGAACTGTGGCCAGTGGGAGCTGCGATCGGCCGAACCTGTGGACGCAGCAGGTAAACAAACCGGCCCGGCCTGCCAGGGTGCTTACGCTGGCAAGCCGTGTGCCAAAGGTTACTGATCCCTGGACTAGATGGACCACTGGTTTAATTCTGTGTGGCAATTTCTATAATCTGTGTGTTCTCCTTATTAAGGCACAGAGAGCTTGTATTTAAAACAAATTATTTTTACTAAAACATGACATAGCTCTAACACAACAGAAACCAAATGCTGGTGACGATTGCAGCCTGCGGCAACCTGCAATCCAGAACCATGCTTTCCAAAATGGAGATGACCTTTGGTCTCTACAGCCACATTCCATGTCAATACACAGCAACAGCAGCTGCACCACACATGCAGAGCACTTCACTTCAACCTATTTCTTTGGCGGGTGGCCATAACAGAAATTGTATAAAATTGTAAGGTAAGAAATTGAATGACTCAAATGCAGAATGGAAGAGGGTGATAGAGAGAGAAAAAGAATGATGGTGAATTTACAAGAACATATCAGTGTAGCATGTCCAGGCCTTGTGTGAAGTAGGTGTGATTGATATGCCCAATACTGGCCCGTACATAGTTTTTACAAGACTTGCTGAATCATAACCTCACATTAAAACTCAGAATATAGATTTAGAAAAGGCTGCAAGATCTGGTCATGTGTGTATTTTAGGGTTGCCAACCCTCACAGTTTCGCCGGGAGTCTCCCAGAATCAGGCCCTATCTCCTGGAGGCTACTGCAGCCAAACCGGGAGCTGTTGGGCACAAACAGTCCGGCAGCACAGAGAGGCTAAGGCAGGCTTCCGGCTGCCCTCACTCTGCGCTGCTCCTGGAAGCGGCCGGCACCGTCCCTGCAGCCCCTGGTGGGGGTGAGGGGATTTTGGCACAGGAAAGGCCAAGAACATGTTGGTTTATGCTTGAACTCTTCCCTACCATGGAAAGAGTGGACTTGCTTTTGCTGGAAGGTTAAGGCACTAACAACCATAAAAAATTACCCTAGTGCAAGGGGGTGAATGCAGATCACAGGAAAAACTGAGGCATTGCTACACCTGATGGCAGAGGCAAGAACTCATGATGGTGCCAAATCATGGCTCAGGGTTCCACAGGAGAATGGTGTTCATACATCATTCACTACTGAATAGGCCAGCTCCATGCATGGCTGACCAAAATAGGTGAGGCATGGTGCAGAGCAGCTGCATAGATTCAGAGTCACTTTGGGAGAGCAAAAAGTCCATGTAAGTGTGCTTTCTGCAGTCCCACTCCTCTCAGTGTTGCTCTGTGCACTACGACTCTGTGGTTGGCTGTCAGCATGCCATGGAGACCAGTCATCCCTTTGTAGCACTAGGGAGGTATTGTACATTTACACAATCATACTGACATCATGCACATAGGTTGAGGGCAGCTCCTGTCACTGCCCCCTGACATGGGGCAAAGTTTGCTGTCTGGAAACCCTTTCAGGAACTGGAGTGGAGAACAGCTGGCCTCAACACAGCATAGAAAACAAGGCCAGGATTGACCCTTGCCTATTTCCAGAATCAAAATATTTATTCAAAATATTTTTTTTATTAAAATTCTTTAGGGCTGTGTTATTTTCCAAGTGCATTATGACATTAATAAACTATTCTGTAGTTGTCTGGGTTCCAAAGTCTTCTGGGAAGCCCACAGTTGATGTGATCATTGCTATTTGTTTTCCATTCTGAAATGAGAATGTTAAGAGCTGGATTTCAAAGTTAGCTTCCAAATATAATTGTTCTGACTTGCTGGGAAGATACATTTCTAGGTGATAAATCTTAACATACTGAACTGAAACCATCAAATAGCACAGTATGAAACACATTTTACAACTTTCTGGCATTGTGTTGCGGACATAGGGCATAGCATGTAAACAAGATCTTAAAAGATTGTATTAGTAGAATTGTATGCCAATCATAACTGTATCCGAAGAACTACCCTTCTCAAAAGAATGGCATTGTCTAATGTCTGCACAATGCCTGTGCAATATCTGCAGCAGCACCTAAGTGTTTCTCCAAAGCCTGAAAGCAGACACCTGATTTGCACCAGTAATATGACCAATAGTGCAAATATTAATTAACCTTTTACAGATACTGGGTGAGCCTGACTAGCATGTACAAGACTGACAGAAGCTATGCAGTATCTCTACATGGTCTCTTTCAGACCTGCATTAGTAATGCCAGGGAGGGATTTACAGCAGTTGGGCAGGCCCAGAACAGTGTTTGTATTAGTAATGGAGGGGTAGCTGTGTTAGTCTGGATCTGTAAAAAGCGACAAAGAGTCCTGTGGCACCTTATAGACTAACAGACAAATTGGAGCATAAGCTTTTGTGGGTGAATACCCACTTCGTCGGATGCATCCAAAAAGGGATTGGAGTGCATTTGTTAACTTTAAAATGTACACTTTGAATGGCCAATACTGCAAGTATCCGACGTGGGTATTCACCCACGAAAGCTTATGCTCCAATTCGTCTGTTAGTCTATAAGATGCCACAGGACTCTTTGTCATTTGTATTAGTAATGACAGTCATGCTCATCCAGCTTGAGTTTGATACTTGCAGTATTGGCCATTCAAAGTGCACATTTTAAAGTTAACAAATGCACTGCAATCCCTTTTTGGATTCCACATATTTGGATTTCACATATTTAACTGTCCATAGAAGATACAGTAAAAGCCAATCTTTCTATAAGCAATAATACTTCATGGTGTGTGGGGAGAATATGGGAGATCTGCATTATTTTTATGAATATTGTGTATCTCAGTTTATTGGTTGATCTGATTATAGTGAGCTAAACCAAAAGGTGCTGTTAGGAAAAGTAAAAGGAAACAAAGCGATGTTGAGAGATGAGACATCTCTGGGTAAACAACTTCAAGGGAGTTAAGGGAACAGTGGCTGGGCCATTATTGAGAAGATGATTCTTCAAGGCACCCAGCAATATTACACAACTGGTTTCCCTTGCCTGAGGTCCCGAGATCTAAAGGGCACTAAACAGTTAAAAACTTTTCCTCCAGAAAGGGAAGGGTGGGTCTCAGTTGTCAGAGGGTGTTCCCGGAGAGCAGTCAGACTGGGACCCAGGTCCTGAGGGATGGGTTCGAGGCAGCTGGTCTTGCCTAAGCTTTGAGAGACATGATAAGCTTTAGGTAAGACTCAGGCATGCAGATCTTTTGTTGTTTTGTCGCTTTCTTTGCTTGTTGCGTACCTCTGGGTGAATAGATAGTGTGTTTGTTTGGAAGGAGCTGTTTTGAGTCCACCCACTGGTCACAGGCTCCTGGAGGGATGTTTCTTACAGGTGCCAAATGCAGTGGGTGCTATCGTGTTTAACTGGTTGGAAATGGGGGATCGAGTCTGAGAGTGGAAGAACCACAGGATTCTACCCAGAGACAGGTGAAGGTAGCAAAACCTGTCCCCTGAGAAGTGCACTCAAGAAGGACTGCAAAGAGGTCTAGGGCACAGCTCACCTTGTATCCGTGAGAGTATGGCAGGAATAGCAGGTGTTTTAGCCTGGTGATCTAGTCTAAAGTGGAGTGGACTGAGGAGTTCTACTCTGGGAGAAGTGCAAGTGGAGGCCTACCACTTGGAACGAGTGCCTACAGGTGCAACTTGCCCTGAACCATCACAGTGTTTATGCATCAATCATCATGGTCCAAATCCTTTCCCTTGCTCAGGCTTGAGTAAATAAGTTTTACATGGGAGAGCAGGGGGGTTGCAGTGACTGAGAGGATGGACTCCTCTTTTTCAAACTCCAAAGCATTAGTAGAGCTGCTGTGTGGCTGCACTACAGCTCATAGGCAGTGGCAGTGTTCTCTATTGTAGACGCAGCCCTCTGCTGCAGGAGATTTGGCTGGTGGAGCTGTATAGACATAGAACCATAGAGCCCTGCCCATCCTTCAGCTTCCCAGTTTTGTCCAACCTTCCTCTTCCTATTCTGCCAAAGAGAAGCACCAAGTAGAACTCAGGGCATACAAACGTCTACTCATGAGCAGTTGATGGACTGTCCACACTGCACATTGGAACTGAACTAGTTCTGCTGAAATATGATACCTACTTACCTGCAGCATAAAGAAAAACAATAGGTTAATATGGACAACTTAAGTGAGTGGAGCCATTGGGCTATGCCTTTTGTCATGAAACATCCAAACCATGCATACATTGATAGACGAACGTTTATGGTGGAGTGGGTTTTTGCTTACAAAATGAATGGCTGCCTGTGCTGTATGGATCATGAAAGTGTCTGAATTCCAAATGAATATTTCAGCATACTTATTGCTTTTCAATTATGTTGAATGCTAAGGGTTTTAAAACAAACAAACAAACAAAAAACTGGAAGTAATTTAGATCCAGAATCAAACTTTCCCCAAAGGTAAGGAATATTTAGAACCACAGCTCTGGTTTGGGGTCATCTCTAGAATTTAGTCAAAGTGTCAATGTTAATTAGAGGGGCAAAGCTCAGAATGGGTAGGCTATTATAGAAATATTTGCTTGAGATGGTAAAAAGAATGTTTGATCCACACAGTCTTGTACTAAAATGCATTTTCTGGAATAACTGTGAGTCCACTACATTTGCAATATAAAAGCTGGAGCTGGAGCTATTTGTTATTTCTGAGCTATGGGTGGATAAATTCACTATAGACACCGGCATTCTGGGCAGCTCTTGTTGTCTTTTCTGGAACGTAAAAGTTTAACTGCAAAATCTGTAGGCTTGAACTGTAGCAAGACTGAATCTACTGCAATTGTTGTTTCAGGCTCCTACTTAATTAATGCACATTCCTACAAGTTGCCATTGACTGCATTGGAGTGAAGTATAGTTAGTAGCTCACAGGAGGTACTCAACTACTTTTAGAACCAGATCCTTGGGCAATACCATATCCTGAGAGCTGCTGACTAAGCTCCATTCCTGGGAGGCCCTCTAAGAATGCAGCCTTTATCATAAGGATTTCAGCAATTTTTTAAAATGCCATAAACTTTATGTTGTCCATTATGTCCAAAGGAGTCATGGGTAGAATGGGAATGGCCCTTATTATGTACAGTACCTTACAGACCACTAAATGGTTGTAATTCATAAATTCATATCTTACCCTTACCATTCATATCTTAATTCATATCTTACCCTTTATTTTATATATGTGTGTGTGTCTATATATATGGACACTCACAAATCTACAAAAAATATGAAAAGCTCAAATTCAAACTAACCGAAGTATCTTTGTTAGACTGTTGAAAAAAATCTCATGGGCCCTAAAGGCAGAATAATTTTAAATAGCCAAATTATAAGACACACTGAAGCAAAGGGATTTGAAATGTAAAAACTGGCAGACCCTTAGCTATAGAATTGTAAATGGTGACACTCTAATAAGACAGTGGTGGTTCTTCATAATCATCTTTCATTCTTCAAACAAGAATATACTGCAAATGAAATGTAATGACACTGAAGCCTACTTCAACATAAATCAATAAACTAATAAGCTTGTTAAAGGAAAATAATTACTTGGCTGCTGTCTTTGAAGAGTATCTATTTATTTTGAAATCCTCTGAAATGAAATTACTGAAAAAGGGATAAATCCTGGTACAGGACTAACCTCTCTTGGATCTAATGATAAATTCATGATTACCAGGGCTATTTAGCTGAATTACTCTGTTAAACACGCAAATCTGTTCTATGCTAATTTATGTCAATGCCACTAAAGGTTACATAGAATACTATGAAACTATGCTATGAGAACAGTGAATGTGCATGGGTAAGTGCTCAGAAGCCAGGAAATGCCAGAGGCATGCAACATTAACTCTGCCCCCTTGTACTCATGCAATGCAATATAATCTTTAATTTCATGATCGCATAGTAAGTGAAAAAGTACTTCAATATCTATTTAGAAGTTCCATGTTTCTCGGTTGCTACAGCTATCATTCCCTCACAGCATGTTGTACAGCTTTCAGTTACCTTTGTTTCGTCATAGAAAGCATTGATATGAAGTTTCCCATAGAACAATAGAAATGTAGGACTGAAAGGGACTTCAGTAGGTCACCTAGTCCACTCCCTTGAACTAAGGCAGGACTACGTATTATCTAGACCAGGGGTGCGCAAACTTTTTGCCTGAGGGCCACATCGGGGTTCCAAAACTGTATGGATGGCCAGGTAGGGAAGGCTGTGCCACCCCAAACAGCCTGGCCCCCGCCCCCATCCGTCCCCTCCCACTACCCGCCCCCTGACTGCCCCCCTTAGAACCCCCGATCTATCCAACCCCCCCTGCTCCTTGTCCCCTAACCACCCCCTCCCGGGACCCCGCTCCCCTAACTGCCCCCCCCGGGACCCCACCCCCTATCCAACCCCCTGCTCCCTGTCCCCTGACTGCCCCGACCCCTATCCACACCCCCGCCCCCTGACAGGCCCCCTGGGACTCCTAAGCCTATCCAACCTCCCCCTGTTCCCTGTCTCCTGACTGCCCCCCCCAGACCTCTGCTCCATCCAACCGCCCCCTGCTCCCTGTCCTCTGACTGCCCCCCGCTCCCCGCCCCCTTACCATGCCTCTCAGAGCAGCAGGACTGGCAGCTGCGCCACCTGGCTGAAGCCAGCCACGCCACCGTGCTGCCCGCCAGGAGCTCGCAGCCCCGCTGCCCAGAGTGCTGGCAACACGGCGAGCTGAGGCTGCGGGGGAGTGGGGACAGCAGGGGAGGGGCTGGGGGCTAGCCTTCCTGGCTGGGAGCTCAAGGACCAAGCTGGACGGTCCTGCGGGCCGGATGTGGCCCACGGGCCGCAGTTTGCCCACCTCTGATCTAGATCATCCCTGACAGGTGTTTGTCTAACCTGCTCTTAAAAATCTCCAATCATGGAGATTCCACAACTTCCCTAGGCAATTTATTCCAGTGCTTAACGACCCCTACAGTTAAGAATTTTTTTCCTAATGTCTAACTTAAATCTCCCCTGCTGCAACTTAAGCCCATTATTTCTTGTCCTGTCCTCAGGCATTAAGAAGAACAAATCACCACCCAATTTATCACAGCCTTTTACTTACTTGAAGACTGTTATATTTCCCCTCAGTCTTCTTTTCTCCAGACTAAGGGAACCCATTTTTTTTCGATCCATACTTATACGTCATGTTTTCTAGACCTTTCATCATTTGTGTTGCTCTCCTCTGCTGTCTCCAATTTGCCCATATCTTTCCCAAAGTGTGGTGCCCAGAACTGAACACAATATTCAAGTTGAGGCCTTACCAGTGCTGAGTAGCGTACAAGAATTAATTCTCGTCTATTGCTTACAGCAGTCCTGCAAATATATTCCAGAATGATGTTTGCTTTTTTTGCAAGAGTATTACATTGTTAACTCATATTTAGTTTGTGATCCACTATGATTCCCAGATCCTTTTCTGCAGTACTCCTTCCTAGGCAATCATTTCCTATTTTAGATTTCTGCAATTGATTATTCACTCCTTTTTTGCATTTGTCCTTATTGAGTTTCATCCTATTTCAGACTGTTTTTCCAGTTTCTCAACATCATTTTAAATTCTAATATTGTTCTCCAAAATGCTTACATAAGAACATAAGACCAGCCATACTGGCTCAGACCAAAGGTCCATCTAGCCCAGTACCCTATCTTCTGACAGTGGCCAATGCAAGGTGCCCTGGAGGGAATTAACAGAACAGGCAATCATCAACTGATCCATCCCCTGTTGCCCATTCTCAGCTTCTGGAAAACAGAAGCTAGAGACACCACTCCTGCCCATCCTGGCTAATAGCCACTGATGAACCTATCCTCCATGAACTTATCTAGCTCTTTTTTTAACCTTGTTATAGTCTTGGCCTTCACAACATTCTCTGGCAAGGAGTTCCACAAGTTGACTATGTGTTATGTGAAAAAATACTTCCTTTTGTTTGTTTTAAACCTGCTGCCTATTAATTTAATTTGGTGACCCCTCGTGCTTGTGTTATGAGAAGGAGTAAATAACACTTCCTGATTTACTTTCTCCACATCAGTCATGATTTCATAGACATCTATAGTATCCCCCCTTAGTTGTCTCTTTTCCAAGCTGAAAAGTCCCAGTCTTATTAATCTTTTCTCATATGGAAGCCTTTTCATACCCCTAATCAGTTTTTGTTGCCCTTTGCTGAACCTTTTCCAATTCCAATATATCTTATTTGAGATGGGGCGACCACATCTGTACGCAGTATTCAAGATGTGGGCATACCCTGGATTATATAGAGGCAATATGATATTTTCTGTCTTATTATCTATCCCTTTCCTAATGATTCCCAATATTCTGTTTGCTTTTTTGACTGCTGCTGCACATTGAATGGATGTTTTCAGAGAACTATCCACAAGAAGTCCAAGATCTCTTTCTTGAGTTGTGTGACAGGTTGGGACTCACCACCTGGCGCCTCCTGCTGGTTATCTCTGGGAATTATCTCAGTCCAGTGGAGCACCCCCTCCTGGTAGTGTCCCGTCCGTCATCTCGCCCTTGGTTGGCGTGTGGACCCGCGTTGCTCTCCACTCGTGGCGTCCTCTTCCAGACCACTGCCCTCCGGCAGTGCCCCTTAGTCCATCCACACCCCCTTTTGGGGGGGGGGGTTAACAGGAGTCTTTGCACCGGCCTCAGCGGCCTGCCACAACCGCCAAGTCTAGCCCCTCTTACGTCAGGGGGCAGGTTGCAGCCTGACTCGGCCACTGCTCCACGGCCCGGTGCAGCACAAGGGGGAAAGGGGGGGACCCCAGGCCCGCCCGCTACTCTGGGTCCTGACCCATGGACCCTCTAACGGCAGCCTCTCGGCCCTCCTTCTCTCCCCTTGCCTTCAGCCTTCCCTGGGTCACTTCCCCTCTGACCCCATTGCACCCTCTAGGCCCTTCTACTCAGGGCCGGCAGTCTGGCAGGTATCAGGCTGAAGCTCTACTCTGCTTCCCTGAGCCTGCCCCGCACTGCGGTGTCCTGGGTGCTGGTCTCCTGCTCAGGAGACAGACCTTCCTCCCTGAACATCTGGGACAGACTGACTGCTTCCTTCCTGAGCAGCCCTTTTATAGGGCTGAGCTGGGCCCTGATTGGCTGCCTCCAATCTGGGCCCCGATTGGCTCCCAATAAGCCCTTCTCCCATTGGCTCCCTGTCTGCGCAGGCCCACTGGCCTGCTGCAGCCCACACTCTCAGGGAGTTACAAGTGGTTACAACTAATTTAGACCCCATCATTTTATATGTGTATGTAACCCTTCTTCCAGTCAGAGTTGGCAGCAACAAAGGCTGGGTTCAGTATCTAGTGGTTCCTTTTCAACAATACAACACAAAACCAGCTCAAGCCCCCACCCAGTGACCTGTGATAATTACACACCACCCCCTGAGTGCCTTTAAGAGGCAATACTTTCCTTCTTGCAAGCACAGTCTGAATGTAGAACAAAACTTTTAATAAAAGAAGGGAAGCAACTCAGCATTAATCTGGGAAAACACCGTCAACAGGGTTCATAAGCATAAAACATAAGCAAAAGACCCACCCCCAAGTAAGTTGGTCAGTGTCTTTTCCCTTCAGGTTCTTAAGTCTAGCAACCAAAAGTCCATTTATCATACCCGTCCCTTCTCTGCACCCCACTCACTTGCTATCCTTGGTCAGTATCAAAAGCCTTACTATAGTCGAGATATATCACATTTACTACTTACCCCTATCCACAAGGCTCCTTATCTTGTCAAAGAAGGATATTAGGTTGGTTTGACATGATTTCTTCTTGACAAATCCATGTTGGGTGTTACTTATCACCTTATTTTCTTATAGGTGCTTATAAATTGATTATTTCATTATTTGCTCCATTATCTTTCTGGGTATTAAAGTTAAGCTGACTAGTCTATAATTCATAGATTCATAGATTCTAGGACTGGAAGGGACCTCGAGAGGTCATCGAGTCCAGTCCCCTGCCCGCTGGCAGGACCAAATACTGTCTAGACCATCCCTGATAGACATTTATCTAACCTACTCTTAAATATCTCCAGAGATGGAGATTCCACAACCTCCCTAGGCAATTTATTCCAGTGTTTAACCACCCTGACAGGAACTTTTTCCTAATGTCCAACCTAGACCTCCCTTGCTGCAGTTTAAGCCCATTGCTTCTTGTTCTATCCTCAGAGGCTAAGGTGAACAAGTTTTCTCCCTCCTCCTTATGACACCCTTTTAGATACCTGAAAACTGCTATCATGTCCCCTCTCAGTCTTCTCTTTTCCAAACTAAACAAACCCAATTCTTTCAGCCTTCCTTCATAGGTCATGTTCTCCAGACCTCTAATCATTCTTGTTGCTCTTCTCTGGACCCTCTCCAATTTCTCCACATCTTTCTTGAAATGCGGTGCCCAGAACTGGACACAATACTCCAGCTGAGGCCTAACCAGAGCAGAGTAGAGCGGAAGAATGACTTCACGTGTCTTGCTAACAACACACCTGTTAATACATCCCAGAATCATGTTTGCTTTTTTTGCAACAGCATCACACTGTTGACTCATATTTAGCTTGTGGTCCACTATAACCCCTAGATCCCTTTCTGCCGTACTCCTTCCTAGACAGTCTCTTCCCATTCTGTATGTGTGAAACTGATTTTTTCTTCCTACGTGGAGCACTTTGCATTTGTCTTTGTTAAACTTCATCCTGTTTAACTCAGACCATTTCTCCAATTTGTCCAGATCATTTTGAACTATGACCCTGTCCTCCAAAGCAGTTGCAATCCCTCCCAGTTTGGTATCATCCGCAAACTTAATAAGCGTACTTTCTATGCCAATATCTAAGTCGTTAATGAAGATATTGAACAGAGCCGGTCCCAAAACAGACCCCTGCGGAACCCCACTCGTTATGCCTTTCCAGCAGGATTGGGAACCATTAATAACAACTCTCTGAGTACGGTTATCCAGCCAGTTATGCACCCACCTTATAGTAGCCCCATCTAAATTGTATTTGCCTAGTTTGTCGATAAGAATATCGTGCGAGACCGTATCAAATGTCTTACTAAAGTCTAGGTATACCACATCCACAGCTTCTCCCTTATCCACAAGTCTCGTTATCCTATCGAAGAAAGCTATCAGATTGGTTTGACATGATTTGTTCTTTACAAATACATGCTGGCTGTTCCCTATCACCTTACCACTTTCCAAGCGTTTGCAGATGATTTCCTTAATTACTTGCTCCATTATCTTCCCTGGCACAGAAGTTAAACTAACTGGTCTGTAGTTTCCTGGGTTGTTTTTATTTCCCTTTTTATAGATGGGCACTATATTTGCCCTTTTCCAGTCTTCTGGAATCTCTCCCGTCTCCCATGATTTTCCAAAGATAATAGCTAGAGGCTCAGATACCTCCTCTATTAGCTCCTTGAGTATTCTAGGATGCATTTCATCAGGCCCTGGTGACTTGCAGGCATCTAACTTTTCTAAGTGATTTTTAACCTGTTCTTTTTTTATTTTATCTGCTAAACCTACCCCCTTCCCATTAGCATTCACTATGTTAGGCATTCCTTCAGACTTCTCGGTGAAGACCGAAACAAAGAAGTCATTAAGCATCTCTGCCATTTCCAAGTTTCCTGTTACTGTTTCTCCCTCTTCACTAAGCAGTGGGCCTACCCTGTCTTTGGTCTTCCTCTTGCTTCTAATGTATTGATAAAAAGTCTTCTTGTTCCCCTTTATTCCCGTAGCTAGTTTGAGCTCATTTTGTGCCTTTGCCTTTCTAATCTTGCCCCTGCATTCCTGTGTTGTTTGCCTATATTCATCCTTTGTAATCTGTCCTAGTTTCCATTTTTTATATGACTCCTTTTTATTTTTTAGATCATGCAAGATCTCGTGGTTAAGCCAAGGTGGTCTTTTGCCACATTTTCTATCTTTCCTAACCAGCGGAATAGCTTGTTTTTGGGCCCTTAATAGTGTCCCTTTGAAAAACTTCCAACTCTCCTCAGTTGTTTTTCCCCTCAGTCTTGATTCCCATGGGACCTTACCTATCAGCTCTCTGAGCTTACCAAAATCCGCCTTCCTGAAATCCATTGTCTCTATTTTGCTGTTCTCCCTTCTACCCTTCCTTAGAATTGCAAACTCTATGATTTCATGATCACTTTCACCCAAGCTGCCTTCTACTTTCAAATTCTCAATGAGTTCCTCTCTATTTGTTAAAATCAAGTCTAGAACAGCTTCCCCCCTAGTTGCTTTTTCAACCTTCTGAAATAAAAAGTTGTCTGCAATGCAGTCCAAGAATTTGTTGGATAGTCTGTGCCCCGCTGTGTTATTTTCCCAACATATATACAAATAGTTGAAGTCCCCCATCACCACCAAATCTTGGGCTTTGGATGATTTTGTTAGTTGTTTAAAAAAAGCCTCATCCACCTCTTCTACCTCTTTAGGTGGCCTGTAGTAGACTCCTAGCATGACATCACCCTTGTTTTTTACCCCTTTTAGCCTAACCCAGAGACTCTCAACACTTCCATCTCCTATGTCCATCTCTACCTCAGTCCAAGTGTGTACATTTTTAATATATAAGGCAACACCTCCTCCCTTTCTCCCCTGTCTATCCTTCCTGAGCAAGCTGTATCCATCCACACCAACATTCCAATCATGTGTATTATCCCACCAAGTTTCAGTGATGCCAACAATGTCATAGTTGTATTTATTTATTAGCACTTCCAGTTCTTCCTGCTTATTACCCATACTTCTCGCATTTGTATATAGGCATCTAAGATACTGGTTTGATCTTTCCTCCCAGTTTTGTCCTGACCCTCCTTTTTCTCTGCCAATATAGCCCACACTCCCTCTCATTTCCGACCCATCTCCCAGGTCTCCATGTTCCCCACTTACCTGCGGGCTTTGCTCACCTGTCCCCGTCGAACCTAGTTTAAAGCCCTCCTCACTAGGTTAGCCAGTCTGTGTCCAAATAGGGTCTTTCTCCTCCTCGAAAGGTGAACGCCATCTCTGCCTAGCAGTCCTTCCTCAAATAGCACCCCGTGGTCTAGGAAGCCAAAGCCCTCCTGGCGACACCATCTTCGCAGCCAGGCATTCACCTCCATGATGCATCTGTCTCTGCCCGGGCCCCTACCTTTGACAGGAAGAATCGAAGAGAATACCACCTGCGCTCCAAACTCCTTCACCCATACTCCCAGAGCCCTGTAGTCACTCTTGATCCGCTCAGTGTATTCGTGCATTTTCGTCATTCCACTTTTTATAGATAGGCACTTTTCCCATCCTCTGTACTCCATGAGTTCTCAAAGATAATTGCTCATGACTCAGAGATCTCTTCAGACAGTTCCTTAAGTATTCTAGAATGCACTGAAGACATCTAACCTGTCTAAGTAATTCCTAACCTGTTCTTTTCCTATTTTAGCCTCAGTTCCTACCCCATTTACACTGATGTTCACTGTTATTTATCCAATCACTGCTACCTTTTTTGTTGAAAACTAAAACAAAAAAAGTCATTTAACACTTTGGTCATTGGTGCATTTTCTGTTATTGTCTTGCTCTCCTTATTGAGTAATGGACTCATCCTGTCCTTGGTCTTTCTCTTGCATCTCACATATTTGCAAAATGTTTTTGTGTTACCCCCTATGTCCCTATCTTGTTTAATATCGTTTTCTGCCTTAGCCTTTCTAATTTTGTGGTGTTGTTGTTTTATATTCATCCTTCATAATTTGACCTAGTTTCCACTCTTTGTATGACTCTGTTTTGAGCTTCTAGTCATGTTTCAATGGACTGACTTGCCTGACCTCATCATGTAGAGAATTTACGTACAAAAGGTTTAACACATTGTTTCTTCTGCAGAAGATCTGAATTCAGAATCTGGTCTCTGAACACAGTCGGAAATTTCAGCACCAACTTTTAATTTTGAAGCCCATGAATATATTACTTGGTCTTCTAAAGATTTTTCTTCTGGCATTATGGCATTAAAAACAACATACTTTTCACAAATCCAGTAAGTCGTTTTTTGGACAAGTTCATACCTCTGTAGGTATATTATTGGGAGCCAGACACACCTGGTTCCAGCATTTATTTGCCAATCCATTTTCTCAAATACATAGGCTGTGGCTGCTATTCCAGCCCATAGGCTGAATTAACAGTTGCACACACTCCATCCCTGGGGTTGTGGAAGTGAATTTAAACTCTCCATACTCCACCTGTATACAGTCCAAATACGTGACTTAATGTGAGTGGGGTGAATTTCACGCTCTCACTGTTCCACAGAGCAGTGATCTGCAGTCTCAGCAGTACAGGGGAAGACAGCAGAGGGGACCCCTGAATCACACAGATGCACTGGCATACCCCCATAAGCAGGGGATAGAGGAACAGCAGCTCTTTGGCTATATACAGAGCATTAGCAGCTGAAGAGCTCCATTCCCTGAGGGAAGGATTCTACATGGAACCCCTGCTCACGGTTCACTTGCCATTTTTGTGTGGTTGTTTTGTGGGTTTGTTTCTTTTGGATTTTGTTGCTTGTTTGTTTTTCAAGGGACCAGAGTTTGGCAAGTAGAACAATCAGGTTTAAAAATTGTACTGTATTATCTCAGAAGCCTGAGTCTATTAATGGCTAATGGTTCCAGTTCAAGTTATTTGAGAAGTGTGGAAGAGCTGAATGTTTAATCATGAAGAACATAAATAACTTTTATATGCAGTGTTGTTGTAGCCATATTGATCCTAAGATATTACAGAGACAAGGTGGGTGAAATAATATCATTTATTGGACCAACTTCTGTTGGTGAGAGAGGTGAAGAAGAGCTCAGTGTAGCTCAAAAGCTTGTCTCTCTCACCAACAGAAGATGGTCCAATAAAAGATATTACCTCACCTCCCCACCCCCGTCTCTCTAATAAATAACTTTTATTTAGAGCTTCTGATTTCATCCATGTTGTCATATCACGTGTCTTGTTTCCTCTTTAGTTTTAATCCCTAAATGCTTCAGTAGCCATTTTGACTTACTTTTCAGAAGAAAAGAAATGTGCATGAGGGTCAGAAGGACAAAACAGTGTTCTATTCATATCTACCAGTCCTAACCAAACCATATCATTCCTTCTAGACAGTTAGGTGCTTGGCTTGGTCACTTGTAATCATATATGGACACCAAATTGTCTTGTAGTGACCGTATGGTAACAAATACAGAAAATTGCCATCTTTCTAGATAGAGTTTCTCTTACTGATATGTGAATAAATATCATTTGCATGCTTAGTGCTCCTGAGTGTAACAAATTATCACCAAATACCCCTATTCCAATCTGTGATTGGAAACTCTCTATTGACTACTTAGCCCTGTCAGCAAAAATGCACCAATCTCTTATGTACTTATGTAGATCAATATTGCACTAAGATTCTGTGAAATCATACTATATAAAATGATAGTAAGTAAAATTTCCCAGGATCTTAATGCAGCATTCATCTACACAACACAAACATTTGTAAATCCATTGTTGTATATTACATGCCTCCAAATATAACTATAAAACACAAATCAATGTTTTAAAAATGCAAACATTAAACTGTCTTCAATTCAAATCTTCTAAATGCTACAATATATGAAGGAGTATTTTTGCAGTGTTTTCAATGCACTATATTCCTCACCCCCTCAGAAAAGGTAAACCAAAAACATAGGAGAGTCACAGAAATAGAAATCGCTGTGTGTGGTATGTAGAGAAGAAATAGTGTTGCTATGCGTGGAAGGGAAGAATAATCCCATAGCTATACTGCCATCAGAGATTGTATATTACACAAGCCAAAATATGACTTTGTATAACAACATTCTTCACTTTTTGCCGTCAGTGGGAGCAGGAGTGCCAGAGAATGTATACAAAATATAGCATATTGTTACCCCCAAACACCTACAAATCAGGAGTCAGACACCTTCCCCACCCCCAACAATCATAAAATTTGCTAAAAATGATATTTTAAAAAAAATTTGCATTGCTTTACATCTGCCTCCCAATTTTTTAAATCTTTGGTTGGAATCCTTCCACCCTCAAATTACGTGAGATAATCTTAGGGTCAAAATTCAACAATGAATACAAACACAAAATATAGTCTTTTGTCCTAAAGGAAGCAGGATTGACTTCAGCAGCTCCAAACCATCTTAACTAACTCCCACACACACACAAAAAAAGGAGAGTTAATACTATCTCTAATTTCATTTAAAAGACTGTCAAACAAGAGTTTTCCCTATTAAAAAACAATATACAGTGAAAAGGAATAGGGGATACTGTAAAAATGAAAGCTATACTTACTCCTTTTATGTTTCAAATGCTTTAACTGTTTTTTTCCCTTCGTTCCCTGTGTCTTTAACCAAAGTTTAAAAGATTTTTAAGGGCAGTTGTTACAATAGGAGTTAGCTGGGGTAACTTGATACAGAACCCCAGACCATATAATGTTGTAACAATGAGCAAGGGTTTTATTAACACCCCTTTCTGGGCTCCCTATCAAGACAAGAAGCCTTAGTCCGAATTCTGGTGGCATGTGCTCAAAAAAGAGCTCCTGGTACAACAAAGCCTTGCAAAAGATATGAAATAATCAATTTCATTGGAATCAATAACTGTGCTTTATATTTGGAGGAGAATAGAATAATATTTTTATGATTTCTATAAAATTTTACTTGGTAATATCTTGTGTTAGCTCTTATTCACATACAAAACATGATAAAGGAAAATTTTGAATAACATTCTAGATCATGATAACATCACAAAGCAATTCAGCTTCCTCTTTTGGTTATCTGGATGTCATCAGTTACCATGAAGTGTTTATCTCTATAGTTCTCAGTTGCCTGTGCTGTGCAGTATTTTTTTTCCCCTCATAGAGATACACAAATTACAATCATAAGAGTTTTTCAATCAATATCTCTGTGCTTCCACTCAACTAGAAAATACAACTTATCATTTGCATCTGAAAACTATCTTTCAAGTCATAAAGGGTTTTTCACTTAACTAATGCTTAAAAATAAAATGTACAATTAAATTTAGCCTCAGGCAAGCTAAAATATTATCCATCAGAGGTGTCACACTCAATTCTTTCTGCATATATATCAAACTGTCAGTTATCCCCAATACTTTTTAAAATCTTATTAATGCTAATTTCTTTCATGGAAAGACTAGTGGGTTTACTTCTCAGTAGTTTCCATAGAACTGGAAAAACAAATTCCACATTGTAATTCAGCATGATACCTTCTTAAAAATCAGTTTATTTCTATCCCTGCTGCTAATTATAACCCTTCTTAGAGTTTTGATCATCCTTTTATTGCTTACTACTGTATGTCGGGATAGCGATTCCTATTAAAAAGGAAGATTCAAAAGAGATTGTCTAAGAGATAAGTAAACACAAGGCCCTAGTCTCAGTAGTGTGTTACTCCAAGTTTATGCTGGTGTCACTGTTGAAATCAGTGGATTTATTCCAGTGTAAAACTGGAATGATGTAGTGGTGAGTCTGATCCAAGATTTTCATATCTCACCTATTTTGATACTTGCAGATTGGAAGCTTTTAAATATAAATTATTACTGATTAAAATGATTCTTATGTCCTTTCACAAAATAACAGCATCTAAAAGATATAAACAGTTTTAACTGACATGATTGAAACATTCAGAATCAAACTTTCTACATAATGGATTCTATCACAAAACACACAAAATGTTGTTGTTGTTTTTTCTAAATAACCAATAAGGCCAAATCCTCCTAAGTTATACTGAAGTCTGTAGGGTGGCACTGATGTAACTGAAATCAGAATATGGCTTTTATTGGCTATGTGTAGTAGACCGAATGGTGGATGTCAATCATTTTAGTGAAATCTTTGAGTTCTTGAATTTATTTGCATTCCACGGAGGAACATTTTGAGCATTTTTTTGTGAAATTGTGTTGAAATGTTTGTTTGCTTCTCAAAAGACCAGGTTTTTGATTCTGACCCCCATCTCTCTATTTCTTTGATGTGAAGTGACCAGAGAACCCTGGACCTCAGAAATCTTCGAGACAAACCTTGGTCAAAATTGATACATCTCTGCAAAATTTTCAGCTTTGATGAAACACCATATTGCAACTGAAGTATATTTAGTTGAAAATGTTCCAAGCAACTCTAATGTTAACTCCTCCATTGATATGTTCTAGGTTGCTTTTATTTTAAAATTACTGTGAACAACAACTTTATTTTTCAGATGTTTTGTTATTTTTATTCTTTTGATACTTAAATACATTTTTCTGCTACTGACATTCCATCCAGGCCACTCATGCCCCTGGCATTGTAATTCAGATCATACATCAAATACACAATAGATATTTACAAAGACTATGGCCCAGAAGACTAACTGGCAACTTTCCAGTATATACCACCTGGTTCACAGTTCTATCTATTGATTTTATTTATACTTGTGTCACAAAAACTGTTGTAAAGTCATATGATGCATGATTACATACTATTTTTTCTACAGGATCCTGCCTAATTCATTGCATGGGATAGGTAGTGCTGGCTCACTGAGCAGCTATTCAATATTTTGTTTTCTGCTCATTGTTTAATGTGTGGCCCCAGGCCTTATGTACTGCACACTATTCAAACCCTGCCTTGAAGAGCTTTTCAATGGCATTCACCCCATAGTATTTGAGTGCTTCAAGAACATTAATAAATTTATCTTCACAACACCCCAGTGAGGTGATAATATTATCCCCGTTTTACAGATGGAGGCACAGTATTGACACTGATGTTGCATGCCCAATTTGAGATGCCTTGAGCCTGATTTTTTCCCATAATACCTAGCAATATAAATGCTCAAAGCACAGCTCCCATTGGTTTCAGTTGCAGCTCTGAGAGCTTGGTGCTTCTGCAGATCAGACCCCAAGGTGTCAAGTCCGGCAGCCAGAAATGAGAAACACACAATTAGTGACTACCTGGGAAAAGCTTGGTTTGATTGGCTTGTCTAGATACACATAAGAACTCTGGCAGAGGCAAGGTTAGAATCCAGTAATCCAGGGTAGCACCCAACATCATAACCATGTTATCATCCTTACTCTTTTAAAATCTCCTGCCTCATTCACTACTCATCTTCCAACTTCCCCAACAAATGAGGCAGGGATCCTACAAACAACAGCTGCCTTCACTACATTAACCTGATTAACCTACATTAACTGCAAAGCAGGTCCATAAAGGCCATCCCCTGCCATATTTCAAGTCCCTGCTCCAAAGCCTGGGGACATAATAGAACTTCTCAAAGAAAAGGTCATCAGAATTATTTTAATATAGCAAAGAGCATATATTTTCTAGCCTCATTCTGGGAAATGAGGATACCATTCTGGCTGAAATATAATATATACCTTCCCATTATATGCCATATTTGGGCAGAATTCCAATTCCTTTGTTCTCATTCTTCACCACAGAACAGAGGGGAGCAAGCAGCTCAAAGTAAATAACATCAAAAGCTTTTCAAAGAACACAAGTCAATGATCTCCAATTACTTCAAGAATAACTGAATCGTATTTACTGCTGCATGAAATATTCTTATTTTTAAAAACATGGAGAATTTCTTTGGAGTTTAGTAGCAGAAGAGAGATGAGGAAGCAAGAGAACTGGTCTAGTTGTCTTGGCCAGGGAATCCTACATTCTAATCCTGCCTCTGATACTCCTTCTCAGGTCCTGGGCAAGTCATATGACATCCTTGCCTCAATTTCCCAGTCTGTAAAATAAAGCCAGTATCAGGTACCTCACACAGGTGTCTGGGGGCATTAATTTGTTAAATATACAAAGCACACTGAAAATGTAAAATTTTATCCAAGCACTAAGCACTGAACTATTTGTAACAAAACTCATCCTTTCCTTATGTTCCGTAATTCTTTAGTTTCCAGTGTACTCTAAATCAGACTAAAATCTGTCCTATTTGGAATCATGGTCTCAGTGCACTTGACCAACACGTCCTCTTCTGCCAGGCCGAGCAGGGGACATGTTTTTGGTCAGGGCTCTGTTTCCTCTATCTGGGCTCAAACACAGTGAGCAGAGTGCTGGTCAACACACTTTACAAGCAGTGGGCATCAGCTAGATAGAAGAATCGGAGCCTTAACAGTTACTGCTAGTTATGAGCCTGACTGTGCACTTGAATATGTCCACTGAAGATGCTTAAATTCCTGCAACCTACAACTGATTTAATTTGTATTTGCAGATTAGCTTGGGGAAATTTCTACTTATGGAAGGGGTCAAAAAGAGGTAACAAATGGGTGGAAACAAATCAATTACATCTACCTTAAGCTAAAAGAGTAAGATTGTTTTTAAAAAGCAGGGGGAGGGGAAGATTTACATTAACACTGAATCAAGCTTTGACCAGGGATTGATGCATCCCCTACTAAAAAGATATGTAACAATCTACTTATGTGACACAACTACCTCATTTATCCAAAGCACACACATTGTGCTGGGTGATTGTGACTGAAATCACCCCAGTATTCACATCCTACACAGTATTGTAATAATCTTTGTACAAAATATGCCTTGTGAGGCATCATTTAAAAACTAACAACACACTAATCATCAATATTCCTGTGTAATGTATATATGAAATGCGTATTAAGAGTTATGAACATATACTGAAATTATGACTATAATTTGTTTACCAGACAAGTCTGAGGAGTAAGTAAGCCAGTTTCTTAAAGACAAAGAACAAGCTGATACCTCTAGCCAGGTCTCATCAAAGTTGATTGGCAATCACCTGCCAAGTGGCCATTCTTTGGCAATGAAGGCGGACAGGAACAGATCGATCTGCATTTTAGCAAACAACAACATGGAACCTCATTCACCACGGGACTCCATGTCTCTTCCTCACTGCTGGAATGAACTTTATCTAGGGGTAATCCTCAGGAAAATGCATTTCAAAAGGTGACTGGCCTATAAAAGTGATGGGCAAAAACACCCCAAGCTATATCTCTCACTCTTGCTCACCTAAGAAGACAGAGGAACCAGCCCTTTGACATTGGGTGGAGATCCTGACCTGAGAATTTGGTCAGCCCTACTGCTGGGAACCTGTGGTTAGGATTTTAGATGTAAACAAGTCTCGCTTGCTAACTTTTAGCTGCTAGGAAGAATTTTATCTTCTTTTTCTTTTAACCATTTCTGACTTTAATACAGTAACTCCTCACTTACCGTCCTCCCGATTAACGTTGTTTCGAAGTTACGTCGCTGCTCCATTAGGGAACACACTTGTTTAAAGTTGTGCAATTCTCCCTTATAACGTCGTTTGGCTGACTTTAAAAGGGAGCATTGCACAAGTTCCCCTTCTCCACTTCCTCCCCCTCCCTTCCTCCCTCCCTCCCAGCGCTTCCCCTGCCGCCAAACAGCTGTTTGGCAGCACTTAGGACTTTCTGGGAGCAAGCGAGGAATCTGTCGCCCCCCGGCAGGCAGGGCCACCCGGAACACAGGGGCTATAGGGGCTGCAGGGCCCTGGGCTGAGGGGACCCCAGGGCCCTGGCCTGCAGCTCTAAAGCCCCTTTCAGAATGCGGCCCTGTGAGCACGGGCCGGAGGACTCAGGAGGAGCAGGGGCAGCCACGCAGCCAGCGGCTGGAGAGAAGCAGTCCCCTTCACAAAACCACTCACTGGCCTGGATTGCATCCCCAAAATGTCACAGTGATAGTTGCTTTTATTTCACAAATTACTTTAAAAAACGATCTGTTCAAGATGGGACATTTTGGGCTTGTTGCTCTGAAGTGCTGACCATGAGTGACTCCCATCAGACTTGCTGGTGCTCAATTCTTTTCAGAATCAAGGTCTTCGATGCAGATTTGACTTGGCCAGCAGCAGTGGGAAAGCAGCATGAAGTGAACAGAGTTGCACAGTAGGAAACTTATGCAAGCAGACACCATTTCATACCTGATTAACTAATCTGGGTAGGTTTACAGCAAACACCAGGTATAACATATTGCTATTTCAATTGCATTGCACTGAATCTGTTCCCTGGCAAGCAAGCTAGCTTAAGGCTCAGCTCTGCAATTTTAATGCCAACAAAACTCTTCCTGAAGTCAATAGCTTTCCTGGCATTAGGACTGTAATATCGAATCCTTAAAAAGGTATGTCATTTTCTAGAATTCTAGTGAACTGTGCCTTACTGTATTCGTAATGCAGTGAACTAAATATTTTAGAAAAAAATATATAAGTTTTCCATGGAACAAGTCCTAGAGTTCAAACTCAGCCTAACAAGAAAAACTTTCATTGGTTTCAATAGGAGTTTTGGCTCAGTAGGAACTACAGGATTTGACTAGTCTATTCAGATGTATTTAGGTTCTTATGCCAGCCTCATCATCATGGTATCTGAGCAACTTCCAGAAGTGATGTGACTTTCTCCTATCCTCTCCCTGTTGGAAAATGATGTGAGTATATGTACATTCTGCTATACTTTCATATGAATTAAGGCAAGGTTGAAGAAGAGTCACTTGCTTTTGGAACGGGAGGTTTATATGGGTTCTAATCCTTTTGAGAGGTCATTTCATAATCTTGGACCAGCCCCCAAGGAAGCTCCATCTCCTGTACAGAATAGTTCCACCCTTGTGTTTGGCAGCTGCAATGTGCTTGAGGAATGAGTTGCTCATAATGGTCATTAAATGATGAGATGCTCTGGGGAGGACGGAGGCCTACACCATACAGGCAGCCATAGCTGGGCTACAGGCATTATGCCAGTTCCTGGCCTCTGAAGCCATTATGCTTATAAAGATACTTGGAAGATCAAACATGCTTACCCCGGTGGCACTGGAACGGGGTGTGTGTGGGGGGAAGCATAACCCTCCTACTTTTTGAAAGTGGAAAGGCCTGGCTCATCCACTTTTCCTCATGGTGGACCCCGCCTCCTTCCCCTCCTCATCTCCCTCAGCCCCCTACTCCTCTCCCATGCCAGCAGCTGGTGGAGCCCGGCTGGGGAGCCTGGGCAGTTGTGGGAGCCACGCAGACCCCCCATCTGCCCACAGTATGGGGGGGCTGAGAGTAGCCCCCAGTCTGTGTCCCTGCCCCCAGGCTCCCCACCTGGCCCAGGAAAGTTGGAAGTGGAGGATCTGTGACTCCGTGCTGGTTCCTCACAGCTGCCCATGTGGCTCTCCATGACCCAGCTACTGCCGGGGTAGGGGGGGAGAATAAGAGAGTAAGAGTCGTGCAGGCAGCTGTGGGGTCCAAGGGGTGGAGACATGGGTCAGGGGCTGCTCTCAGCAGGCCTCCCATACCGTGCGCAGGTGGCAGGCCTGCCATGGCTCCCCACATCTGCTCACATAGTTCTTATCATGGCTTGGCTGCAGCTCCAAGGCCCCACCCTCCCGGCCAGAGCCAGTTCGGGGAGAGGCACTCAGCCAGCTGTGGGGAGCCTGGGTCCCTGCACCTGCCCTGGGCGGTGGGCCCGGGGGTTGAGGACATAGGCAGGGGGCTGCTTTTGGCCCCTCACCATCCTGGGCAGGGGGGGGAAGCTCCCTGACTCTGCTCCGGCTTCCAGCTTGGCTGGGGGCAAAGCCTCCAGGGGAAGAGGAGGGACAAGGATGGGGTCTTGGGTGGAAGGGGCGGGGCCTATGAGAAGAGGAGGGGCCTCGGGGGCAGGATTTTGGGGGCGGAGGCATCTGGCCCCTGTCCCTCCCTCCCCCCGTACACTTTTGGGAAGACTCCAATGCCCTTGGCAGCCTGGTGAACCAAATAATACCCATCCTTTGGAAATGTCATGGTAATGTATTTTATTTAATTTTGTATGTCTTATTTGTGGAGTTGAAGAATGAAGAGCTTAAGGAAGACAAATAGAACTTGCATTTCCTCCCTTCCCAAATATGATAATAAAACTATGTCCACTGCTTTATTATGGCACTTCAAAAGTTAATACCTATTTATGTATCTATTGCAAAAGATATAACAATATTCATTCTAAGTGCAACCTCCAAATGTTATGTGAAATTGAAAATTTTCTCTTTAGAGCTGACAATAGGTACCAAATACATATGCATATTATAAATGATCTCTGAAGTAATAGTTAAAAATGAGGCAAATTCATTTCCCTCTTACTTTGCTGGATATTTACATAACCATTCCATGCAATGACAGCAGATTAGCTCTCTAAACATAAACAACAAAAGTCTTCTCTTGAAGGTTCATCTGCAATGAGAATTATGCAGCTGTCTCTGGGAGAAGAAATTAGCTACCATTGTATTTCATGAATAAAATTAAACAAAATGATCACATGGCTGAAAAAGGTAACTTACACCTTTCATAATACAGTTCTTCTTTCTTAACATTACATTTACTATCAGCAGAAATCTTCAACATTGATCCATTGCTGTAACCAAGGGCAGTATTGGGCCCATTTTCCTGAACAGAATGATTCACTTTGCAAAATAATTCTGAAAGTAAATAGATAAAAGTGTACGGGGCGACTTTGGCAAACCAGTAAAGTGCCTAAAACCACTATGGCTTATTGTTAAAGACAGCCTAGTCAGCAAGCTGTAAATTGGCCATTCAGTAATCTCATCTTGACCAAGGCAGGAGGGGAGGGGGGGTTAGGGTGCCTCAGAAAGGGAAGCTTGACCCCGCATCCTTCCTGATAAAAATTGTGTTAAAATTGCTGATACATGCATTTGAAAAGAGCAGGATGTACCCTCAGGAATGTCTATTGGGGTCTCAGATCTGCAGACTCTGGAAAAACCCACACCTGGTTAATCAATAATCAGAAGGAACCTCTTGCTTGAAACTGCTTACTTAACAAGGTTTCTTTAAGGGACATGTCATTCTATTACTAGTGTATAAATAAGGGGAAAAAGCTTGAGATAGTTGGACTCGTTTGGGGACTCTTTTGGACTCTCCCTCTGGATAGATCTTGCGGGCCCCACCGCAGACGGAAGATTTGGCCACCGGAAGCCTGCCGCTGTGTCACTCGAAAGCCACATTCAGCGTTGGTAATTATCAAGGGTTGGGGGTGTTTTACTAATCTTGTTGCGGACGTGTGTAAGTGCTTGAGACTAGTAAAGTTTAGCTTTAAGTGAAAGCACGCTTGTGTTGTCCTGTTTGTGCCAGCCATCTATCGGTCGGACAGCCGTGTCTCCCTTGATTTATTTCCTGACACCTCCTCGCACAGAGTAAAGTTACCAAGAGCTTTGGGTTGAAAGAACCCCGGGTAACAAAAGTGGGCTCCTAATTGTTTTAAGTGGTCCTTTAATGTTGCAAAGTGCAGCCTTGTAACAGGGACTATCCCCATGTGCAATGGCTCTTGAAGAATGCAGCAAGACTAGGAAGAAGAGGAGTTTGAATGTGAGCAGGCAGGGGTTTCAAACACAAAGGGCCAAACCTATCCCTATTGTGGGCAGATTTAGATCAATGAAGTTGCACTAAGGATGAATTTTGCTCGAGTTTTTGAACTGTGAGTTAGAGATTTCAACTAGAAGAGTTGAGCATAAAAAGCATCTGGTTGTATTGGAAAGAGGAACTAAGAATTGCCCCGTAAAACACTGGTAAGAAAAGCTTTGGATCTTAGCTCTTTTGCATTAGTTGAACAAATTTCTGTTCAGATTCCAACTGCAAAAACCATATGCTTGTAAATGAAGGTGAATTAAACTATAACATATTAATCCCTATCTGCTGTTTATTCATTTTCTCTCTTAATTGAAATAACCCCCTTTCCCAGTATACTGTCTGGTTGGTGTCATGACAGTTGCAATAGTTACATATTGCAGGCAGGGTTTGCAAAGTAAGAAATCAAAAGGCTCTTTAGAAGAAAGGCAAAGTGAATAAAAGAGCAGAAATTTCAGAAAGGAATATAGCAGACTTAGGAACATAATCAAACTGGAAATGGGAGGAGAAGAGCTGAGATACAGGCAGAGAAGGGACCTGAAGGTGAGAGTGACAGATCTGAACTGGATACAATAGGAAACAGTAGAATAATTTTTATCCACAAGTTGGAGAGGACAAGAAGTTGACTCCATGGATAAGCTTTGATTGCTACACAATGCTAGAAATGTGTGTGCATGTGTAGCATTGTGTCCCTGCCATTGCTCTGTCAAACCCTGACTGTTCTGAGTCCCCGTGTCTCTCCCCAGTGCCTGTTTCCCCATGCCCTGTGCTTTATCTCCCCACCCAGTTTTTTCTGTTCCCTTTGTACCACACAGCACTCTGCACACTTCCCCGCCATGTTCTCTTTCTTTCTCTCTTTGTGTCCAGGCTCCCCAGCTGTGGAGTTGCAGTACATTCCTCTCTCCCCTTCTTCCCCCTGCCCCCAAATTTGGAAGGGGGCTGACAGGTGTCTTCTCTGATCCCATGTGCTCCAGGCATGAAGCACACAGCAGCACTTGTGGGGATAGGACTGGCCTCCCCTTGGCCTCGTTTCTCCTCCACCATAGGCTTCAGTTTCATGGGAGAAATCACTGTTGCCCCTCACACCTGAAAGTTGCAGATGGAACATATCCTCACCCTTGCTCCTCTCTGATAACACCAGTGATGGGAAGCAAATGCAGGGATTCAACTGATATGTTCTGTACTGTGAACAAGGAACGCTCTTGGGCTCTTCTGAGGTGCCATTTCATGAGCCCTAAATTCATTTTAATAAGAAAAGGAGAGCAGAGTCTGTGGGTGCCGTTGGGAGATGGGTGACTGTGAAATACCAGATAATTTTATGAGCTTTGAATAAGCAATAAGCAAGCAAATTTCCAAAGACTTATCCACCCCCCATCTTTGCAAGGTTTATCTGTCACTAATAATCAGACTTATGAACTGAGCAAACAAGACGAGAGGCAAGACAGTGCGCAAATGCTGCATGTTTTGGGTCAGAGAGCCAGTCCAATATCCCTGACCCACTTTAATGCCACTTCACCCCATTTTGAAGGTTAAGATGACTCACAGGCTCTGTGCTGGCCATCTACATAGGGATGATTTTCACCCTTTTATTAATGTTTTCCTTAGGAGATTTGTTTCCATTTTTTCCTCAGAGATCAGCCAGGGAGAGAACATGAGAGATACTTTTGATCAACAGCCTTTAACATTAATCAAGCAAAATCATTGAGGCATTGCTCATTAGTGAGGCAGATCCAACTACCTCCTCCACTGTGGCTGCTGCATTACCCCTTTTCCCCTTTATGTTGGTTCGAAGAACATACAGCAGGTTCAGATGCTAAAGTTGCTTAGCAATTTCTCTTCAGATTCCAACTGCTACTAGTGTCAGCATCAGAAATCAATAGGTATACTTTTTATTTCATTTAGGAAATCTGAATACATTTGGAAATAATAATAATAATTATGATTGACTGGAGTGACTCAGGAGGAAAGACTGTTACATTGAAACAATTTTGAAGGGGATGGGGAGTTAGTGTGTCAGAAACAGTAAAACAGACCATGCTCAAACACTGCAACAGGAGCCAAATTCTTTTAGTAGATAAGAGCAGTGAAATAAATACTTTTTAAACAGATCTCTGTTTGTCATCAGGACAGAATGGGACTATTCCCCTAGATCTAGGTAACTGGATCTCTCATAGATTTTATGGTCAGAAAGGACTATTAGGTCATCAAGTCTAACCACCTTTATAACACACGCCATAGAATTTCCCCCAATTACACAAGTGTTGGGCACAATACGGGGTATACAAAAAGCATATCTTCCAAAAAAGCATATGTCTGGCTAGGAAAGGGTTTTGTCCTGAATTTCTGCACTTTGGGCTAACCAGGACAGCAGTACTCAGAATTGAGCCCACATACCTGCTATCTGGCTGTTTCAGCATTTTTTATTGTGAACTAGTCATTCTAACTAGAGCAAACTAGTTGGGTAGATTCCCTGGCCTCCCGTAAAGTAACTCTGCACTGCTGGAGCATCACAAAGTGATTTTCTGGTTGCACTTTCAGCAAAGCTGGAATTTTGCAATGGCTTTAGCCCTTTCCCCCATTTCCCACGCCCCCTAAGAGTATAAGGTGTATTGGGGCCAGAGCTGAAATTCAATCACTTTGCTAAATCTCTACCAGCAGAGTGTTCCCTAGAGGATCTTTCTGGCTAGTGTATTTTAGGTCAGCCCTGTAGCTGCTGTAAGTGATGCTGGAGGTCAGTTTGGCCCGTCTGACAATTCCAGGATCAAGAGAAGTACAAAAGTAGCTTAGAGCCACCTTTGCCTCCACCCACAGCTATGCCGGGGGTTCCTAAACATTTTAGTGTCATCTTAGAACCTTGAATACATTGAAGCACAAAATACAGGATCCAAATACACAGAACTTACAAAACCTAGACATGTGGTTTTATATAAACACATCCCTGATTCTTTCATCTTAATTAGGACCTTACAATCACAAAAGCCATATATTGTAACTGAGCAAGCTACACCATAGATTACAATATTTGGAGACAAGTAATTGCTATTCTGCTAATGTTCTCTCACCTACAATGTTCTGTGTATGCTGGTGGAATTCCCACCCAGCTCCACCAAACTACACACTTGTAAACTGACACGCCCTTCTGTGGTTTTA
The DNA here is from genome assembly GCF_002925995.2 of Terrapene triunguis. Lineage (NCBI taxonomy): Eukaryota > Metazoa > Chordata > Testudines > Emydidae > Terrapene > Terrapene triunguis. Next base: position 28,609,522 of record NW_020664419.1, on the reverse strand, counting down.
TACAAAAAGGATTCTTAAAAACTATTACTGCATACAAACCAGGCTTCATTGCTCCTGGGTTCCTTTCTTTGAAAAGATCTAGCTCGTATCTTTCTTCCTCTCTCGCAAGTGGCTCCTAAGTCTTTTCATAGAATCATAAAACTGGAAGGACCTCGAGAGATCATCTAGTCCAGTCCCCTGCACTCAAGGCAGGACTAGTATTATCTAGACCATCCCTGACAGGTGTTTGTCCAGCCTGCTCTTTTGTTATGTTCATGAGAGATTCTAACATGCCATACCTTCCCAAATGAGTCAACAACAATTTGCAGTAATTAGAGAGGCAGGATGGTCCAATCGTTAGGATAATAACCAGAGACATGGAGTCAGGTCCGTCCTCTGCTACAGACTTCCGGTGTGAATTTGGACAACTCACTTAACCTCTCTGTGCCTCAGTTCCCCAATCTTTAAAATGGGGATAATAGCATTTTCCTAACTCCCAGGGCTGTTGTGAGGATAAATACATGAAAGATTGTGAGGAACTCAGATAGTACAGTAATGGAAGCTATACAAGTACCTTTGATAGCTGGCTGCTTCCTGTGGGGTTCCAATACTGGCTAACAGGGTGGAGCAGCAGGAGAATGCTGCTGCATTCTGAAACAGTCAAGTAAAGTTAATAATCATAGAATCATAGAAATGTAGGTCTGGAACGGAGTTTGAAAGGTCACCAGGTCCAGCTTCCTGCACTGAGACAGGACCAAGTAAACCCAGACCATCCCTGACAGGTGTTTGTTCAACCTGTTCTTAAAAACTTCCAATCATGGGGATTCCACAAACTCTCTTGAAACTTTATTACCCTTAGAGCTAGAATTTTTTTCCAAATAGCTAACCTACTTCTTTTCCTGCCTTCAACAGACAGAGAGACTAATGACCACCGTCCTATTTACGCCAGCCTTTAATATATTTAAAGACTATCAGGTCCCCCCGTCAGTTTTCTTTTCTCAAGACTAAACATGTCCAGTTTTTTAACCTTTCCTCATAGGTCAGGTTTTCTAAACTGTTTATCATTATTGTTGCTCTCCTCTGGATTCTATCCAATGTATCCACTTCTTTCTTGAAGTGTGGTGCCCAGAACTGGACACAGTACTCCAGCTGAGGCCTCACCAGTGCTGGGTGGAGCGGGACAGCTACATCCTGTGTCTTACATATGACACTACTGTTATATACCCCAGAATGGTAGTCTTTTTCACTTCTTTTAAACTGTCTCGATAACTTTTCACATTATATTTGGATTAATTATTAAAAGAAGAATATTATCATGTATTAAAATGAGTATTATCAATATTGGTACAGAAGTGAACAAAAAAATATAGATCACAGTAATCCATTCACTGGCTTATGGACCCCAAGTCCTCCAGGGATTCTCACATGATGTCCCAGAGTGTTTGATTTAGCATTTGAGTCTCTGATTTAGCTGAAAGATGTGTGAAAACTCATGTACTCAGACAGCTTCTATTAGCTACACATTTGAGGAGGCTCAAGAGCATAAATTAATCCTTTCAAAGTCGAATATAACTTGCACTCATTAAATTGGCTCAAGATCACTCTGCATGAGACGATGGCATATGACTAAGTTAAACATTTTGCTAAAACACTGCTTTTTTCCTTTAAAACCTGCTCCCTTTTGCGATCAGCCATCACAACTGCAAGGATAAGCAAGTCTGAAGAGCAGTGCTTTTTAGGCAGAGTTCTGCTGCCTTAAAATGTGTGGTCTTATGCCACATTAATGAGAGATCTATGGTCCCAAAGCTCCCCTTTGCCTGCATTGGAGGAAAGGAACAAAAATGGTGAAGACGGAGCAGGAAGAGTGGATGAGAATGTGGGGCTCTTAGAGGCTGATGTCCATCTGACTAACCATTCATAGAGGACTGGTGCATTTTGTACCACTCTGAGCCTATAACTCCTTGAGAAAGATGGCAGAACACAGGTACTAGATAGGTAACCAATACCAATATGACTCCTTATCATAAGGAACAAAACTACCAGAAAGGAGATGAAGGCTGGCATATGCCTCAGATCAGCTTGCAGGCCACATATTGGCCCTTCCTTTTCCTGTAGGTCCATGAGGTTTAGAGGCTTCTTTACTTGTTTCCTCCATTCTCCTGCTCTCCAAGCCTCTTTTTTTAAGGGAGCATTTGTGAGGTAAGGTGAACCTCAAGGATTTTCTTGGGAACTATTCTTTCCTGCTGTGAGACTTGAAATACAGCACCAAGATGTATAAGGCATTTAAACTCAGCAGGCTAGATTGTTCAGCCCATACTCACATTGGTGAACTCATATGAGTAGTCCCACTGAATTCAAAGGAAATGTTTATTTGAGTCACCCCCACTCCTGATTCTAACTCAAAGACTGCAGTTAGCTCCCCCATACACTTAACTTATTAAAAATGTCAGTAATATGCAAGTAATGATCTGAGGGCAGGATATAGTACTTTATCTTTCCTACAGTTCCCACATGTATTCTCACTCCCTGTGATATCTCATTCTCACATCATTGTTGGCTAGCATCAAGCCCTTCTGGCTTCTTCTAGACAGACTATAACTAATTTATTTTTTCCTGTTGGCCTAATTATTTCCCTAATTAGAAAAATCACCATTCTTTCAATCAGCCTTCATTAAGCTCCCAAGCATGGTAACTTGAGTGATGATTTTTAAGGAAGAACATGTTTGCCCTCTAGTATTGTGGGGAAAGTGGTATAAATCTGAGCTAAGAAATGTCTTGAAAGAAAAGATAATCAGCTATGGAAAGCATTCCTCTATAAGGACAGGTAGATTTAAACCCTTACAGAAGATTGTCCCAGATGAGGAACACTGGCAGATCTGGAAGTGGAATCTACACAATCAATGCCACTGGCTGCAATAGGTGCATTTGGTACACAGAAAAATGCTCATAATAGTATTGGTAAATGTGGTGAATGAGCAGAGTTTAGGATAAAACATCCTGTGTCTGTATCCACTCATAAACAACCTTGACTGTTCAGAACTCATTGAATGTATGTAGGGACGCATAGCTCCCGAATCGCCAGCCCACAGATGCGGCACACTGTGTCTGGGGCTACGAGGCAGGAGTGACCTTCACCCCAGCGTCTGTGATTAGGAAACTTACTGGCTGACTTGATCATCACCCTCGCAGCTTGCTTTCACGTGCACAGGATATGGGTTTGTTATCTTATGTTGTTGTACACTGTACACTCCCCCTATGCGCAAGAATCTAACCACTTAGAAGTGTTGTAAGCAGAGAGGTAGAAAGAATAAAAACCCCAGGAACGTTTTCCTGGGAGGCTTTTGAGGCTTTTTGGCTTTTCGGCTACCATAACCTGGCTTTCTGTCTCCTTCCCTTTTCGTCGCCACAAATGCATTGTATCTGAAGGTCAGTTAAAGCTAGGATATATTATGGCTTCAGGAGCACAGAATAGGGAGGAGGAAGCAAAGGAATCTCCTTCCCCTGCCAATTACTTCCATGCATCAATCCAAACATTTCAGCCATTGCACCCTGAGAGTGCAGCGGAGGCTTCTAGTGGTCTGACAGGCAGCATAAGACACGTAATGGGGGTTAACTGAGCAGGGGGACGAAGGGGACCTGGATAATGGCAAGTGCAAAGAGTTTGGAAACACAAGCTATACCTTGTCTATTGGTGTTTAAGAGCTAGCGGGGAGCAAAGAACCCCCTGCTCCTGCGATATTTAGAGGAGGAGGGGCCTATGTGCATCTTAGACCCTCCCGTTGGCTGTATTTCTTGCTACAATTCCACCCCTGTGTCTGTAAATCACACCAATTTATATTCACGTCAATTTACACCAATGTACTGATATTTAACTGCCACCACTGCATAATACATCATCTCTGAGAGCTAAACTCTCCTGTGCTGCTTCTTGCTACTGAGGAATAGCAAGGTCATCCTGCACTGTACCAAGATACATGGATACTGTGGGTGCTAAACTGATCCCCATGGCTGGAATTTAGAGGGCACGCCAGAGAGCTTCTATACATACTCAAGAGCATGTGATTTGCTTTCTACTTTAAAATAGATAAGAAAAATCATTGATTAAATACACTGCATTCTGTAGAAGGTTTCTAGAACAGACATTTCAAGAAAAAAAAAAATTGGATTCCTGTTCCAATAATGCCAAATCCCTTTCTTTGTGCAATCTTGTAAAGGATTTACTACTCATAAGACAAAAACATAAGAATTTTCCAATTAACTCTCAACAATATGCTTTAATTAGATAAAATAATGTAAGATATTGATGCTGGCATAGTATACACAAGCATTACAAAGTTTCCTTATTTTTTCCTCAGTCTCACCAAATTTACATATCTCCTCATGGTGCAATAAATTTTTTAAATGGAGCAGAAAGACATAAACATAATTAAAAGTACTGTTGCATCATCGCTTTATAAATATTTTATAAGTTTTTACATTAAAATAATATGAGTCTGAACATAGTGAAGTTGATGAGTATTAAAAGCATCTGTTGGCTACTTGATAAAGAATAAATTCAATTTAGTTCAACTATAATTTATAAAGTATAATGCAAATCTTGGGATAACAGGCATATCCCAATATACAACATTGTTTCTTATACCCCAAGGAGATAAGACTGACAGTTTTATCTCCCTTTGTGAATTATTTCAGAAGTCATATTGTAGGAAGACGACAATTTTATTTTGTCAGGGGAAAAGTTTGCATCAGTCAGAAATTATTACTATATAATTTAGGGGAATGTGTTTACATGTAGAAAACAGGCAATTATATGTTGGACATCTCATTAGGTAATGCAATCAGATACACTATACTATAGCAATGTTATAAAGAGAAAAGCAGTGAAATTTATAGAGCTAAAACTCTTCGCTGTTATCATAGAATCAGAAATAAGAGATTGGAAAAAAAACTATTGGGTCTGATTTTCACAGTTTCACAGTTTCTGAAGCACTGCCCCTCATGCAAAAATGCACAACCATAACTACATGGGCATTTTAGGTATAGAGATGTTCAATAGCCATTTTGAGGTAGAGCTGGTCAACTGAACATGCAGAGTCAAAGCAGCTACACAAGCACATGCATGCTTTTTCACATGGCTCCAGGATTTTATCCAGGCCTAACAATATCTGTCAATGAACAATTGTCCCCTATGGTACATTTTCTAGTGCACTGTCCAGTCTAATTATAAGTGACCCAAGCAATGGGTGTCCACCAATTCCACTGGAAGACTTGTCCAAGTCTTATTAGAACATTGTCAAGATTTTCCCCGCTGTATTAGCTACATTTTCATTTTCTTAATTTCATCCCTTTACTGTTGGTTATACCCCTTGAACCACAATAAATAACTCTCTCCTTTCTTGGTTTTTACACCACACCATGCAAATAGTTGTAGACTCTGCTTTTCTAGTCATTGCTTAGCCAAGGCATAGTGTTTAGGCTTTTAATCTTTCCTCAGAAATAAATTCCCCCTCCTTGTAATCATTTTCTTGTTTCTGATTTCTGAACTTCCTCCCATTTGTCAGTACTAGAAATAATCAACAATTTTTTCATCTGCATTTTTGATAAAAATGGCTTTGCAACTAAATTTAATTTTTTATGTAAAAAAATATTGGAAAATTTTAGGTTTTCACAAAAAAAATCATTAAAATCCCAGAAATATTTTGACAAAAACAAAAAGTTTTCACTGATTTTTTTCATAAGAAAACAAATCATTTCCAGATCAGCCCCAATCTGTATCTTTCTAACAATAAGGTGCCCAGAAATGAATGCAATAGATCAGTTGTGTTGCAACTGAACCATATAAAGAGTGACAGTTACCCACCATGTTCAGCCATCTATTTCTGTATACTGACATTTAATCATGTTGTCTTTTTCTTGTTGCTGTATCACATTACAAAACTCCTATGTAATTTGGTTTTCACTATCATCCCTAGCTATCTTTCAACTGTGTTAGGCCTGAGCCTCCCCTCATTTGTATCAGTTTTACACCAGTGCAATTCTGCTGACTTCATTGGACTTACTCCTGATTTACACTAGCGTGAGTGGAGAATCTGGCCCATTGTTTCCAAGTAAATATCTTTGTGTTGGATTATTTCCCCCTCTGCATAGTTTGTATTGATGTGGACACAGAAAGAATGAGACATAGATATCACAATGTGGTTAAATCTGGAGATCACACTTTATTGACAACTAATGTCAACCAGGGGAACCCAGAACTATCCGGCAGGGTTGTTCTAATGCAGATCTCAACTGGTACCAGTGGCCCCTGACGTACTATAAACCTGAGGATGAGTATGAAAGGCACATCTCTTCTATATCCTCCAGCCTGCCAAGGAAACTTGATGAGAAGCCAGAGTCCCAACGTGCTCCCCTCCTCCTACCACAGACAGGAGCCACAAGTTGCTCCAGACACAGAGGCATATCTCCATGCCATGTGAGGGCCAGGACCGATACCTAAGCAGTGCACTAGGTTTTAGAGCCATGTATTGGTCCCAATATCTGCACTGGTGCCTGCCCGCCAAAGTGACAATTGTAATTTAATCTCACCAAATCAGACCTGGATGCCGAGTAGAGGATAAAAAAAAAAAAAGCATATGGCTGTTTGCCAGTTTTGTCACGTGGGGAAAATACCTTCCAGATCCCAAAACTGGCAATCAACCTAGACCTCAGTATCACAGATATGCAGCAACAAGGTTAAAGGGGGAAAGGGTGGGGCTGAAACATGACCCAACAATGACTGCCCCACTTAAGCAGCAAACTATATTACCTCCCAGCCATTTACCATCACCATTGGACCCAACACCACCGCTACTGCCCAATGGCAGCAGTGGTCGGTGGGAGAGACCATAGGCCAGATGCAGCGTATGACCACCTTTCCCTCCACACCACACAGCATGAAGAGGGAGAGTGGAAGAGGAAAGGGGAGTTAGAAGGAGAGCAGCAGCCCCCATTCACCAGGTGAATGGGGCATGTGCCAGCTACTCCCAGCTGAGATCTCCTGAACTCCACCCCCAGAGGGTGTCTCTAATGTTCCTGACTCCACTAATGCCAGCTAGCCAGCAGTTTACCAAAATCTCATCTCATTATATTGGGTTTGGCCCATATTTTTAATCTCTCTAGCTCCTTCATTTCTCTGTCCCAATTGGTGTTTGACACATATCCCAGTTTATTATTCTTTGGGAATAAGCAGTGTCTCTGGATTTAAAAAGTAAAGTAGGCCCTTGTTCTGTCGGTGGTCTGAACCTTGAAGTTCGTACACTAAAGGAAAGTCAAAATTCCTTTCCTGAGGTAGGTCAGTCTATGCTGCTCCTTGAAACCTTTCAACTGATAAATTTCTCATTAAGTTAGATACCTCCACAGCTGGGAGAATTGTCTTTTATGAGCCTATTGTGCATTTTTAAGTATAAGTGCAAAGGGAAATTAGCTGTTAAAAATGATTCTGTAAAACATTACTAATCTCTGGAACCAGGATAATGATTTCAGACTAAGGTGGGGGAAAGCTAACTTCATTATTTGAGAGGGCTAATTTCATTTAGTGACTACTTGCTCCATAACAATTCGATATAGGATGACTTATACATATTTTACTCGGTACCTAGTACTACTAGTACTTAAGCTGTAACCTAAAAATACCAACAGAAGTGAATGTGTTTTTCCTAATCTTATGAGATATCTAATATTGGATTACTTTTGTTCATACCACCATCATCAAAATCAAATAAAAGGTGAAATGAACTGAAACATTATTACTGTCTGTCAGTTACAGTATTTCAAAGACAGCAAACATGTTCCACCAGTCACCTGTCTTTTCCATGTAAGGAATTGCAATGTCTAAAATATAAAGCCAACAGTTCTGACTTCAAATCACATCAAATCTTTGTAGCAAATCTTTACTTAAAGGCTAAAAGAAACTCCTAGGAAATCCAATATATTGTACAGAGAGCAATGAGAATTAGATTTGGGTAGTGGTGACTAATGCTTTTATAGGAAAGCATGAGGAAGTTGATGAGTTATGCCCCTTTGACTGTAACTTGTTTTTGTTGTGCTGGTGATAATTATCTTACATAAAAATAAGCCTAGTCTGCCTCATCTTTAAAAACAAAACTTTCATCACAGTTTTCATGTGTAAAGTTATATAAAAGGAAGGCATTTTGCATATTATACTCCCTGCAAGTCCATTCCATGAAATGAAATCAGTTAATTAGCCAATTAATTTAATAAGAAGCTTTCAATTGAATAATGAAAAGTAACACTTTCTTTCTAGATACAAAAAAGTAAATCTATCTCTTTGTGACTCCATCTGTGTACATGTTCCAGCAGACAAAATCTGTATTTATAGACAACTAAGGTTGCTTTATGGCCTAAACCACTCACCCAAATATTTAAAGTTAAACACTTATCAAAATCATAGCACAAATATCCAACATTCGACACCACTTGAGACTCACAGAATGCTGTCAGTCACATGCTATGCTCCCCAACAGGGACATCATTTCCATCCCCAAGAGATATCCCAACATCCTACAAACCCACCATGCATCTCACTCATGTTATTATGCAAAACTGACTGCATATGCACCAACAAAACAGTAATCACAGATGTATGCAGAAAGAGGATTGTGGCTAAGTACACAACGGGATTTAGGTACCAACATCCAAAATTTAGATCCTTAAAACCCCTTCTCAACTGCTGCCTAACCCTATAAACACCTAAAGTCTCCATGTGCCTATGGTTCCACTGATAAAGTCCCCTAGGCACCTGTTACCCCTTTTGATAGGCACAGTTATCCAAATTCAGGGTGTGATGGGTTGTTTCAGTTAGGAGAAATTAGGAGTCTGTTTATTTATTTATTATTTATAGAGAACACACCAAGTCTTGTTTTCCTGAACACAGGAGGAACCAAACAGAAAATAGTGTCTTTGCTTGCAGCCCCAAAACTCTTTAACCAGCCCTAGCCCCCTCTTTAGGCTTCTCTTGGGATTACACACTATGCTTGTCCAGGCTCTGTCTCTCTCTGTATGCTGTCTCCTGCATGGTGCACACACACACACATATGCACACACACACATGCACACCCTCTAGTTAGACAATGCCCTGCAAAACCATCCACCCAGGTTGTTCACATTTCTGTGTAGCCTTGTATTTGTCTTTGTTTTGAGTGGAGATGTGTACCTGTGTTTTGGGTTTGGAGGCTCTTTCATTTCAGTCCTGAAGGAAAGGTGGTAGTTGTGCCCAACCCATAACAACAAAGTTAAATGCCATCCACAATAGCACCATTTCAGCTGGTGGGCATGTGCACAGCTGCCTCAGTCCTGACACTCAGTACCTAACTCATACCTAAGCCCCAGCAGGAACCTCAAATTGGGCATTTCTCCACCTATCTTGCCTGCTGCTAGGCAGGCTCAGAGTTTGTCTGTAGGATCGAGTCCTGCACAAAACACTTCCCTGCCCATCAGACTGCTGCTTAAAGGAGGTTATGATCTCCACTGTAAAAGCATCCACTTCCACCTCTGAACCACCTTCAGCAAACGCTCTCCTTCACTCTCCACACGAGGCAGCAGTAAAGAGGTGGTTATGAATCTGATGATTTAGGTCAATGAGTTAGATTATTTAAATGTTTTAGTATTTATGAGTTTGAAATGCATGTTATGCAAATATAATTACACGCTTGTAGTCTAGAGCATGTAGACTCTCATTACTAAAATTGACTATGGGCCCATTCTTGCAAGGTGCACGGTACTTCCTGACAGTTCACAGGATTATTTAAACATCTTCTAATAGACTCAATCCTGCAAAAGGCTGACCAATCCTGAGCAGAGCAACACAGCTCTGTTCCCACTGCCTGCAATAGGAGCTGAAGGTATGTTATCCAGTGTCCTCTAGCCTAAATTGTCCAAATTGAGTAAAAGGAGCAAAAGACCAATTCATCCTACTTTATAAAATTGTTCAAAAAAGTAACCAAAAGTTACCTATTCTATCAATTTTTATAACTGAATTGAACTATTATAAGGGTTCTTTCAAGGCTCCTGATAAGAAAAGTTAGTTTAGCAACAAGTGAAGAAATTCTATAAACGGGAGGAAGTGTTTAGAGTTCAAATCACCAAAAATGTGGTTTGATTGGTTAATTTCAATGGAATGAGGCTTCAACCCTTTTCTGGACATTCCTTAATTGGGGAAGTTCAGCAGACAGCAGGTTGAGGGGGTGGAAGGACTGAACTTTACCATCATGGCTCCCACCATCTATTGGGATACCATCAGACCATTGGCCCTCCAGTGTCTTGATCCTGACAAATGTCCTGAGTAGAGCTTGTTGAAAATTTTCCAACAAAACTCTCTTTTACTGGAAAATGCCACTTTGTCAAACCTGAAATGTTTCATATTTGTATTTGGCAAATCAAAGGTAGGTTTACATGGGAAACCTGCCAGCTTGCTGGACTGCTAGGGAGCCTGGTCTTCCAGGGTCTCTGGTTCCAGGGAAGGCAGTCATGCCAGGGCTTCCTGCCTACCAACTGTGGAGCTGGGAGACTAAAAGCCACGGGATCCCTAGCTCTAACTTTGGCCCCACAAATGGGAGCCTGGAAGACCTGAGAAACACAGCTTGTGTCAGAGTTCTCAGGGCTTATAAGCTCACTGCTCTGGAGCCAGGAGCCTGGAGAGCTGGCTGTATTTTTATTGAGGTTGCAGAAACAAACCATCCCGATGTGTAGAAAGAATAGCGACCACCTTGGCGTAACAGTGAAATCCTTGCTGATCTTAAACACAAAAAAGAATCTTACAAGAAGTAGAAGCTTGGAAAAATGACCAGGGAGGAGTATAAAAATATTGCACAGGCATGCAGGAGTGAAATCAGGAAGGCCAAATCACAATTGTAGTTGCAGCTAGCAAGGGATGTAACAAGAAGGGTAAAAAGAGTAACAAGAAGGGTTTCTACAGGTATGTTAGCAACAAGAAGAATGTCAGGGAAAGTGTGGGCCCCTTACTTAATGGGGGAGGCAACCTAGAGATAGAAGATGTGGAAAAAGCTAATGTACTCAATGCTTTTTTTGCCTCTGTCTTCACAAACAAGGTCAGCTCTCAGACTACTGCACTGAGCAGCACAGTATGGGGAGGAGGTGACCAGCCCTCTGTGGAGAAAGAAGTGGTTCAGGACTATTTAGAAAAGCTGGATGAGCACAAGTCCATGGGGCCGGATGCACTGCATCCGAGGGTGCTAAAAGAGTTGGCTGATGTGATTGCAGAGCCACTGACCATTATCTTTGAAAACTCATGGCAATCGGGGGCTAATGTAGTGCCCATCTTTAAAAAAGGGAAGAAGAAGGATCCGGGGAACTACAGGCCAGTCAGCTTCACCTCAGTCCCTGGAAAAATCATGGAGCAGGTCCTCAAGGAATCAATTTGGAAGCACTTTGAGGAGAGGAAAGTGATCAGGAACAGTAAGCATGGATTCACCAAGGGCAAGTCATGCCTGAATAACCTAATTGCCTTCTGTGATGAGATAACTGTCTCTGTGGATGAGGGGAAAGCAGTGGACGTGTTATTCTTTCAGGTTTCAGAGTAGCAGCCGTGTTAGTCTGTATCCGCAAAAATAACAGGAGTACTTGTGGCACCTTAGAGACTAACAAATTTATTAGAGCATAAGCTTTCGTGGGCTACAACCCACTTCTTCGGATGCATATTGAGTGAAACATATATTGAGGAGATATATATACACACATACAGAGAGCATGAACAGGTGGGAGTTGTCTTACCAACTCTGAGAGGCCAATTAAGTAAGAGAAAAAAAACTTTTGAAGTGATAATCAAGATAGCCCAGTACAGACAGTTTGATAAGAAGCAAGTGTGAGAATACTTACAAGGGGAGATAGATTCAATGTTTGTAATGGCTCAGCCATTCCCAATCCCTATTTAACCCTGAGTTGATTGTGTCTAGTTTGCATATCAATTCCAGCTCAGCAGTCTCTCGCTGGAGTCTGTTTTTGAAGTTTTTCTGTTTTAAGATAGCCACCCGCAGGTCTGTCATAGAATGGCCAGACAGCTTAAAGTGTTCTCCCACTGGTTTTTGAGTATTATGATTCCTGATGTCAGATTTGTGTCCATTAATTCTTTTGCGTAGAGACTGTCCGGTTTGGCCAATGTACATGGCAGAGGGGCATTGCTGGCACATGATGGCATATATCACATTGGTAGATGTGCAGGTGAACGAGCCCCTGATGGTATGGCTGATGTTATTAGGCCCTATGATGGTGTCACTTGAATAGATATGTGGACAGAGTTGGCATCGGGCTTTGTTACAAGGATAGGTTCCTGGGTCAGTGTTTTTGTTCAGTGATGTGTGGTTGCTGGTGAGTATTTGCTTTAGGTTGGGGGGTTGTCTGTAAGCGAGGACAGGTCTGTCTCCCAAGATCTGAGAGAGTAAAGGATCATCTTTCAGGATAGGTTGTAGATCTCTGATGATGCGCTGGAGAGGTTTTAGTTGGGGGCTGAAGGTGACAGCTAGTGGTGTTCTGTTATTTTCTTTGTTGGCTCTGTCTTGTAGGAGGTGACTTCTGGGTACTCGTCTGGCTCTGTGAATCTGTTTTTTCACTTCAGCAGGTGGGTATTGTAGTTTTAAGAATGCTTGATAGAGATCTTGTAGATGCTTGTCTCTATCTGAGGGATTGGAGCAAATGCGGTTATATCTTAAAGCTTGGCTGTAGACAATGGATCGTGTGGTGTAACCTCAGCCTAGATCAATCCACACAAGCGGTCCATTTCCTGGACACTACTGTGCTAATAAGCGATGGTCACATAAATACCACCCTTTACCGGAAACCTACTGACCGCTACACTTACCCACATGCCTCCAGCTTCCATCCAGGACACACCACACAATCCATTGTGCCCCAAGGTTCGGTCTTGGGGCCGGTTTTGTTCAACATCTTCATTAATGATCTGGAGGATGGCGTGGATTGCACCCTCAGCAAGTTTGCAGATGACACTAAACTGGGAAGAGTGGTAGACACACAGGAGGGTAGGGATAGGATACAGAGAGACCTAGACAAATTAGAGGACTGGGCCAAAAGAAATCTGATGAGGTACAACAAGGACAAGTGTACAGTCCTGCATTCAGGACAAAAGAATCCCATGCACTGCTACAGACTAGGAACCGAGTGCTTAGGCAGCAGTTCTGCAGAAAAGGACCTAGAGGTTACAGTGGACAAGAAGCTGGATATGAGTCGACAGTGTGCCCTTGTTGCCAAGAAGGCTAACAACATTTTGGGCTGTATAAGTAGGAGCATTGTCAGCAGATCAAGGGATGTGATCATTCCCCTCTATTCGGCATTGGTGAGGCCTCATCTGGAATACTGTGTCCAGTTTTGGGCCCCACTCTACAAGAAGGATGTGGAAAAATTGGAAAGAGTCCAGCGGAGGGCAACTAAAATGATTAAGGGGCTGGAGCACATGACTTATGAGGAGAGGCTGAGGGAACTGGGATTATTTAGTCTGCAGAAGAAAAGAATGAGGGGGGATTCGATAGCTACTTTCAACTACCTGAAAGGGGGTTCCAAAGAGGATGGATCTAGACTGTTCTCAGTGGTAGCAGATGACAGAACAAGGAGCAATGGTCTCAAGTTGCAGTGGGGGAGGTTTAGGTTGGATATTAGGAAAAACTTTTTCACTAGGAGGGTGGTGAAGCACTGGAATGGGTTACCTAGGGGGGTAGTGGAATCTCCTTCCTTAGAGGTTTTTAAGGTCAGGCTTGACAAAGGCCTGGCTGGGATGATTTAGTAGGGGATTGGTCCTGCTTTGAGCAGGGGGTTGGACTAGATGACCTCCTGAGGTCCCTTCCAACCCTGATATTCTGTGATTCCATGATTCCTGGAATGGGCTCTCATGGTCTGCAGCTCCAGGCAGCCCCGCCATGCAACTGCACTGTGCTAGAGATCCCAGGGCTTCCCCAGCTGGACTGGAAGTCCTGAATCCCACATGACAGGACTGCCCACGATCCACAGACCCTGCGAGTTCTGGCAGCTACTGAATAAAATTATATTCAGCAGCCATCAGAGTCACAGGGAGCAGATTTTGTTTAGAAAACACCATGTGTGGGTGTTTCCGGAAAAAAGATTTTCAGGATTTCTGTTTTTTGGGAAATTTTAAAATAATATGGATTAATTCTGATTCAGAACAAACCCAAATTTTGAAAAATGATGTTTCCTAAGATCTGGAAATCCCATGTTGTGTCCAACTCTAGTCGTGACCAGACTGGGCCAAAGAGAGGGAATCAGATGATATCACCATCTCCACTTAATTTGGCTAAACCCTGAACAGCACCTGGGCTGTGAATCTGAGGTTTTCACCATCATCATCTCTCCCTAAGGTATCATTTCCCTTCCCATCTTATTTCTTCTCTTTCCTATTTTTTTCTTTTTACCTTCTGTCTAATAAGAATCTGACTTAGCCAGCCTAGACAACTCCACCTTTTGCAATATTGCTGTGAGCCTGTGATCCGAAGGGCTATCTAAAAGCAATGTCTTAAACAATCCAATGCAGATAATAGTTTCCAGGTCTTTGAGTGGCAAATAAGACTGTGTGCTGTGCTTGGGTTTTTCCAGCAGCAAGGTTGCACGTGAGGGTGAGTATTTGAGACCAAAATTGCATTCTCTATCTTTTGCTATCTTTTCTGTGTTGCACAGCTTCTCTCCAAATTCATTATTAACGGGTTAATGATGCCCACTTGTAGAATTGGGAGGTCATCCAATGTTGCTGGAGATCCCAGGACTAAGCTCCACCTTTCACCACAGGCCACCAAATTTCTGCCTTCAGCAATGGAATAAGTTGGCAGTTCAGTTTCTCCCAACTAGTTTGTTTTAAAACCTATATTTTTTATTCATTTTCATGCAGATATTACTAATAATATTCTTCTCCTGCCCCCACTCCCAGACTGAGTAAACAGCAGCATGGTGGTTTCCATCATATGGATCTGCTACTCCAGCGCCTCCCTCCTGGACTTCTCTCCCCCACTAAGGCATGACAGAGCTATCCTGCCAACACCTGATTTAAATCTAAAGCAATGATCCCTATGTGATGCCACACTTACAGACTCTACAGAGAGATAAATATCCCTTGCCTATTCCCAGACAGCCGACCTTCGCACTGCCAGGGAATAGGGCTCAGATTGAACTAGCATGTTCGATGCCCACCCTGCCCTGAGGAACTATGAATCTAGTGCAGAAAAGACTGATCAAGAGCTTCTGGGGAGAGAGTCTACGGAAGCTATCCATCAGCTCAGTGGGTAAATCCCACAACAGACATGGACTGGAGGAAGACAAAATCCTGAAAGCATCCAGAATACTTCCCTGATACTGAAGCAGATCCTCTGCTCTCTGGGAAAAGAAGCAGGCCTCCACATAGCTCCCCTTCCTCCCACTGTGCATTAGGGCATTCTCATAATACACAGTGATAAGTCCTGCAAATCCGAGACTCCAGGACTTGAAAAGACAAAAGCAAGTGTGTCCTTCGCAAGGCAGTTAATAGTATTGCTAATGAACAAGTAGGGTGAGAATCGGGGATTAAACCCCTTTTCCTTTGCCATCTCCCCCTGAGGAAGCATTTGCTGAGGTTTTCTACTACACAGAAGCTCGTGCAGTACTCATTGTCCCCCCCACACATGCCATAGCATGTCTGGGCCTGCAGAGGAGCCTGTTACCCTGTGGAGCCCTGCCTCAGGCTTCAGTGTAATGGAAATTGTGCCTGTCTGGTTTTCAGCCCAAGGACCCTCAATCTGCCAGAGAAAGTGGCTCATATTTGAGGCAGCTACTGAATGGGAATTGCACCTTCTGATCATCAGCCATAAACCCTTATTTTGCCAGAGAAGGTGCCTCAGACACTGAGAGGTGGGAAAGTGTCTCTCGCTCACTACCCCTCCCCCACTTCACAGGCCACATTAAAGCCTTAGGGCTTGTCTACACTGACATTTAATTCACGGCAAGGTGGGGTGTGAATCTATCCTGCACTAGCCTGAGTGTGCATGTGGACCCTTCCGACATAAATTAACAGTTTGTAACATAGATGCACCAAAAACAAAACAAAAAAGGCAAAAAAGGACCCAAATACCTAGCAGACTTTTCCAAGAAAGGATGTCAGTCAGTGCTTTGCAAGGAACTCATTAACATTAATACAATATCTTCCCTTTCAAGCATTATTAGATACATGGTTTCTCAATAATGCCTCCTTGGAGGACATTGTAAGATCCAAATGAGCACATCTGATTAAATCAAATATTAAAATGAAATATTTATATTTAAAATTTTGGAAGCCTAACGTTGGTGCAGCAGTAGCTCTACCAGTGAAAGGTATGGTCACCTTCAGACGGGGATTTTCTTCCAAAAGACACCAGAGATCATAAGAGTGAGATACATTGCACAGCAATGTCTTATGTCTCATAATATAGACATTCAGATCAAAGGATTTTCATATAGTTAGGAAGAGAACCTAGTTCCTGGCACATAAGTGGCTCATCGTCCTTGCTTATAGGAAGACATCTCTTGTTATGTTTTGGTCAAAGCCTTGATGTCATTTGTGACTAACAATGGAGTCTGACTTGTTGGCTGTAAGGAAACCATGTTACACACATGAATAGCCATCACACATCCTAAACAGATTTTTTGTGCATACAAACTTATACTTCAGGAGTTGTTGGGGAAACATTTGAGAAATTAGTAGCTGAGATTGCAGAGGCTTTTCTTAAAGGAAGCACCCTCCGACTTCAACAGCAATCTAAACCAAATTTATCCTTCCCTTAAGGACATTTTATGTCATCTAAAGTGAAAGAGAAAAGAGAAATTGTTAAAATAAAATGCTTATTTAATTCTTTCGGTTGTAAATGCTTTAACTGTGTTTCCTTCTCCTCCTGTGTGTTTAAAAAAAGGTTGTAAAGGTTTTTGCTTGTGGTTGCTACAATGGAGGAAAGACAGCAATATCTTGGCATGTTGTGTGGTCAGGAGAGAACATTGAAAATGTTGCTCCTATGGATGATTTTTCTCTGGAATGCCTAGCTTTTGTTTTATTACTATTATCCTATGCAGAGTTGTTGTACAATAATGCGTATCACACATCCACAGTCCAAAGGCCCATCATCATCCACAGTCCCACAACTACTCACATCCTCCCCCAACCCATCTGCCTCAGACCTAGAACAACACATCCATCACACCCAAGAGGAGGTGAAGAGACAGCTTGAATAGGCAAAGGAGGACTACAAAAGGCAGGTAGACAAACATAGACACAGGGCCCCTCTTACTCCGTAGGGAAAAAGGTTTGGCTTTCAACAGAACATGTCCACACAGACAGACCCTCTCTTTCTTGGCCCATACCAGATTCAGCAACAAATAAACCCAGTCACTTTTGCGGTCCAGCTCCCTCAGTCCCTTAGAGTCCACACCATATTCCATGTCTCATTTCTAAAATCATACACTGAGAACACATTTCCCCAGTCACTCTCCCTACCAGTGCAAATACAGGATCATGCATAATACATTGTAGACAAAGTCCTCAACTCTAAGATCAAGCAGGGCAAATCATGGCACCTGATTGACTGGGAAGGTTACAACCCAGAGGCACACACTTGGGAGCCAGTTGAAAATGTTCACATTCCCACTCTGGTTTGGGCCTTGCTTAGGAGCCATCCCAAGAAACCTAGAGCCATGGTCCACAGAGGGTGCGCCTAGGAGGGGGTGATCTCATGATCTACCAGTCTCAAACCTGAGCCCACCACATTCATAGGCATAGCCATGCTCCACCTGGCAACCTGCTGGCACTAACTTACCGGAGACCCATAAAGCCCAGCCCCATCATGAGTCTCCACTCCTGAGGTTCAATTGGTGGAGTCCCAGAGTGGCTGACTGGCCAACTGGCCCTACTGAAGCCAGCAGCAGGAAGAGGAAGGTGTCTGAACAACTGAGCTCCATCCCACTCCAGACTGAGTGTCTTGTCTTCCCTGCGACCCACTCCTGCTCCCGCTACCTGCTCCCTCAGCTTGATTTTCTGGCATTCTGACCCGGCGTGACTCCTGGCACCTGACTTGTGGTTCCTGCCCTGTAGTTTGTCTCCTGCCTCTCACCCCCTGGTATCTTGACCCAGCCTGACTGTGGTTTCCAACTCATGGCTCTGATCTCCAATTTGTCTTCTCCTTCTGACTTCCCGATATCCTGACCTAGCAACTCCCATTTCGTGACCATGAACTTTGGCACTGGCAGCCTACAACCTGGCCATGACAGCATGTTGGTTTCCATTGCAAATGCATCTACATGGTTGAAAACTGCTTCCTCTGAATACTTCCTTATTCCATACAAAAGCCTGTGTTAAGAGAACGTTATGGTTAAGGCTCAGATTTTGCTATGGATATTTTTAGTAAAAATCACGGACAGGCCACGGGCAATAAACAAAAATTCACGGAAACCCGTGACCTGTCTGTAATTTTTACTAAAAATATCCCTGACAAAATGGGCAGGGAGGAAGGTCCAGCACCCACAGCAACTGGGGGCTCTGGGGTCCCCTCGCCCCCCTCCAGTGACTTGGAGCTGCCTGCAGGGAGTGGGAGCTCCGGGGTACCCTCACCGTCTGCAGTGGCTGGAGCTGTGGGGAAGTCCCCCCACCACCCTCAGCAACTGGGAGCTGCGGGGTCTCCCCACTGCCCATGGGAACTGGGAGCTCCCTGGACTCCTGCTGTCCTTGGGCTAGGAGCTGCTGGGGCCCGCCACCAGCAGCAACTGAGAACTGCACAACCTGTCAGCTGACAGCTCCGTTCCTGGGGCAGAAAATGTCATGGAGGTTTCTGGACGTCAAGGATTCTGTGACTTCCATGCCCTCTGTGATATAATCGTAGCCTTAGTTGTGGTTACATAGTTAAATAAGCTAACAGCTACGTGTGCATACATAGCATTTCTAGCCTTTGGGGCAGTTTGGGGGAAAAGGCAATTACCTGCAAAGCTGATTTAACTGCACATGTCTGCACAGCACAGACTTTATTAGGAGCAATGAAAGAGCTGGGGCCATTAATGAACTATAAAAGTGTAAGGAGGGTTTGAATGACTTCTCCCCTGACATCTAGTGATGAGCCGTGAGGGAAAAGACTTCAAGACCAGACCATATTTGCATGAACATACCTTCTTTGCCTAGGTTTCAGCAGACAGAGCTGCCTTGCCAAAGTGATCAATTTTGGCTAGTGTTGGGTTACAAATCACTTTAGTACTGAATGAGGAGGTAATGAAATGTTGCTATCCTTATTGTATGAGTAAAAGGCAGCAGAACTATGCTTAGCATGCCTTCAGGTGAACTGCACTCACTAAGCAGGGGGTAGGGATGCAAAATCCCAGTGAAAAGAGAGGGATAGAGGAAAGGGGTTTTTACCTGGAGTGTGGGCTCTGCCTAAAGAGTCCTAGATACCATTTGATTCTCGCCCTCTCCACTGTTTACAAACAGAGCTGATTAGACTCAATTGAGACTCTTTTGTTTTGTTAAGCCGGGGTGGCCAACCTGTGGCTCCGGAGCCTCATGTGGCTCTTCATAGGTTAATATGCGACTCCTTGCATAGGCACTGACTCCGGGGCTGGAGCTATAGCTGCTAACTTTCCAATGTGCTGGGGAGTGCTCAACCCCCTACTCTGCCCTAGGCCCTGCCCCCACTCCACCCGTTCCCCTGAGTCTGCCATGCCCTCGCTCTTCCCCCCTCCCCACCAGAGCCTCCTGCGCACCGCGAAACAGCTGATCGCAGCGGGTGGGAGGCGTAGGGAGGGAGCAGAAGGCACTGATTGGTGGGGCTGCCGGCAGGCAGGAGGCGCTGCAGGTTGGAATGCGGGGAGCTGTCGGGGGGCTGCTGACATATTAGTGTGGCTCTTTGGCAATATACATTGGTAAATTCTGGCTCCTTCTCAGGCTTAGGTTGGCCACCCCTGTGTTAAGCAATCACTAGAGCTGAAATCACTTATAACCATGTCTAAGTGCTAAGCAGACCTGTTGTGGGGCATGTTTCAGTGAAAGAGACTGCCCAGCCTACACCAGCAGTGAAGTTTCCCCACTAACTGATAAAATCACTCTGAGAGCTGGGTTAAGTGGTGGGGCCCCAAGACATGGCATTGCAGAGATCACAGTAGAGAGGCAAGTGGGAGCAGAGAAAGTGATGGTGCAGCAACTAATGCTGGTGGAGTGAAAGACGCAGTAGGCAGCAATGCAGAGTGAGCAGCGGTAATTGTGAGACAGTTGTGGCGGCAGCAGCAGCTGCTGAGGCATTGCTCTATGCCCATTCCACTGGGGGCTAGGAGATGAACTCATGTGAATCAATGCACCTCTGAACTCTGGGTCTTCACTGACCAAGCACAGTAACTGTGAGTGGGGTGCAGAGGAGGGAGATGGAAGTGGTGTGTTAAAGGGACATTTATTTGTTGGACTTTCACACCTCAAGGTGAGAAACTGAAGCAAAGAACACTGCCCAATGTACTCTGTGGTGAGTGTTTTGCTCCTGGTCATATGCTTTCAAATCATGGTTGTGGTGTTTTCCCAAATTAAAGCTGGTTTCCTTTCCTCTTTTATTAAAAGTTTTCTTTGCTATACACAGACTCAGTACTTGTAAGAGGGGAAGTATTTCCTCTTAGAGGTGCCCGGGAGTGGTGTTTAATTTTCCCCCAAATTATTGGATGGGGGCTCAAGCCAGTTCTGTTCTGTATTGTCAAGAGGAACCCCTAGGTATTGAACCTGGCCCTTGTTGCTACCGACTCCACCTGGCAGACAGGTTACAAAAGCAATCAAATTTTCACTGTCTGTTTTATACTTCATGTACTATACTATATGTAGTATGCTGTGTAGTTATGGTTTGCTCTGTACTTCTCACATAAATCACTACTGTGAACCCCATGTGTCTACCACACAGAGAGTAGCATGCAGCACTGCAATCTACTTATAATTCTAAGGTTGTTGAAGAAATTGTATTATATTTGTGATGTTTCCAGGGGTACCCAGAATTATGAGGCACCTCGCTACCATACTCTTAGCATAAGGAAATTTTGTCTGTATTTGACGGGGGGGGGTCAGCTTCCCAACTCCACTGGCCATGGGCAACACAAGTACTCTCCTCTAGCACTCACATGCTCTACTGTCACTCTACAGGTTAGTAATTAGCACACTCCATCCCTGAAACCCTCTGTGCATCTCCTTGGAGTGCCGAACCCTAGTCCACTGGACACTCACAGTATTCATCAATTTGCAGCTTCCAAAGAAGCAGTACACCCCTGCTCATTAGTTCCACCTCAGATCTCTGCTCTGTTTAACACACAGCAGTTAGATTTGTTTTTAGTGAAATCAAATATAAGTTTATTTAACAAATCATAGAGATTCAAGTAGCAGCAAATAGAAATATTGGAAACAAATGGTTAGATATAAAATAAAAACATAACATACATTCTAGAGCCTAGACTTAATTTAACCCGATATCACTAGTCTAACCAACTATTACTCATCCAAACTCCCTACAGCACTTTAGAGCCAGACAGGTTGTGACCCTTCTTTCATGAGACATGGATGCTTCAACTTACGTCCTAGGTGAAGGATCCAGTGTGCTCTTTGCACTCCAAGATACTCCAGACCAATCCTTTGTCTTTATTCAAAAACATGACATCCTCTGCTGTTTGTTTCAACCTGTAGATTTCCTCTCTTGTAGATTTCACAATCTCTCAATTCGCACCTTGCTCAGCATGCAAATAGGCATACAGCATGAGGTATGCAACGCATAAATGGCCAGACAGGAAGATAGGTAGTGTCAGTTACCTCCAGCCTGAAAGGATGATCTCTGAGGTATGTCAGCTCCTGGTGACCTTCCTTAACTCCAAGACTGTAAGAGCATAATTTTCAGTATAGATCCATAACTCCTTAAGTATTATCTCTACATACATTTCCCAATGACTATGATGACCAGTGGGCTACTGCCTCTCAGTAAAGACTTCACATGCCACCGTTACTGAATAATTATGCAGATATCAATGCAAAAGATACCTGTTAAACCCTCTGCTCTCTCATGCCCTCTGTCAGTTGGTACCATGGGGTCCCAGGGTCACAATATTGTATTTTATAAGTTGAGAAATAGCACACAAACATGTATTTTAGAATATGACAGGGACACAGATCTTCCAAAGCTGCATTCTAGTTGGCTAGCTGTGCCTTGATGATTCCAACTCAAAGTGGTGCACCCTAACCTATCATTCAGCCATAAAATAGATCCCTGCATTCACTATGGTTAGTAGGTGAGGGCAAAGAATAATAGGGGGAAATATTTTCTTAAACATCTCCCAATGACTTTGGTTTTTAAATGATTCAAATATAAAGGTATAGTTGTAAAGGCAGAATACCCGGAACCAACTTTTTCCTTTCTTATCCACCTCTCCCTTCCTGCCTTTCCCCACAGCTGCTGTTTCTTTCTTTCCCAGGCAGGAAAAGGTTAAAAGTGTGAGGTCAAAGCAGGTGGAGATTATTTTACAACCAGTCCTATCTGCTTCATGCAGGAGACAGGAAGAGGAATCTAGGATCCAAAGGAAAGCAAGCCAGAGCTCTGATCACAAGAAAAGTGAACAATGATCCAAAAGCTCAGAACAAGAATGGTGCATGATTATGTAGGACTGAGTTTGTGCTCCAGAAGGAAAGAATTTTAGTTAGGGGCTGTGTTTGATCCTGAAAAGAGCATTAGAGAGGGCCACAGATTATCTTGAGACACTCTCCCTTTACAATACATCCTATGGGGCAGAGTTGAAGGATGCGCCTTCAGTCTTAATGGTGGCATTTATTGACCTTTGGGTGTTTGTAACCATAATGTTATGTTGTATTAACAATATAGTTTTTTTCATATATAATCTATGTATCAGAATATTTCACCAGAGAAATCCCAGAAAATAATCCACCAGAATGCAATACAATTTCTTAAATATTCTTTGGCCATTTTATTCACCTAAGATTTTAAAATCAATGTCTCTCCTATTGTTTTGTATTCAGTATTAATTGTCTATCTTGAAAATATTTTGAAACATTTCCCAGGTTCTTGTCATGCTTGTCTTGGTCTCTTACAAAAATTATAATATCTTCATAAATATTCAGAGGCTCTACACACCATTGCATGATTTGTTAATTAAACCTTGATATTTCT
Organism: Terrapene triunguis; assembly: GCF_002925995.2. Taxonomy (NCBI): domain Eukaryota; kingdom Metazoa; phylum Chordata; order Testudines; family Emydidae; genus Terrapene; species Terrapene triunguis. The sequence goes on along the minus strand of NW_020664419.1, from coordinate 28,586,342 downwards.
CAGGTGCTGAAGAAATTCCAAACATCAATCTTTTATAACAGTGTAGTTCTGCATGTGTTGCAAACAATGAGTTTATTTTATATCCAGGCTCATGCTCATTCTCAGGATTGTTCCCAACAAATATTAGGGGCCCTAAAGGCCTCTCTACTTCATGGTGCATACACAGCTTAAGAGCTGCAAAGCAGACCTAACATGTAGAGATGAGGGCTAGAACAGAGGTTTAGTGGCATGCTGCTGCCGCCACTCTGCAACCTTTGGAAGCTTCATAAAGTTTTGGGTCATCTGTCAGTGTGGAGTGTCATGGAATACCCTAAAAATAGTGTATGTAAAAAATTCTATTTGCTGTTGCCCTTCCTCAATGCACTTGTCTCTCTGTTCTTACACTGTGAGACTATCCTTCCCTGAATATCTTGAAAGCATCTAGCTTCTACCATCAACAGATAACACTGCTACTTTAGCAACCTGTCTGGTAGACAGATGAGAATTTAAACTACTTCTTGCACCTGAACATCCATTCTACATCTTCACCTCTTGCCATAGGAGATATGGCAGTGAAAGCTAATAACAATGGGGAAGGGGGGGAATCACAAGAAGCATCACTGAAATGTTAGCTTTCCACTCAGGGGACCTGAGGTCTGTGGGGATGGATGTAGTTTCACCCTGGATGCTTGGTCTCCATATGATAGCTACATCTTCTGCCTTATCTGAGGCCATGTCTGAACCTGGAAAATAGGTGGTGTTTAAAACATGTTAGCAAATGTTTTTAAGAACTAGTGTAAACAGGTTTTAAGACTTTTAAAACATTCTATCTGGTCATGGTTGACCTAGTTTCTTAACCTAGACGGGACCTGTAAGACTAGAGATAGTTAGGATTTTTTTTTAACTTTTTTTGGTCAGAATTTGCCAAGTTGTAGAAACCAAAACTTTTCATTGGAAAGGATTTATTTAGACAAAATTTTAGTCATAAAGATTTGTCAAGTCCAGGCATAATTACTGATGGGTCAGAGAGATTGGGCAGCCAGTGGTTAGGGCACTCATGGGATATGAGAGACTCAGGTTCAAGTTCCTGCTCCAAAGTACTCAGAGTATGGATTTGAACATGAATCTCCCACATCCCAGATGGGAGGTCTCTGTCTTTCTCATGTTGCACTAAAACTAGAAAGGTCTCAGTTTCATCCTAAAGAAGAATGGAAGAAATCTGGAAAAATTTTTGTGGGACAGGAAAAACCTTTTCTTCCAAGCTACCACATGAGAGGAGAATTCAACAGAAACTCTTCAACTATGCACTTGATATTCCAGATGCTCATTTCCTCACCCATGGGTTTTTCCCCACAGGAAAGAGAAAGGTAGCCCTAAGTTTAAAACATAGAGCTGTCCTACTGAACTCGGTAACGTTCTCTATACAGTGGCTAATGTAATTTCACAAACAGTCAAATTGGATCATTGCATTGTAGAACTATGACTAGTGGAGACCTCCATAGTACCTTATATGTTATATCTCTATATGTCCTGTTGCTTGAGTTTATCTAATCTGACTTCTACAACTTCTCACGATAAACAAGTCTACAGGGTGCTTGTGCAATTTATTTAATTTCTAGCCATATGTACAATTTTAGATGTTGATTGATGAGTTCAAAATCTGTACAGCCCATAAAACTAAGATCTCAGGAGTTCATATAGCAACCAAGAGCTACAAAGAAATGTATAAAAATATCTGTAAGGCTAAATACTATGAGATTATCACTACACTACATAGCAAATATTAAAAGTGTGCCTGCAAGAGGCATAATCTCTCCTTGATACACATGTTCAACTCCCTCAGCTGTAATACAATAGAATTTAATTTTGTGTAGTGCATTTCATCAAAACTGTATCTCAGAACACTTTATTGAGGTACAGTAGCAGAGGGAGAGAGAAATTAAAATGTGGTTATGCAGAGAAGTGACTACAAAATGGCACTGTAGGGTTCCGTGTTTATAGTGTCTCGCTGATCCCATAACAAATTTGCTTGGCGTACAAATAAAATGTGATTTATTTCCTAACTACCAGCCTCACAAATTCCATCTATGTCCTGTGAGTCAAGTGGAGTTCTTTCCTTCACATGCATCATTAAGAGTAATAAAGATTCTGCAGATAAATTATGCCCTCAATTGTAACTCCATCATCCTCTACCAGGGCCTTAATTTGCAAAGATGGGCAAATAATGTAAAAATTTGCTTGTCAACTTAGATTTGGCCTTGTTTTACTTTTTATTTTATAAGGTTGGCAAAACTATATTTTCATCTGAATTACAGACCTTAAAGTGTATCCAAATTGGAGGAATTAAGACTTCTAAGGAAGGAATTACAACACATATGGAATCCAGTTGAGCAGATGTACATTCAATGCAAAATAATGAATTCACCATTTTTGATTATTTTACTACACCCATAAGTATATAGGTGCTTGGTAGAAAACACACATATAAACCCCAAGGAGCTTACCTTAGTTCCTCAGACTCTGTGCTTATAATTTAGGGAGAAGCACACTATCCCTGGGAGGACGGGAGGCCATGTGCAGACTCAAAGTCTGCTAGGCAACCAAGAAGGAGAGACACTTTTGAACAGTAGAGACCCCTGTTGGCTCAGGAGATGATAGCAGATGGGCCTAGATGGCCACTAGCGCACCTGCTTGTGGGAGGAGCAGTGTCTGAGAGAAACGAGTAAGGAAGACTCAAAAGATTAACAAGTAAAAGCCAGGGAATGAGAGCTAGCCTGACCAAGAAGGAGATGCCCATCCCCAAGAGCACTGCGAGAGGAGAGAAGCCATTTTGGAGCAGTCTGGAGCCAGCCACAAAAAGGGCAGGACTGGCTGTGTGGTGAGCTGGTGAGTCCCAGGCCTGCATGCACAGTTCCCCCTGAGAATTGGCCTCTGGGTACCTGGAAGCAAGACTCCCCGGCTTGGTCCTTTCCTTCTTCAAGGTGACTCCCCAGTGTAGGACTTTTGTTGTGAAAATTCCCCACCCAGCCAGGCTGAGCTAGCCCTCCAGCTCCTTAGGTAAACAAGTTACCATGTGGCAAGCACTGTTCTTGCTGCTAGGTCAGGGCTCCCTGCCCATCTGCTATGACTGTACATGAGCACGAGGGTAGGAAATTAGAGTTAGGATTTTAGTAGAGTAATTATAATTTGCACTTGGATCCCTGCATCCCTTTGTGGAGAGGGGGAATCTGGGAAACAGAAGCAGCCTGATTCCTGCATGAAAAGGATCCCTGCCAACTGCCGCTACTGAGGAGTCCACATCCATCTCTGAACCTGAGGTCCATTCACGGAGTTGTGAGTACACCATTGTGACATTCCCCTGGTGTTATCTGGACCAGTCATCTGCTAGGTCACTCCAATCCCTGACTCTGGGAGCCAGCCTTACCCTGCTCTGCTGTGAGAACCCCCACTCCTGGGCTGTTCATGCACAGCCTCTGGCATGTAAGCTGCTCTTTGGATTGTGCAACTGAATGACACTAGCCAATATCTCTGGTCCCAGACACAACCCTAGGAACCTCCATCTTGCAGTGTCCAGTTATGCCCGCTGGACGCTGCAAGCTTACATAAATTCATCAATTTAACAAAGAAATTGATATGTACCAGGCTTGTTATCCCAAGGGGAGTCTCTGACATGCTTCAAACCAAACACACTGCTTCAGTTAGAATAAACAAACAAATTTATGAACTGTGAAAGATAGATTTTAAGTGATGGTAAGTTAAAACATAAAAAGTTGGATTTGGTCAAATGAAATAAAAGCAAAACGCATTCTAAGCTGATCTTATCACTTTCAGTGCCGTTACAAACACCACAGGCGGGATGGTTGCCCTTCAGCCAGGCTCTCCCCTTTAATCAGTGCTTCAGTCGCTTGGTGGTGGTATCTGTAGATGGAGGTGGAAGACAGAGGAAGAGCATGGCAAATGTCTCTCCCTTTTATCATGTTCTTTCTTCCCTCTTGGCTTTGCCACCCCCCCTTCAGAATCAGGTGAGCATTACCTCATTGCAGTCCCAAACTGACCAAAGGAAGTAGGGTAACTCACTCGAGAGTCCAACAGATCCTTTTGTTGGTGCCTAGGTCAGCGTCCTTTGTTCCTGTGAGGCTGAGCTGGGTTTGTTAGATCATCGGGCTCAGCAGGTAGTGATCAATGGCTCCATGTCTATTTGGCAGCCAGTATCAAGCGGAATGCCCAAGGGTCGGTCCTGGGGCTGGTTTTGTTCAATATCTTCATTAATGATCTGGAGGATGGTGTGGACTGCACCCTCAGCAAGTTTGCACATGGCACTAAACTGGGAAGAGTGGTAGATATGCTGGAAGGTAGGGATAGGATACAGAGGGACCTAGACAAATTAAAGGATTGGGCCAAAAGAAATCTGATGAGGTTCAACAAGGACAAGTGCAGAGTCCTGCACTTAGGATGGAAGGATCCCACTCACTGCTACAGACTAGGGACCGAGCGGCTAGGCAGCAGTTCTGCAGAAAAGGACCGAGGGGTTACAGTGGACAAGAAGCTGGATATGAGTCAACAGTGTGCCCTTGTTGCCAAGAAGGCTAATGGCATTTTGGGCTGTATAAGTAGGAGCATTGCCAGCAGATCAAGGGACGTGATCATTCCCCTCTATTCGGCATTGGTAAGGCCTCATCTGGAGTACTGTGTCTGGAGTACAGTTTTGGGCCCCACACTACAAGAAGGATGGGGAAAATTGGAAAGAGTCCAGTGAAGGGCAACAAAAATGAGTAGGGTGCTGGAGCACATGACTTATGAGGAGAGGCTGAGGGAACTGGGATTATTTAGTCTGCAGAAGAGAAGAGGGGGGATTTGATAGCTGCTTTCAACTACCTGAAAGGGGGTTCCAAAGAGGATGGATCTAGACTGTTCTCAGTGGTAGCAGATGACAGAACAAGGAGTAATGGTCTCAAGTTGCCATGGGGGAGGTTTAGGTTGGATATTAGGAAAAACTTTTTCACTAAGAGGGAGGTGAAGCACTGGAATGGGTTACTTAGGGAGGTGGTGGAATCTCCTTCCTTAGAGGTTTTTAAGGTCAAGCTTGACAAAGGCCTGGCTGGGATGATTTAGTTGAGGATTGGTCCTGCTTTGAGCAGGGGTTGGACTAGATGACCTCCTGAGGTCCTTTCCAACCCAGATATTCTATGATTCTCTGATTGTCCCATACATGCCCTGATGAGGTGTGAACTGCCTCTCTGCTCTTGGAGAGTTTTTGCCTGGGCTTATTTTAAGCCATGAAGACACATTTTCAGCCTCATAGCTATATACATGAAATTACAACCTATAACACTACTATAACATTACTGTAACAACAATTACTATAACATCACTATAACAACAATGCTCAGTGCATCATGAGCCTTCCAAAGACACCCGACATGACAAACTTTGCATTGGATACCACACAATCATTTTACAAGGATGAACATGGGGGTGCTGGGTGTTCCCCCGAGGTACAGAGCATCACAACCATCTTCTACTTAAATAGCGAAATTGTTTGGAGACCCCCTCCCTCCCATTCCCCGTACTGTGTCCTCATGTCAGAGGGTAAGGTCTTGGGGATTTTATACCTGCTCCCTGGTAAACCTTTGGAGGGATTTACCATCTTATCCCACATGTGAGGCTGTTGGGCTGTACTGAACCCAATCAGCCAAGTTGTTTTGCTGCTGCAGAAAACATTGTTGTCACAGGTCATCAAGGGCCCCTATGAGATATGTGTATGAAAGGAACACTGCATTTTACTTTTGCTCTATCAGGTCACATGACTGGGGAAATTCATAGGTATTATCAATGTGGGCACTAGTGACCCTGAAAGTAGTGTTTTACCCTGTTATATTTACTTTCTGTTTAATATAATTACTGTGTTGAATATATAGTGTGTGTTTATGTTATTTCTTGGACGTCTCCAACTACCTGGCAAGTAATTGGGGGGTGCCCTGTGGTTAGAATTTTCCTTCAAAGCTGCTCTTATTACCCAGCCAGGAAGGAGCGAGGTGGTAGAGGCACCACCAACTAAATTCAGATGGGAAGAAAATAAGGAAGTTCTGCCTTGCTGAGCTGGAAATAGGATTCAGAAGAATCAAGGCCTGTCCATCAAAACCTGCAAGGAGATTGGTGCTAAAATATGTAACTGGGTGGATAGGGAACTACACACAAAGACAAGCCCCTAATCCAGGTTTCGTAAATTGTATGGAGAGCTGGTTAGGGGAGAAGGTCGTGGCCCGGCCCCCACCTCCTATCTGCCCCCCCCCCCAGGACTCCTGCCCCATCCAACCCCCCCATTCCCTGACAGCCTCTCTGGGACTCCTGCCCCATCCACACACTCCCGCTCCCTATCCCCTGATTGCCCCCGGACCCCTGCTGCACCATCCAACCCCTCCTCTCATTCCTGATGCCCCCCCCAGGACCCCTGCCCCATCCAACCCCTCCTCTCATTCCTGATGGCTCCCCCGGGACCCCTGCCCCATCCAACCACCCCTTCTCCCTGTCCCCTGACTGCCCCTGGAACCCCTGCCCCTGACTGCCCCTTGCTGCCCCATCCAACACCCCCTCCTTCCTGACTGCCCCCCGGGACCCCTTCCCCCATTCAACCCCTTGTTTCCCCCAACCACCATCCACACCCCTGCCCCCTGACCACCACCCCGAACTTCCCTGCCCTCTATCCAACCCCCCCCTGCTCCCTGCCCCCTTACCACGCTGCCTGGAGCACTGGTGGCTGGCAGCGCTACAGCCGCGCCGCCCAGCTGGAGCTGGGCCATGCTGCCGCCGCCACCACCATGCAGCACAGAGCACCGGGTCAGACTGAGCTCTGCAGCTGCGCTACCCCAGGAGCTCACAGCCCCACCACCCAGAGCATTGCGCCGGCAGCAGAGCGAGCGAGCTGAGGCTGCAGGCGAGGGGGAACAGCGGGGGAGGGGCCGGAGGCTAGCCTCCTGGGCCAGGAGCTCGGGGGCCAGGCAGGACGGTCCTGCAGGCTGGATGTGGCCCGGGGGCCGTAGTTTGCCCACCCTGCCCTAATCCAAAGAGTTTACAGTCTAATTGAGGAACTTGGCAGACAAGTGAAGAAATGATATAACCAGGAATGGAAATAGAGGGAGGAAAGAAGACACATGGACATGGAGATATGATCACACAGTCTAACAGTTTAGGCACATGAACATCTAAATGGTTCACCAGTTTTGTTTGTTGTTAATTGGGAAGTATTAAGTCCTTGTTTGTAGACAGTGCAGCAGATGTAAACTTGTAGGAGTGATCAGAAAGATATGAAGGTGGAGGCATGGCAGGTGGATTCTGGAAGGCTTTTCAAAGTAGAGCTAGTCAGGAATTTTTTATGAAACATTATTTCACCAAAAAATTCTGATTTATCAAACTGAAATTGTTCATGTGTTGGGAAGAGATCAGTTTTGATGAATTTCCTAACTTGAAAAAATATTTTGAAATTTTCTAAATAAGTTTCAGTTTTACATTTCAAAAAGTTTTTTGTTTCAAAATGTAACTTAATTTACACTGAAAAAAAGAGGAGAGGTTGAAATCAAACATTTTGATTGACCTGAACTGAAATGTGTTTCAGTTTGTCAGTTTGCAAAAATGTTTGAGATTTTACTTTTCATCCTCAATTTGGGTTCGAAAAAAATTTAAAAATCTTAAAAGTTCTTTTGGGACAAAACACTTTTTCCCACCCAGTCTGAGTTCTAAGAACAAACGGCAGCAGGGAATCATAGAAACATAGAAGTGTAGGACTGGAAGGGACTTCAATAAGTCATCTAGTCGAGTCCCCTGCACTCAAGGCAGGACTAAATAATAACTAGACCATTCCTGACAGGTGTTTGTCTAACCTGTTCTTAAAAACCTCCAATGACAGAGGTTTCACAACCTCCTCGGCAGTTCGTTCCAGCGCTTAACTATGCTGACAGTTAGGAAGTTTTTCCGTATGTCCAACCTTAACCCCCATTGCTGCAATTTAAGCCCATTGTTTCTTGTCCTACCCTCAGAGGTTAAGGAGAACAATTTTTCACTCTTCTCCTTGTAACAAACTTTTATGTATTTGAAAACTGTTATCATGTCCCCCCTCAGGCCTCTCCTTTCCAGACTAAACAAACCCAATTTTTTCAATCTTTCCTCATAGGTCATGTTTTCTAGACCTTTAATCATTTTTGTTTCTCTCCTCTGGACTTTCTCCAATTTGTCCACTTCTTTCCTACAATGTGGTGCCCAGAACTGGACACCATACTCCAGCTGAGGCCTTGTCAGTGTGGAAGAAGCCATAGACTTGGTTATGAGAGAACTATAAATGGATATCAAAGCTGGTGTCATATTTGCAAAGAAAGAGTTGGGAGGGGTGGGGGACTTGCCTAATCAGAGATAAAAATATAAGATAGAGGGGCTTGAAAACTAGGACAAGACTTTTGAATTTTATACGCAGCAGAATGGGGAGCCAATGCATTGTACCATGTGTTTATTGGATTCACACCTGATGCAAAACACATAGCTAACAATTTTCTCTTCCCACGGATTCTAAATATATTTTCAGTATGTTGGATTCTCCTATTTTTCTAAGGTTATTAAATATGAAGAAGTAATTTATTCATATTAGAGCTTTGCAATCTACATAAGACAAATATAAAATAAAGTTTTGTGTGGATTAAAAGCACCTTGGAGCAGGGATCAGTCCTTTTTGTAAAAGACCCTGAATACCTACAGCATGGTGCTGTACAAATGATAATAATTAATGCATGTCATGTTTATTTAATTTGATGCCTTTAGAGGCACACTTTAATTTATTGTTGTAAAAAGCAGACCACACCTGAAGAATTATGGTGAGTTAAAAGTCTCCATCCTCTCATTAAGAAGTAAAAATTTTATTCCTGTTATATCCCTTCTTGTTATTGATGATCTCATGAAATCACAATTTGAAAACATCGTGGATTTTGTCACTGAGTGGGACATAAACATTTGCACTGCTATGTCATACTTATGGGCTAGACTGTAACTTTGACTATGCAACTATGCAGGGAGTAAGAACCACCTTATACCTTTGTGTGAACCAGCCAGACTTTGAGTTCATTACCTTCTTTCCACCCAGAACAAAGCCCTGGTTCCATCCCACCCACCATGCAGCCATCACAACTGAGCCACAGGGAGTGTCATAATTTGCTGCTTTTATACATTACTACCAGATTACTATAAATTACAGGGAAGTGGGTAGGGAACTGTACCCCTGGTACAATGCCTCCAAAGGCTGTTCCTAAAGGCAGTCTAGCCCTGTGAATCTTAGGTTTACTGTAGTACCTGAGCATCTCCCAACTGCTATTTTTTTTTATCCTCACAACACACCTGTGAGGTAGGGAAGTGCTATTTTCTTCATTGTACAGATGGGGATCTGAGACACAGAGAAAAACTAAGTGATTTGCCCATGATCACATAGGAAGTGTGTGGTAGGGCAGGGAATTGAACCTGAATCTACAGCTAACCATAACCACTGAAGCACTCTTCCTTTCCAATATGGATTCATAGATTCAAAGGCCAGGAGGGAACATTGTCATCATCTACTCTGACCTCATGTACAACAAAGACCATAGAACTTCTCCAAAACAATTCCTAGAACATATCTTTTAGAAAAAACATCCAATCTTGATATAAAAAGTCCTGATGATGGATAATGAACCACAATCACTAGTAAATTATTTCAATGGTTAATTAACCTCACTGTAAAAATATTTACTCTTTATTTCCAGCCTGAATTTGTCTAGCTTCAACTTCCAGCCATTGGATTGTGTTATACCTTTCTCTGCTAGATTGAAGACCCCAATATTAAATATTTGTTCCCCATATACCTGAGTCACAACTGTAAACAATTATGTGAAGTCCCTGATTCTACTGTCTTTGACAGGAGTAATTTCACTGAAGTCTATGGATTTTTCATAGGTGTAAAGCCACTCCAAGTAGAACCAGGCCTGAAATGCATAGATGTGCAAATTTCACCAATATTATTCTGAGCAGGAGTAAAAAATATGGCTGCCTGCTGTTTGGTGGGTTGCAGGATAATTTGCTATTCACAATCTGCCATAGCAAAAAGAGTATTTATTATAAAATATGTATTTTGTGAGATTCTCAGGAAAGAGCAGTGCTGGAGTAAATAACATTCTGTAGCAATCCTCATGATCAGCATATGTCACTGGAAAGCAAGGATAAAATATAATTTAGTTTCCTGCATTAGGATGTCACTCTCATAAAACTGCTTTCTCATTGTATTTAGGAATGTAAGAACTGCCCTATGAGAACTGCCAAACAGCCCATTGAACAAGGCCAATGAACAGAAAAATTATACAAAAACATGTTTGTGAAATCTGATTTATGAGTTGTTCCAACCACCTTTGTTCCCTCTCATTCACTTTTCCACAAATATTTGCAAAGTTCCCCTTGACTTCAGTGGGACTAGGACTTGGCCCTAAAAGCAACAAAGCAGAATGATCCCAATATCCAAAACAAATAGTTTCATGTTCTATACACTAACCAGGTGCCCTTTGTTTATTCCATTCAGTTTGTGGAACACTAAAGTACTTTACTCATTGCAACATTAAGTCCTTAATTTTAGGGACTTTTCCTTTGCTTGAGATGTGCATGATTATTATGGAGTCTTAGGAAAGCTGTTTGCTTTACTTCTATGCATCATTAACACACAAATAATTCTAATTAGAGATCACTCAGTGCAAAATATGAATAAATCTTTATGATTTAGGGATTATGCAGTGGCAGAATTTATTTTATTTGGTATGTTTGAGAGCATTATGCCCAGATCGATTAGCATTCCAATGCCATCCTGTCCCTAAAGAATTCATGCTGCTTGCTGATGCTGTAGTACTTTTGCAAAGAAACCAAATTGTTTTTTTTTTTATGATTAGAGGCCTGAGACTAGAACACCCAGGTATCCCTCAGATATGGCCTATTCCAGAACATTTCCAAGAGATTGCTTTGTTTAGCTGCCACTTCCATAACTAGCTCCTTTACTACGCAAAATTTACCATCCTGGCTTATCTCGTGCCAGATCTCGTACAGTGACTACCCTAAAAAGGATCCCAGCTAATTACTCTGGAAAAAGACCTGAGAATCAGTGTGGACAGCTCAGTGAAGATCTCCAGATAATGTGCAGCAGCAGTCAAAACAGCGAATAAAATGTTAGGATGAATGAGGAATGGGATGGAGAATAATACTGCATTAACATGCCATTACATAAATCAGTGGTATACCTTCACCTGGAAGTCTGTGTTAGAATCATAGAATATCAGGGTTGGAAGAGACCTCAGGAGGTCATCTAGTCCAACCCCCCGCTCAAAGCAGGACCAATTCCCAAAAATGTTCTATCACAAAAATGATTTAACAGGAACGTAGGGGGTTCAGAGCTGCGTGAAAAGAATGATTTGAGGCATGAGAACACTTCTGATTAAGGAGACATTGAAAAGATTAGGACTGTTTACGTGAGATTAGTAAAATAAGACATGATAAAGGTACATATCAATACATTAGAAGCAAGAGGAAGACCAAAGACAGGGTAGGCCCACTGCTTAGTGAAGAGGGAGAAACCGTAACAGGAAACTTGGAAATGGCAGAGATGCTTAATGACTTCTTTGTTTCGGTCTTCACCGAGAAGTCTGAAGGAATGCCTAACATAGTGAATGCTAATAGGAAGGGGGTAGGTTTAGCAGATAAAATAAAAAAAGAACAAGTTAAAAATCACTTAGAAAAGTTAGATGCCTGCAAGTCACCAGGGCCTGATGAAATGCATCCTAGAATACTCAAGGAGCTAATAGAGGAGGTATCTGAGCCTCTAGCTATTATCTTTGGAAAATCATGGGAGACGGGAGAGATTCCAGAAGACTGGAAAAGGGCAAATATAGTGCCCATCTATAAAAAGGGAAATAAAAACAACCCAGGAAACTACAGACCAGTTAGTTTAACTTCTGTGCCAGGGAAGATAATGGAGCAAGTAATTAAGGAAATCATCTGCAAACACTTGGAAGGTGGTAAGGTGATACGGAACAACCAGCATGGATTTGTAAAGAACAAATCATGTCAAACTAATCTGATAGCTTTCTTTGATAGGATAACGAGCCTTGTGGATAAGGGTGAAGCTGTGGATGTGGTATACCTAGACTTTAGTAAGGCATTTGATACGGTCTCGCATGATATTCTTATCGATAAACTAGGCAAATACAATTTAGATGGGGCTACTATAAGGTGGGTGCATAACTGGCTGGATAACCGTACTCAGAGAGTTGTTATTAATGGTTCCCAATCCTGCTGGAAAGGCATAACGAGTGGGGTTCCGCAGGGGTCTGTTTTGGGACCGGCTCTGTTCAATATCTTCATCAACGACTTAGATATTGGCATAGAAAGTACGCTTATTAAGTTTGCGGATGATACCAAACTGGGAGGGATTGCAACTGCTTTGGAGGACACGGTCATAATTCAAAATGATCTGGACCAATTGGAGAAATGGTCTGAGGTAAACAGGATGAAGTTTAACAAAGACAAATGCAAAGTGCTCCACTTAGGAAATAAAAATCAGTTTCACACATACAGAATGGGAAGAGACTGTCTAGGAAGGAGTACGGCAGAAAGGGATCTAGGGGTTATAGTGGACCACAAGCTAAATATGAGTCAACAGTGTGATGCTGTTGCAAAAAAAGCAAACATGATTCTGGGATGTATAAGCAGGTGTGTTGTGAGCAAGACATGAGAAGTCATTCTTCCGCTCTACTCTGCTCTGGTTAGGCCTCAGCTGGAGTATTGTGTCCAGTTCTGGGCACTGCATTTCAAGAAAGATGTGGAGAAATTGGAAAGGGTCCAGAGAAGAGCAACAAGAATGATCAAAGGTCTTGAGAACATGACCTATGAAGGAAGGCTGAAAGAATTGGTTTTGTTTAGTTTGGAAAAGAGAAGACTGAGAGGGGACATGATAGCAGTTTTCAGGTATTTAAAAGGGTGTCACATAAGGAGGAGGGAGAAAACTTGTTCACCTTAGCCTCTAAGGATAGAACAAGAAGCAATGGGCTTAAACTGCAGCAAGGGAGGTCTAGGTTGGACATTAGGAAAAAGTTCCTAACTGTCAGGGTGGTTAAACACTGGAATAAATTGCCTAGGGAGGTTGTGGAATCTCCATCTCTGGAGATATTTAAGAGTAGGTTAGATAAATGTTTATCAGGGATGGTCTAGACAGTATTTGGTCCTGCCATGCGGGCAGGGGACTGGACTCGATGACCTCTCGAGGTCCCTTCCAGTCCTAGAATCTATGAATCTATAAATTAATGAATGGTATAGAGAATAGGACTGATTGGGAATTTTCCATCAAAATATTTTTGACTGAAAATGCTGTACAGACGCCCCCGGGTTACGCAATCCCAACTTATGCAAATCCGCACTTACAGAAAAAGTTCCGAAAGCTAGAAATAGGAGGGTTTTTTTGGGAGGGTCGGGGGTAATGGTCAGGTATACGTTTCCAACTTACGCAAAATTCAAGGTACACAAGGATAAGTCATGAGTAATAATAAGTCATCTATCTGCAAAATTTAAATTCTATAGCAAAATTTCAATTTTACCACATTTTTCCCTTTTGCATTGGGAATCAGATAAAATTGACCCAAATAAAACATTTTCCTTTATTGAATTGAAACATCTGTGTTTGCCTGAGCTGACATGGTGCCTTATAGGAGATGTATTTCAGGTGCCTCTTGCTCCCATTCTCCTTTATGGGCTAATCTTCCTGGCTGGATTATGTCTACCATGAGACACCATAGTCTCCCCTTTAGATGAACTGGAAGTCACATGACTATGATGAATCACAGTAGATGTAGTCCAGCAGGGAAGAATGAGGGTATGATTCATCCTAATTAAAACACTTATGACATACCACAGCAGCTCAAAGGGACACAGATTAATGTCAAACCAAGCCAAATTTAAGTATATTAACTAAAATGTATTATTGTATCACCAATATGAATTTTGCTAATGAGATTCCTCTGCTAAAATTTTGGTGAGATCCACTAAGTTGTTCAAAATTTCATTACAATACTTATTACAAATATAATATCCCATAAAGAATGTGTGTGTTTCACTAGACTAGAATAGAAATGACTTAACCAGTGTCAGGAGCCTGTTCTTTGAGTCTCATTACTATGTTACCACTGTACTATATAGTACTTTTAATCTTCAGTGTGCTTTACAAATATGAACTAGTCAGTCCTCACAAGGGAGGAAAATAATTATTATCCCACATAGTAGAGAGGATACTGTGACAGGGAAGGCAAGAGACTTTTGTAGGTTACAGAGGGAATCAGGATTAGAGTCAGGACCAGAATATAGAAGTGCATATTCCAAGTCTCCTGCTCTAACCACCAGACCATACCTCTGTTCATCTGATTTGAAGGACTGACCAGTTTTTTCTTTCCTTCTATCCATCTTTTCTCTTATTTGATTCTGTGCCTACCATAAATTTCCAACAAATATTAAATATTCAACAACATGGATATATAGTCTGCTTATACCTGTGTATTTTGGTGCTTACTCTCCAGAGCATGTTAGGAAATGCATATATTGTAGTAGTTATGCAGCATGATCATACAGTTTGCAGAATGTTTGATGCCATAACAGGTCATACCAAAGTATTTATATCTACAGGCCACCTTGAGTTTAATGACACAATCTTGAGTTTAATGAAAGTAGAAGGTCAGTAATTTCCCTACATTCTGCTGAGATGAGACATTTCAGAACAGATAAACTGACTCAATTTCCATAGCAAAAGTAACTCAAAAATAAGTATTTTTGAACGTGTTTCAAAACTCTCTCCTTCTGAAATAAACATATCAGCAGGATAAGTTCCAACTTACCACTTGCCCAATCACTATCAGCAGCATCTCACAGGCACCATAGAGGACATGTTTCTTGAGTACGTAATTGAAGGAAAACAGGTAGAATCATAGAATCATGGAATATCAGGGTTGGAAGGGACCTCAGGAGGTCATCTAGTCCAACTCTCTGCTCAAAGCAGGACCTAATCCCCAACTAAATCATCCCAGCCAGGGCTTTGTCAAACCTGACCTTAAAAACCTCTAAGGAAGGAGATTCCACCACCTCCCTAGGTAACCCATTCCAGTGCTTCACCACCCTCCTAGTGAAAAAGGTTTTCCTAATATCCAACCTAAACCTTCCCCACACACAACCTCCCCAGGTAGTGGTTGTGTGAATGAGTTCAGTGGAGTTGTTCCATGTATAAGGGCAAGACAGGAGAAAACACAAAGAGACTTATGAAAGAAGGGATAAATGGACAGTGAAGACTGACATTAATGGCAGTAAGATGTAGACACGGCCTCGATGTGTGCTTCTAGAGAAAGAGCTGAAAGACGATTCCCACATTACAGGTTTGAGTGATTATGAGGATGGTGGGCTTGTCCACAATGACAGAGAAGTAGGAGAAAAGAAAGTGTTTGCGCAGAGATAGGAAACTCAACTTTGGCAATATTAAGTTTAAGTTGATGAAAGGACATACACACGATGTCAAAGAGAGGCCAACATGCCGGTTGAATGAGGGAGAGAGGTCAGGAACAGACGGGGTAATATAAATAATAATGTTGTGACCTCCCAGGGAAATAAGCAAGTTCTCAATCCCATTGCAAGGATGGGTGCAATCTTAAAACTGTCACTATTGCAGAAAGGAATATTGCTCATTCTGGACCTCGGACTGCTGTAAATTCTTGGAGAAAATTCTGAATTTGGGGGATGGGACGAGGGAACCTCTGGAAGGTAAGACATTTAAGATGTATACATAGCTCATCCCACTGAGGTCAATGGGTAAACTCATTTGCGTTCAATGGGCTCAGGATTGGGCACCCAAAGTCAGTCACTGTGACAGCTGAATGAAATGGGAAAAGACTTTTTTTAAACTCCAGATAAATAGTGGAAACATAGGTTTTATGTTTATCTTTAATGTAATCATCTATTATAATTCAGATAGAAAAAGTTTGTGGGGGTGGTGGGTTAATAAAAAATGATGGGTTCAAATTCTGCATTTATTGTCTGGCCTCCAGCTCTTACTCACAGGAATTGGCTTCAATGAGACTATTTACTTAGGGTATGTCTACACTGCAATAAAAGACACGTGGCATGGCCGTGGCCGGCCTGGCCTGGGCTGTTGGGCTATAAAATTGCAGTGTAGACGTTCGAGTTTGGTCTGGAGCCTGAGCTCTGAGACCCCACATAGGCAAGGTTGGCCTCAGAGCCTAGGCTCCAGCCCAAGCCCAAATGGTTATTTTTAGCCCCGCAACCCGAGCTCCATGAGCCTGAGTCAGCTGACCCTGGCTCTAAGACTAAGGGCTGCAGGTTTTTATTGCAGTGTAGACTTACCCTTAAGAGCTGAAGAATGAAACCTTTTGTACACACATGTAATAACAATACCTAGTTCTTACATGGCACTTTTCATCTGTATATCTCAAAGCACTTTAACAAAGGATGTAACATGCAATAAGTTTGTACCCAAGTTACCCAGTATTAAGAATTTGGCCCATGATTTTTATTTGGGCAAACTTGAAAACTGATTTGACTAAATTTTTCAGTGATCTGTGGTCACGGAGAGAAAACTAAGGGAACCAATAAAATGAATACACAGTATCACTGGCTCTTACACATAGTACATAGCTATATCAGAGGGATAAATACCAGGGAGGGAGAGGAATTATTTAAGCTCAGTACCAATGTGGACACAAGAACAAATGGCTATAAACTGGACATCAGGAAGTTTAGATATGAAATTAGATGAAGGTTTCTAACCATCAGAGGAGTGAAGTTCTGGAATAGCCTTCCAAGGGGAGCAGTGGAGGCAAAAGACATAACTGGCTTCAAGACTAAGCTTGATATGTTTTTGGAAGGGATGGTATGATGGGATAGCCTAATTCTGGCAATTAATTGATCTTTGACTATTAGCGGTAAATATGCCCAATGGCCTGTGATGGGATACTAGATAGGGTGGGATCTGAGTTACTACAGAGAATAATTTCCTTGGTGTTTGGCTGGTGGGTCTTGCCCACATGCTCAGGGTTTAGCTAATCGCCGTATTTGGGGTCGGGAAGGAATTTTCCTCCAGGGTAGATTGGTAGAGTCCCTGGGGGTTTTTCCACCTTCCTCTGCAGCATGGGGCACGGGCCACTTGCTGGAGGATTCTCTGCACCTTGAAGTCTTTAAACTACAAGTTGAGAACTTCAATAGCTCAGACATAGGTCAGGGGTTTGTTACAGGAGTCGGTGGGTGAAATTCTGTGGCCTGCATTGTGCAGGAGGTCAGACTAGAACATCATAATGGTCCCTTCTGACCTTAAAGTCTATGAGTCTATGAGCTAGATTAAATGACCTACTTTTAGTGATCCATGTAGCAATAGATTAAACCTTCTTTCATTTCAGTCAAGTCAATAGGATTGGACGTGAGGCTCATAAATGGTTTGATCACATGACATGTTGGTTTGCTGTTATGGCAGGCTTAATTTCTATAGGCAAGGAAAAACATCCAAAGAAGCTATTCAATTTGGTGTATAATAAGAGTGGTGTTGTCTTGCTAAGTGTTACTTGTTACAGCCAAGTCAATTGCTCCATTGGAAGAAATGTTCTTTAATCTTCTTTATAAATAGTTTTCTAAACAAATTGCTGTAACAAAAACTGTACTGTTATAAATGTAGATCTAAAGCTAAATCCTAGCAATGCTTCCTTGAGTATTTGGGATACCTGCTAAAATCATGGGAATGGCAGGTACAAGGGCCACTGACTCTTTTCTATCTCCATAACGAGATCTGTGGTGCCAAAATGTGACCTTTTAGCACATAAGGAGAATGTAAAGGTTAAAATGCAAAAGATAAGAAAAGAGAGAAGATCAGACTCTAGAAATAAAATAAATATCACTTATTTGTGGGAAGAGATCTCTTTCCATTGATGATGAAAATTAACAACCTCTGCTGTTCATGAATTACAGCCTATTCATTAGTTGAATACATTAAAATTCATTATTTTTTTTCCCCTCACACCTACAGTGAATTACAAAAAGCCATTCTTGTTAGCTAAAATATGCAATTTTATATTGTGTTTCTCTTTGGGGCTTAACTTTGACCATAAATACTATTTTCCATTTTGTTTACTTTAAGTGGGGTGTGTGCATGTCTTTATTAGGTTTTGCAAAGATGCATAAAAATGCTTGTACTAAATTGCCTGTAAAATGTCATTGTAACTGGTTGAAAAGGTCATACAATATGTTGTCATAAAATAAACTGAAGCCACAGTAAATATTAACTATGATCTTTTTTCAAGAGCTCAGCTTGCAGTAAATTCAAGATTTTTGGGCCTAAACCTGCAAATCTTACTGAGTCAAAACACCAGTTGAAATGAATGCTGCTAGATCCGGCCCTTTATAAAGGTCATGGGGATTTTTAGGTAATTTTAATTAACAATATTAAAAAAAATAAATTCAGTGGATGAAATCCTGACCCTATTGAAATCAATAGGAGTTTTGCCATTGACTTTAATGGGGCCAGGATTTCATATAAAATGAAGTCTACGGAAATTTTTGTTTTCTCTCTGATGTCCCCCTTTCATTCTCTCTCCTTTGAAAATGTCTGTTGCACTGTAAATCATCTCAACTTCTGGTAAAATCCCCCAAATCCCTCTCTATAGGGATTTCCCTTTTCAATTATCTCTGCTGTATAGAATTTTTGGTTGTAAGTAAGGTTAAAATAATATATTTTTAACAAATATTTAAGCCTTCATGATTTGGGCCATGACTTGAGTAGTTTATTGAATAACCATTGGGACTACATGTGTGCTTAAAGTTAGGCTCATGCTTACGTACCTTGCTGAATATGTCCTGCATCAAAGAGAATGTGGAACCAAATGACTCAAGTCTTTTATTTTACTGTGATATGAAATATTGAAAAACAGAAGGCCTTTTCTTTGACTATTATATAAAAGTGAATGGTGAAGGACGCAAAAACACTGTTGAGGTTTTTTTGTTTTCTGCCTCTGTCCTAGTGAAACATACATTCTCTCTCTTAGATGGGAACTTTGAACCCAACTCTCTGGGGAACACTTTGATATGGAGGAGATACAGCATAAAAAAAAAATAAAGGAAGGTTTCCCCGTCTTCTATAGGAAAAATAACTGATTTGTGAGTATGATTAATAATGTAGGATTCTGGATGAGGAGCATAGACACAAAAACCTTTTCATTCAACAAGAATGTTAAATCAAGTACTGTGCGTACACTTGAGAACAAGTTAAGTGCAATAGTATATATATAAAAAACCAATGGTGTTTTTCAACATAACATTAAGACTCTGGAGGATAGTTGAAGAATCCATAACCTCTTTTAGCTCTCTCTGTAGGCCCAGGAGGATGGGGACATTAGTATGTTTTTGTTTCTCTGTTTACCAGCCTATTGAACTTACCTAACGAAGTTGTTTTTTAATCTCCTTCTCAAGCATTTAGAATTCTCTCTCATGTCCCAAAAGAACAAGAACAAACTGAACAACTAAAGACATTTAAAGTGTGAAATTCACTAACTGTTATTGCTTCTGTACTTGATCAGTCTGATCAAGACAGTCTCAAAATGTAGGTCTATGTTTAAGGAGGGAAATAAGCAGACTCACCATACAGGTCCTGATCCTGCAATCAAATCCAAGTGGCGCCTAAGGGCTCCATGTTGAATCTGTGCAGGGGACCTCCTGCACAGGTTCAATTTTGTGATTGGCCATATGGTCATTCAAATTCAACCTTGCAATTGTCCAGTCAAGTGACAAATAAGAAGGTGACATAGTAAGGTTTATCAAGTAGAAAATATTTGTCACTTGTAAGAAGATAAACTTTCCTTTTTTAATATTAAGGACTTGTTCCCAATCCCTAAATTCTGTGACAAAATTCCCATTGTCTTGAAGGAAGACAGAGAAGATCTCTGGAACTGGAGAAAATATATTTCTTTGGCCAACTGAAAAAAGCCAGTTACTTTTTACTAGACCAGCTGTAGTAAACAGTAATAGAAGATAGTGTTCTAAACAATCAAAAATCTGCCATGAATGAATAGGCACTGTCAACAGAAACATAATTCATATCAAGAATGGAGAAAAATGCTCATGTAGGGCCTGATCATCAGCTGACTTACTTACTCACATAAAAAGAGATCTCTCAGTAGTGTAGAGCCACCTCAGTTCCTCCTGTATCTTCTTCCTTTCAGCCAAGGAAGGAAGGAAGGGTGGTCAGGAGACAGGGGACATGTCTGGGAACATGTCTGGCACCCCTTAGACCACTTTTGATCCCTGGAAGCCAGAACAACCTCTTGGAGTCATAGACAGCCAGTGCAACTTACAGCAGCCTCCGGGATGCCTAAGCTGTAGGAGGAAGGGAGTATAAGCACACACAGGTCAGCCCAGTATTGGGGAGAGCCAAAACATGGTTTAAGGCCACCTTTTCATCCCTAGCCTGAACTGTTGTGAGCACTCTTCAGCTATAATTCAAGATCAGACCCTTATGGTTTCATTCAGCTTTCATATACACCAGCACACCCCCATCAGCTGTAGTGGGTCTGTCCTGTTGCAGTTGACATCAGAATGTGGCCCACAAAGTAGAACAATCCTGGAACTTTTAAAAGCCCCAGAGTAGCTGCAGTGAGTCAATAAGGAACGTAGATTTGTCCAGTGGCTGGCATTGTTTTAGTCTTGTTGTAACATACGTAAAGGAAAGTGATCTATAGCCTAGTCAGTAGTTTAACTGATCAGATTAAAAAAGGAAGCAAAGAAAAAAAAATTGGACCATTTTAAGGTTTTTGATTAACTTTTTAATTAATTATTCTTCCTTATAGCCTGATTTTCAGAACTCACCTTCAATTTAGTGAGCACAGTTTTCTGGTAAAAATTATAGCACATTGACAGACCTATTTACCTGTTCTGCAGGCCCAATCAGGCAGTTAGATGTGTCAATGTTTTCTTTACACACACTGTTTGTTGGTGCAATAATGAATACAGTTATTTATGGTGCAAATTTGGCCAACAACATTGGAGGCTGATTTAAGGCCCTGCAAATAAAGTTAGGTATATAATCTATTAAACATTTCCACAGAATATTGAACAATAAAAGAAAGTTGCCTCATCCAATACCCTAGAGCCACACATGGATCCCTGGATTCTATCATGCCTGATGTTATATCATGGAGATTGAAAAGCAATCATAATTAAAATTGACACTTCCTTTCAAGAGAGGTTATCACCAAGGGGGAAAAAAAACATTTACAGCTTGCTCTGATTACATCTTGTTCTAATTTTCCATTTGTTCAGTCTCTATCCAGTGGACAAACAGCACTTACTGCTCACAAAAGCGCTGTGGGATCTCTTGGGTTATATAACCAGAGCTTGCTTCTGTTTCCTAAAAGTTACTCAGAGGATAGAACTTTGCTCACAAGTTCAGGGTCATACCAGTTTCAGCTTTGTTCTTTATCTTTTTCACCTCTTCAGTCTCTAGCAACAGCATTAACAGCTTTACCATACACAGAGAATCCTTGGCAAACCCAAAATTCACATACCTACCTCTAAAATATGTTCCTTGCCAAACATATGGTGGATAACTTGGGTGACTTAAGTGCTGGCTGTGAGGCTGGTTTTGCTACTTGTAGGATTCTGGGAGTCACTCATATAGGGTTGATGCCTCCACTGAAAATCACCTCTCTTGTGACTCAGCTTTATAATTTTGAAGAAGGGGTGGGGGGAAAGCTCTCTTTTTCAAGTTTCTCCAGGGAGAATTCATCAAATCATAGAATCGCAGGACTGGCGGGGACTTTGAGAGGTCATCTAGTTCAGTCCCCTGCAAGAAGAAATGTACAAGAAGAGCCTTTCATTCTAAAAATAAAAGGAGTTTTCAGTAGTCACATATACACACACGAGACGTTCTTGTTGCTGCTGATACGTTTGGGAAATTATGTACAGTCCTTTTGGGTCACTACCATCTCCATAAAGAGAGACTATCTGAGCTCCTATTTCTTTTGTGGAAGTAAGACTAAAAACTACTGCCTCTGCCTTGTTTTACTGCTACCTCTTCTGGTGACATCCTTATTTTGGCTGCCTTCAAATCCTGTACTTGCTCAAATAGTAGTCTTGTTGCAAAGCAATCCAGAATAAACTAACAATATTTCTCTCTGTTACAATAACAGTAATAAACAGCTAAGAAAATTAAGGCATGTGTGGCTTTGTCCTGGCTTATCCTTCTTGCTGTTAAATAAAACATGACGTTTTTAAAAAATAAATGAAAAATAACTATTTTTATTTCCCAGACTATGTCCTGCTGAGAGAAGCAAGGAAATGTTGTGCCTGGTAAAGTGAGCCAATATACTTGAAGATAGAGCTAGCATCAGGCTTTATGAAGTCCTATGTGAAACCAAATAGGCAGGGCGCGAAGAAGATTTCAGTAACCCACTGTGGTGGGAGAGGGTTTGGCAGGGAATCAATGCACTTGTGATTGAAGATCTGGGGGAGGATATTATCACCAACTGGTATATTTTGGATTGGGTTGTTCTCTCAACCCATGTAGTGATGGCACTCAATGGAGACTGATGGATCACTTGATGATTGCCTGTTCTGTTCATTTCCTCTGGGGCACCTGGCATTGGCCACTGTGAGAAGACAGGATATGTGGCTAGATGGACCTTTGGTCTGACCCAATATGGCGGTCCTTATGTTCTTACGCTGCCGCCTCAAGCAATGACAGCAGAGCAGGTTTCCTACCGTCACACACACCCTCCCAATGTATGTGGCATTTTTGTTCTTTTGTGTTGAAATGGAGAATGAACCTGATTTTAATGTTTTACTTACAACAAATATAAACTATATATTTTAGATAGTTTAACAGAATTCTGTTAGATAACCAAATGCCACCAAAATATTCATGCTGCTAATGGAACCTATGACAGAACATCAGGATTTCACACAGGAATCAAAACTCATCCTCATAAAACTCAATGGGAAGTCCTGAGATTCAAAAGGGAGGGAAAATTAAAAAATTATTTAATTCTTGCAGGAAACTATTTTTTTAAAATGAAATAAAACTATTGTAGAATTATGTGATGGGAATTTCACAGTTTTTTAAGCAGTTTTCAAACATAAAGGTCAAATCCTGCTTAATGTTCTATATCAATGTTTGCATTGTAACAAATATTCTCACATCAACAGATTATAGAAACATGTGGGCTGTAAACTGCAGTGGCTTTCATATAGTGTGATATATTAATATCCAAACTATACCTATTTTAAACAATTTTACTCTATATGCATACATTTATGAAATGCAGTCTCTTACATATTAATGGACTACAGAAAAGAAACAATATATTCTACAATATATTCTACAATTTTGAAAGGTTAAGTTAAAAAAATATTCATCTTGCTCAGTTTTGGAGGCCAGAACTTGTCCCTTAGTATCCATCTGCTGCCTGGGGAATCTCCTGAAGGGACAAGGGGTTTTTTTGGAATATAAAGCAGTGCTTCAGTTCAAGAATTCAGTGTACCTGGGAGGCTTCCCCTAAAACAAAAAACAAACAAACAAACAAAAAAACACACACAATGGAAAATATTCTGCAGCACCTAAGATTTAAGTCTATGCATATAAATATAAACATAGAATGAAATGTCCATACAGCTCTCTATACAATGGATCCTACATAATATGCAGGTAACACAATCAACCTCATCTCTTTCAGAGACCAGAGAGGTTTATTGCTGAATTCCAGGGCTGGTCTACACTAAAAAATTAGGTTGGCTTAACTACATCATTCAGGAGTATGAAAAATTCACATTTCTGAGAGACATAGTTAAGCTGTCAATCTAGCTACCAACTCTCAGAGACTTAGCTTTATTACAGTCATCTAAGAACCCCTTCATTGCTGTAGTAAGCATCTACATCACCTCTGTAGTAGTTCCAGTGTGGATGTAGCCCCACTCCCAGCTCTGTGGTCCCAAAACAAAATTCCAGATGCATTGCATATGGTTAATGGCCTCTCCTCACAATTTTCCTTGTCTGTTCAACCTGTAAGCTAAAATAAAGGGTATCCCTGCAGTCTACTCTTCTTGATCATGAATTTTGAAGGCCGTTACTCACCTATGTGTTCTTACTAAGCAGGAGGGGCACGCTTAGTGGCTACTGCCAGTCATCATCTAGCCCCTGCTCCCTGGGAGCGACTGCAGTCTGTAAACCACTGATCATCGGCAAGGAGGGTTTGGACCTGCTGCCTCTGCCTACCCTTGGGCTGCCTCTTGGCAACCCCAGTATCCTTCTTGGCCTTTAACAAGGCCTGCAGCCTGGGGGGTTTCCAGGCCGGAGCTCCCCAGCTTCTCTGGCTTTTCCCCGGCCCTGCTTCACTTTAGGTACTCTGCTCAGCTCCCAGCAGCCAGGCCCATCCCTCTCAACAGCTACAGAGAGACTGTCTTTTGGCTTCTGGCCCCAGCCCTCTTATAATAGGGTTACCATTCGTCCGCTTTTTAAGCTAAAAATAGCGTCCGGGGGGGATTTGTAAATGTCCGGACTTCCCCCCCATGCAGAGCACGCGCGGCTAACAGTGCTGCCGGCTGGACGGTGTCACTTACATGGGGCTCCGACACTCAGCCAGAGAGGGCTCCTCCTCCCCCTGCAACTGAGATCACTCCCTCCCTCCCTCCCTCCCTCCCTGCATTGCAGATCGGCTCCGGCAGTCTGGAGCTCCTCCCTCGCTGCTGCCCAGCGGCTCAGGCAGTTCCTGAGCAAGTTCACCGAGACATTAGGTGAAGAAAGGCCAACAACAAGGGGGCCAGGGGGTCGGAGAAGGGGCAGGGAGGTTTTGGAGGGGGCAGTCAAGAGACGGGG
>NW_020664419.1:28541396-28561023 GCF_002925995.2 Terrapene triunguis | reverse complement strand
TGGGGGTGTGGATAAGAGTTGGGGCAGTCAGGGTACAGGTAGGGGGTAGAGTCCTAGGGGGCCAGTTAGGATGGGGGGAGGGTCTCAGGAGGGGGCAGTCAGGGGACAAGAGGCAGGGAGGCTTAGGTAGGGGGTGGAGTCCTGGGGGGCAGTTAGGGGCAGGGGTCCCAGGAGGGGGCAGTCAGGGGACAAAGAGCAGGGGGAGGGTTGGGGGTTCTGAGGGGGGGAAGTGGGAGGGGCAGGGGCGGAGCTAGGGCAGGATGGGGCGGGGCTAGGGCAGGACAGGGGCGAGGCTCCTCCCGTCCTCTTTTTTGCTTGCTGGATTATGGTAACCCTATCTTATAAGGGCCAGCTGGGCCCTGATTAAGCTGGCCACAGCTGTGGTCAGCTACCCACTCAGCTTCCCCAGCCATTCTTAATCCCTCTTACCCTGCTGTAGCCCTCTCTTTCACCCTTCCAGGGCAGGAGCGGGGTGATCACCCCGCTACATTGTGTACTAAGGCTTTTTGCCCTCTCCACTGTTAATAAATATTAACTCTTTATGATTTTATATGTTAAACTCATAATTCTTTTATAGGCTAACCAATATCCTTTTTAAGTTGTGTATGTGTATATTTAGTGTCCTATACCTATTGAAACTTCGTCCTTCAGTTGAACCTAGTGGGTGAAGGGGAAATGAACTCAATAATGGAATGTGTGTAATCTTTTACCCTGCTTTTTGTCCTGACCTCACTAATATAGCCCAGATATCCAAGGGACTCCTCATAGTTAAAGAAGGAACCTTACAGAAGAATAGTATAATAAACAAGACTCGGTAATTGATAAGGGGGTGCTTATAATTCAAATATGTTCTGTAACTGGAAAGAGATATTGGCTATTGCACATGTATTCTGTGATTTATGAAATTATGAAATAATGGCCCATTGAATTATGTTTTTAACTCATTAGGAAGTGCTTATTACAAGAGATGTTCTTAATAATAATTGAATTAGAAATCCCTTTAGCTTATCAGTCTCATAAACTAAGGTATCATAAAAGTCATTCTATGAATAATAAAAGTAAATTAAGATATTGAAGACAGTACACATGGTGGGATCAATTGTGGTAAAGTAAGTTTTCCCTCTAGAAGGAATTTCTTTGCTTCACAGTGTATAAAATGAAAGAGTTTTAAGGAGTTAAATTAGGACTGAATACTGCCAGCATTCCACCACTTACAGAGAAAGGAAACCACGGTGCCACCTCTTCACTATTCCCAAAGAGTGATATAGTAAGTATTCTGTATAGTGCTTTATGAATGTTTGATTGATAATCTTTGATTACATAATTCCATTTGAGCCTGTTATTTTGACAATCTTGCATTAATAATAATAATATTAATAAATTCAAACATACAACACCACCATTCTCCTGCCACCAGCTGTTGCCTGATATAACTTCCAGTTGTGAGTTCATGGATAATTGGTCACCCACTACTCCAGCCATTACAATGACTTTGCCAGCCCAGTGGCAAGTAATTTCACACAACATCTCAGTTCTTTACTGGTGGATCCCAACTCCTAACTAACCAAAATATATCCTCCAAAAAAGGGGCTAACAATGTTGCACCAGCAAAAGCATAAACATCCTCCAGCTGGAGCCAGTCTTCCAAAGAGGGACAGTTCCTTCCCAACCCCAAAGATGACAGTGTAATCCAGAGCACAAGATAGAAACCACAGACCCTGAAAAAATCAGTGAGTTTAACACAGTAAGACTGCAGTAGGTCATCGTCTGCCCTGTTACATCCTTATGACTGTAATAGCATTGCATGAGTGTAACATAGCAGAATTTGGCCCAATATTTTTAATACATAGAATAATCTGAGGAACAAAATATCTTGATGATATCAACAAACATCTACATTAAAGTGACATTTTTAAAACACAGATTTAATACAGAGTGACTTTATAAGCTACAAAGTGATATTTTGGTATCTTGAACATTAAACCTTATTTAGACACTATCATACATTAGCCATTGTTGTGAAACAGCTGAGAATTATATTGCTATGGGTTGGGTTAAACCTCATTGAAACTCTCCCGTCGGCATAATAAATCCATTTCCCACCAGCATAGCACTGTCCACACCACCACTTAGGTCAATGTAACTTATGTCACTGAAGGGGATGGCTTATTCAGTGACTAAGTTATACCGAAGTAAGTGGTAGTGTAGACCTGGCCTAAGAGAGAGCACTTTCAAGTTAAGTGCTAGCTGAAAGAGGCTTAGGGCCATGAGCAAAGAAACAATCTCCTGTTGTTTGATTCAAGGAAACTGGACTTTGTACATGTTTTGTAAATGATCAGGATGGCATCAAGGGGCTATTATTCATTTCTCCTCCTAACGGAAACAAACCACAGGACCCTGAATTCTGACTACCTGCTCAGATCAAAATGGGTAACATTATTATTTAAAAGAAGATGCTATAGTTATATTAGAAATTACAGGATTATAGATGCTAGAATGATGAGTCCATTAGAAATGGAGAGAGATTGTTCAGATTCTTCTCTGTTTATTCAAAATAAGAAATACTGACTGCTGAGCTGGGCTGGGCTGAAATTGGCAGTGGAAATTTTTATCTCAGAGCTCCTCCTGCTCTTGCAGTACACTGGCCAAATACAGACCTCATATACACAGATGCAACTCCCACGGAAATCTCTGAGCCACATTCTGCAGCGATGTAAATGATGGTGTAGGTTACATGCCAGATTTAAATTCATTAGGAAATTGCTAGACTGTGTTAAGTGTGGAGCTGGCATGCAGCTCTGCTGGACAACGTGAAGGATAAAAGACCCATATCCCCACTCCTTGCATTCACCCTGATTTACACAGCCAGTGGAGAGCAGCTACAATCTGGTCCAGAAGTGGGCATACAAAATGAGTGTAATTTGCACTTCAGAAGAGGATGCAACAAAAAAGCAACTAACATGGGGATGAAAGATAAGAAAAGTTGATAGCCTAACTGCAGCAAACATGCATATGTAATTTCTGCATCCTTGGAGATGTAAGTCCAGTTTGGGCATGGTGGGAGATAGCTGGGAGCAGCCTCTCTAAACAACATTCTGCCTTAGAAATTGGAATAATTAATTCAATAAAAGGAAAAGTAAGGAAGAGCATTAGCCTCCATTGTACACTCCATTTCAGATAACTGTGGGAACTCTTGGTAAATACTGATTTTTACTGGCAACCGCAGTAGATTATTGTTAATTAGTTTAATTTTAAAAAGCATTAAAAGGCTGTGGGATCCTGAAAATCCTGAAACTCACAGTGCAAGCTGACTGCCCCATAAGTTTCAGCCTCAGTCTCAGACCTCTGCATCTTTTGCACTGACAAACAATCCTGGAGTCATGTTCAACCTAGACAAAATGCACCCTTTATAAAAGCCTGGCTGTGTGTACATTTATAAAGTACTTTATAGTTGTTAAATTGTTTAAAAAAGCTCCCACAGACAGTTCAGAAGGATGAATCATTAGAGAAAGTCTGCAACATTCTCCTGCCTTTCAAGTCTTTGAAGTGTTCACTGCAAAAGCTTTCAGCAAACAGAAACTGGCAATTTCTTTTTTAAATATAGCCACCTATCTGAAAGGTTTTTTCTAAAATACCCTGTTTGTTTTGCTGAAAGTGGCTCCAGCTTCAGACTATACCACAAAGACCATAAACCCCACAACTGGAACTGAAGGCCCCAATTCTTCAAGATGTTTCACAGCGAGGATTCCTACACCAGCACATAGATCAAGAGCCTTAAATGGAGCTCCGTGACAGCACAGGATGTCTATCCACACCAAATAGCTCACATAATTGTGGCCTATGATGCCAGTTTAGGCTCTCACTGGAGTTGTTTAGTATCCTGGGGCCCAAGATCCTGAAGTTGATTTTTTGTTTCTATAAAAATATTTAAATTATTTAAAAGATTGCAAGTTATTAAAAGGCAGAGATTAAAAAGGACTAGTATGTTAAATTATACATATCGGTCCCTATAAATATTTTAGTTAGCTGTAATCCCATAAATCCAACCACCAGATATTCATCAAACCTGCAGACAAAGGGGGCACTATTGTAGCTCTTCATTGTGATGACTACGCCAACGAGGCCAATAGACAACTCTCTGACATCACCTACTATAAAGAACTCAAAGAAGACCCTACAACACAATTCACACAGGAATTTAGAGATACCATCAAATACTTCCACAAACAACTCCAAGAAAAACTATGACCTCATCCCCCAAGAATCCACCCCAGGGATTTTCTACTTACTTCCCAAGACATACACAAACAAGGATCCCAAGCAGACGTATCATATCTGACCCTGGCACTCTTATTGAAGAAATTTCAGGACTCAGAAAAACCATCATTAACCCACTCACCACACAAAGGGCCAGCTTCCTCCTTTGACTCTAGTTACTCTGGATTGACACAAGTGTAACTGAGAATAGTATCCAGTCCACTGTCTCTAGGCTTCACATAATCCCTTAGTCTTGTTGCTGTTGACAAAATAACAGATGCCAGATCTGTGAAAAATGCCATTTTCAGCTTTTTTGCCCGTGAGTTCATTTGTAGATTTCGAGCTCTGCAGGGACATGGAGGAATGCATGCCCTGTACTGGAATGGATTCTTCTCCAACTTCACCAAGTGGCTTTTCCCCTCCCAAATGCCAAAATAGTCATAACATATTTCCTCCCATGTGGTTTTCTGCTTTGCACTCCGGCTTCTCAAAGAGAGATATATAAAGAGGACTATCTGAAGTGCATTTAACTGAGGAATACTTTCTTAGTTGCTCCTTTTTATCCCCAAACTATGTGGCTTTCACCATGATTCCCTGCCTGCAGTACACCATGGCTATCTGAATCAGAATCGAGCTGATTTTATAAACTCATCATTTTGATCAAAGGGTTGTCATTCTTTAGCTTGGGTTGCAATGCTTTGTAGCCTCCCATCAGTCTCTCCATCTCCTGCTTAGCCCAGGAACCACTCAAGCTGTATGCATGTTTCTTCTATCCCAATAAACTTTCCTCCTGGCCTCTTCCCCACCCATAGCTTCCTGCCACTCCGCACATCCTGGCTGATGCTCTTCCTTCATCAAACTCCATGTTGGGCCCTACACAATCCAGTTCATGATTTACCAGCTGAGCTTCTATCTTTGAATCCATGGATGAATTCTTTATGTCTTGATAGTAATCTATAGTAAAAAAGGCATCAACAAAAGAGACAATCATGAAGCCAGTGGCCCCAGACAACTTACTGATCAATAGCACTTCCAAAAAGCAGCTGTTAAAGTCACCCAGATAACCTTAATGATGTCTTAATATTTCTATACATAGAACACGAAAAAAAAAATTTGAACAGCCTTTCACTCAAACAACATATGTGATCATCAATCATTTGAAAAAGTGAGACGTGATCTAAAGAATTTGGACTATCTCACCCAATAGCCAAATAACTGTAGTATACAAGCCAGAGCACATTACTCTGAAACAAACTACTCTTGCCTTCCTTAACACCTTACATATTCACCAGAGAAAGATAAACTTCTGTATCATTTTACCTGAAGCCATCACATTCAAGACAATGTCTAACTCCTAATATAGAAATTCTAATAAGTCAGTGTTTTTTTATTATGGGATTTTGCATAGCGACATGGCTCTTGCTTCACAATCACGTAAGTGCTGGACCAGAAATCAGGTAGCTTACACATCAAGGATACAAAGTGGCAGGAATCTTGTCAGAAAATTCTGATGAAAAACTTTATTTTTCCTTTTCCTACCCAATGACAGAGCTGGATGGAAAATTTCTCTGACTCTGTAATTTCCTTTTAAAAGGGACATGGTAATTTGGGTTAGTGTGGTTTTTTTGGTTTGTGTATTTTATTTTTTTCATTCAGAGACCAGTTTTGCATAGACACATATGCAAAAAAGCAAAGACATGTACATCTTCCTAGACTCTACTGGAGTTCTTAAGGGCCAAATCAAAGCCTCGGATGGGGCAGAGTTATTTGGTGGACCTTTGAGACAGAAAGTGATAGGAAAGAGAAGGTTCAGAGGAGAACTACTAGGATGGTCAGGGGAAATGAAGAGCTTAGCTTATTACAAGAGACTAAAAGAGCCTGGCTTGTTTAGCCTAGCAAAATGAAGGCTGAGAGGGGATATGATTGCTCTCTATAAATATATCAAGGGGATAAATACCAGAGAGGGGTAAGAGCTATTTAAGCCAAAGGACAATGTTGACACAAGAACAAATGGGTATAAACTGGCATCAATAAATTTAGGCTGGAAATTAGAAGAAGGTTTCTAACCATGAGAGGAGTGAGGTTCTGGAGCAGCCTCCCAGGCTACCAGCCTCTGGTATTAAGATGGAGCTTGATACATTTATGAAAGGGATTATATGACAGAGTTACCTGAGGAAATTGGGAATTGATGATCCAGGAAGTACCTTCCAGTCCTATGTCCAATTTTCCTGTGTTCCTGTGTAGAAATATATGCCTACCCTTCTGTGTAAATGGAAACATTTTTCTTAGTGCACTCAGAATTTCTATGATTCCTAGAAGTGTTCTTGATAAATTTTTAACAAACTACATTTCCACTCAAGGAGATACCAAAAGATACCTCATGGAAGCCCATGGGGAAGATAGGATCACAGGTACCCTTCAAAACTAGGTTCTTACTGTAAAATTGATTAACTTAACCCAGCGGTTATCTGAACAGCTGGCAATTGTGCTTCAGTATAAACTTGATCTAGTGAAATTTGCTCACAATATTTGGACCAAATTCTGCCCAAGCAATTCCACTGAAGTTGCATAAATGTAAATGAGAGAAGATTTTTGCCCATTATTTTACTGCTTTATTTCAAACGAAACAAACAGCCTTCTCCTCAGGTCAATTTTACTGTGGTCATTTACATGGTGGAGATACTTCAGATTGACACCACAGAAGAATTTGTTCTATGGGGCAACACTTCTCTTAGTGATAGCTTGTTCCAAACTCCCAGCCTTTGTCTTGGCAATCACTCAGACATCTTTATCAACAAACAAACAGTCAAAATGCTCCTCCAACATCCTTCCCTTGTCACAGATTGGGGCACCTTCTTCAACTTGGGCTCTGGATGTTTCTTGCCTACAGTTTTATAGTGGCCACCATGAACCCAGGCTGAGCCCTGAGCTTGCCTCATACACCTGTGTCAGACTTAAGGCAGACTTTTCTCTGCAGACATATATGACCTCTCCTGCAGTCCTGGCAGTCCCTCTCCAGTGCATTCCCCATACTCCAGTGGGAGGAGAGCGGGCAGCAGGTGGTAGGGGGTTGGATTTTCTAACATCTGTCTAGTCAGTTAGGGCTTTGAGGGAGACAAATGGTACATCTCTACTCGAAAAAAACACCCGCAACAGTGAGTTTCAACTGACTCTACTGACTCAGGCTTGTGAGGCTCACACTGTGGGCTAAAAATAGCAGTGTAGATGTTCCCACTCATGCTCGAGCCCAGGTTCTGAAACCTAGCGAGAACTTCAGGAGCAAAGCTGGCATTTACAGCATGGCTGCTGACATGCGGATTGGGGGCTACTTAAATAATCTACTTAAATATGCACCACAAATAACTGTGTTAGAAGCATGTAATTTAGGTTCCAGAGTCAAACGCGTGAATGTTAGGAAATGCCAAATTTACAGTTGCCCATTCAACCTTAAATCATCACCTTTGTGCTTCCATCGTGTGCACTGAATGAGGCAGGGGTCCTGTGGAATAAAACAGTATGCCATGATGTAATCAAAGACTGGATCATAATTCATTCACACAAGGGTGCAAAACTAACATTGTGTGGGCAAATGTACATCTGGCATTTTCTAACTTTAGTGTGCTTGACTTTGCAACCTAAATAGTTTTTCTGTTATATAATTGTGTATGTGTTATTTCCTAGGTAAAAACAAATTCTACTTCAGCCTTTTTTTTTTTTTTTTAGCTAGAGCCTGGATTTTGCAACTTGCTCATCCAAGGAACAGTATTGTTTCAGGGTCAGAAAGGGTTGCTTGGGTTTAACAGTCACTAACACAGCACAGCAAAGAAGATTCCTGGCTTCTCAAGATGACATTAAAAACATTGAGGTAGCTTTTTAAACTGCTGCGTTCTTGCTACTGCCAAATTCAACTGTAAAATGAAACAAAACTCGAATGGCACTGACCAGCTCTGCGACTTAGAGTTTCTATATAATATAAGGAAGTTTCTTCTTCTGGTAGAGTATCTAGTCTTATTCTGGATGGTTAGAATGATGGCAGCAATAATGATCACATACTTAAGGAATTATACAATTCCTATTAAAGGTGCAAGAGTCTTGCATTCATTTGTGCTTAAGTCTTCAATTAAAGAGTCTATGAGTTGCTGTGACGGGTTGGATCACAGAAACCCCCTTGAGAGCTGCCACCCGATGTGCCAAGACTACCCCTTGCTTCTGTTTTCCCTGCCAGCTCAGGACTCCAGCCCCCTGTCTTGCTGAGCGAGACACTCCAGTCTGGCTCCAACACAGACCCAGGGTCTGAATCACTTGTCCCAAAGCTGCAAGTTTGCCTAAAAACAGCTCACAGGAGTGTGCTTGTCTTTAGCACTCAGATGCCCAACTCCCAATGGGGTCTAAACCCAGATAAATCCGTTTTACCCTGCATAAAGCTTATGCAGGGCAAACTCATAAATTGTTCGCCCTCTATAACACTGATAGAGAGATATGCACAGTTGTTTGCTCCCCCAGGTATTAATACATACTCTGAGTAAATTACTAAATAAAAAGTGATTTTATTAAATACAGACAGTAGGATTTAAGTGGTTCAAAGTAGTAACAGACAGAACAAAGTAAGTTACAAGCAAAATAAAATAAAATGCGCAAATCTATGCCTAATCAAACTAAATACAGATAATCTCACCCTCAGAGATGCTTCAGTAAGTTTTTCTCAGACTGGACACCTTCCAGGCCTGGGCACAATTCTTTCCCCTGGTACAGCTCTTGTTCCAGTTTAGGTGTTATCTAGGGGCTTCTCCATGATGGCTCCTCTCCCTCTCTGTTCTCTTCCATCCCTTTATATATCTTTTGCATAAGGCGGGAACTCTTTGTCCCTCTGGGTTTTCACCCCCCCCCTCACTGGAAAAGCACCAGGTTAAAGATGGATTCCAGTTCAGGTGACATGATCACATGTCACTGCAAGACTTCATTACTCACTTGCCAGCACACACATATACAGGAAGACTCACAGGTAAACAGCCATCTGCAGACAATGGGAGTCATCAAGATTCCAAACCATCATTAATGGCCCACACTTTACATAATTACAATAGGCCCTCAGAGTTACATTTTATATTTCTAGTTTTAGATACAAGAGTGGTACATTTATACAAATCAGATGATCATACTCAGCAGATTATGCACTTTGTAATGATACCTTACAAGAGACCTTTTGCACGGAGCATATCCCAGTTACATTATATTCACTTATATTTTTATAAAACCATATAGACTGCACAACGTCACAGTTGCCTTTACTGAGACCATTTGCTTAGGCTAGACACAACCCTTAGCAAGTGACACTATGCCTCAGGGACACCCCTCTGGGACACATATTTCAAGACTCCCCATATGCTCTGGAGCTGAAAGGCTTATGCATTCTACTGCCTCCAAACACACACAGATACACATCCAGCCAGCTCTTCTGGCCTGTGTGTAGGGACACACAGCGATGGCTATTACTATGGCTCCAGCACTCCCTGCCTTTTGCACCCACTTGCACAGGGTATTATCAGGCATAAAATCGCAGCTTTTTTTTCCCCATTGCACCTGGAGCCACAATCCAGACAGGTCTAATATCTCACTTCCTGCTGCATGACTGTGTAAGAAAGCATCATGATTTACTTCTTGGTAACTTGTCACATTATAAAGTTTTTTTAATCTCTTTCTATAATTACTGTTAAGGCTAATATTTTCAGGGCCAACTCTTTTCCATTTTGGGACCAGCTTTACATATCATAGACACATATGCAGAAAACCAAAGCCACATACATGTTCCTGAATTCTATCCATATTTAGGAACGTAAACAACCAGTGGCCTGATCTTCAAACATTCTGATTACCCAACAACTCTGAATAACATCAACTGGAGATGCTGGAGGCTCAGCACTTTGGAAAAATCAGGTTACTGAAGGGACTAAGTGTGGATTTCAGAAACCTCACATTAAACACCATGTTTTTCAAAAATCTTGGCCTCGCTTATTATGGAAATGTAAGCAGGACATTATTGGGTGTGCATTGTAATACTTGACTTCAGTGAGTAAAGTGTTTGGTTGGCTGGTTTTTGCCTTATTCTATATTTTCTCTCTGTTTTTATCTTTTGACTAATTCAGGGACCTTTGTCTATTGTGTAGTCACAATTTTGCAAAGATCTGGCCTCTTTTCAATCATTTAACATATCCAAAATGGTGTTGCTTTTTGGCCGTGTTGCTACAATGGACAAAAACATCCCAGCACACCACGCTCCTAACCTTTCCATCAACATGTGCAGGGCACCCTGACCCTACCTGGCACCACCTGTGGGACCACCCCAAAGATTCATGGATTCATAGCATTGAGCCAGATCTGAGAACTTTGCTATGCAATGCCTGAAGTAATGCCATCTCCCGTGGTCACTCTGGCTGGTGCAATGATCCCTAGTAGACTGTGTGTGTGTGTGTGTGTGTTACAAAATATGTTGATGGATTGAATTGTTTGCTATTTTGTTTGTTTGTGTCATGCACAATTATCTTTTAATTAAAATGTGGAGCAATTTTTTTTAAAGAAAAAGTAATTTAAATCTCCATTTTATAATTAGAATAGCATAAGGCCGGCTATGTGGATGTTCTGATATACTGGCACAACTTGAGTGCTGGAGAGACTCAGCTTCATGTGGTATCAGAGGTCTGTAATTAATGCACATGAGCATGCCTTGTCATGTGCTATTTCTTACTTACCTTCTGCCATAGGTGGAAAGAGCAAGGAAGACATGTCTCCCCAGAGTTTTACTATCATTGTTAATGCCCCCACCCACTCACCAACCCACAACAGCCACAGGACTAATATAGTCTCAACTTCTGGTCCCTCTCAATAGGTCTTGTTTTGTGGCAACTTTTTAACTATTTGTGGTAACATTGCAACTAAACATTTTAAAAAATCATATACAGTCATTGCTTTAATCATTATTGTGTGTTGTTATAACATAAACTGGACAAAACACAAATGCAAGCCACAGAAATATTTCAGCATGCATTTTCCTAGCTAAAAGAAAGGGGCTCTGTAGCAAGGAAAAAACATTTAAACTGTGAGATATGACCATTGCACGTCAGAATGAAATGTCTGAACAAACTGTTTTTAAACAAGTAATTTCTATAAAAACAAAGGAAGAAGACTTTCTACTTATGTTAATGAGACATTTTAGCTAAAGTTATATAAATGGTTGTTTACAATTTTATGTGCATTTAAAAATCTTAAAAAGAATAAAGTTGCATTAATTTCATTGTCAGCAATAAAGGTAAAAAGAAAATAAACTCAAAACTTCCTTAGTGGAAGCAACTTAGAGAATATTTTTAACTATATATCAGGGAAAGGTCAATCTTTACACATGAATAACTTGAATTTGTATTTTAGATTCATATGCTGTAGTCCCTGCAGCAAAACTTTCAACTGAGCAGAAAATATTTTTCCAATGAGCCATTTACTAAAACAATCACATAAATGTAGTTCTAACACTGCCTGAACTACCACTGTGACAATTTGCCATGATTTAACTTTCAAATTTGAAATTGCTGACATGATGGCAAAAATGACAAATAACAAGAGCAAGCACATTTCAGCAAAGGGCAACATTCTTTTTTGTAACTGTCACAGAATTTTGTCAAATGGACATATAGCTCCTGTTGTGGATAATTGTCTTATACCTTTGTTCAATCCTCGTTTCACACTCTGTATAATAATTTACAGCTCTTTGAAAATGTGTTTCACCCCTTTAAAATGGTGCATTTCCAATCCTATTTATTCCCTCCTGTTATTGCTTAAAGGTTTCATTCCCAAGGATTTGTTTTTTTCACATCAGTTACTTTTTCTGTTATGCCCTCCCTTATAGAGTTGCAGCATATCTAGAAATGATGCAACCTCTGCTAACCTCAAATCACTTTCAAATTTCTTTTGCATATTAAAATGTTCTTTTGAAAATGAGTTAATAAGGCATTTTATGGAAGCTAACATTTTCAGATTGTACTACAATACAATTGCAACCGCCTCAAAATAGAAGGACCCATGTCATTTAATTTGTGGTACAGAACAAAGATCAGGTAGACAAAACATCTGAAAGAGACCATCAGCTGACCTTTAAAATATAGATCTTATTGACTCACAGAGCATCAACTTGGTAGGTCACATGAACTATGGAACTATATAGATTGCCCTGGAAACTATCATTCTTTCTATAGCAAGGTATAATCCTTCCTATATAAATAAAGGAGAATGCATCTGATTAACTGCACATAACCTAATTCATTTTAGAACCACATGTATGTGATCAAAGTATTTAGATAAGAAATACAATAGAAGCCATTAAACAGTCATTTGCCAAATATTACCTCAAACACCCCCTGTTCTATGTAGAATGAAAACCTGCAGTGATCTCATATGTCATTGTGGTTGATCCACTGGCAAATGTTGACTTTTTAATTACGATTGCTGAGTTACTTCAGAAGCATTTACAGTATGATTTATTAGTTTACATTAAGGTACATGTAATTTCTGTTAGGAATGGTCAAAACATTTCCACCAAAACCTATTTTTTGACAGAAAATTGGGTTTCTGACAAAGCAAGATTGTTAGTAAAAAGTGTCTGCTCTGTGGAAAATTTTGATTTTTCATCAGAAACATAAATGCCAAATAACCAAAATAGTTTTATTTGTATATGCTGCCATGGTATCTCCTGGGAGTTGTAGTTCCATTACCTTATGTCTCCATTGTCTCTCCAGAGTGATTCTACAGGCTCGCAGAAGAATTACATCTACTCTGATGCACTAATTCCCCTCACCAAGTGAAGAGAATTGGGTGTATATAGGAAATGTAGTCTAAACCAGGCAACGCAGCCCATAGAAGAGAATGGGAACATGAAGTACCCCAAACTACAATTGCTATGGCACACCACAGTGGCATATCAAAATCTAAATAGTTCATTTTTCATTTTTGTACTGAAAAGTGAAAATACGGATTTCTTTCAATTTACATTGAAATTTTCCATTAAATAACCCACTACTTTTCCAATCACCTCTAATTTCTACGTATGTATAGGCTACCTTGGAGAAAAGAGGAACATACTGATAATTGTTCACATTGACTTAGTAGTGGACATGCTATTCCACAGAGAAATATTTGTTTGAAAAATTGATAATAACTATCAAAAATTAAATTCATAAATTCAGATGGTGTGAAAATTGAATTAACTGGGTTTTCTCCCCACTTTCCATTGTTTTACTTATCTGTATTTAAGGTAAATAATAACCCATTCTTCACTCATCCAATATACTAAATATTAGGTAAATAAAATGTGTTTTTGTCATGTGTTGAAGACTAGCAGGAAATAAACTTTTAAAGAAATGAATCTTACTGTGATATTCACCTTTTTGCAGTTTATGACAATATAATGATGAATTGTCTTGCAGTAACACTCACTGAAGTCATGAAAGGTTAATAACTCATTTAAACATTCATTACATGTCCCTATCAAAGTCATCTTAATTTCACAAAGACATCTAAGTTTCTCTTTAGGGAAACACTCTCTCAGGATTTGAGTGTGATTCTTTATTAACAAAATGGCAAGTGCAAAGTTACATGTCAAAACCCTGACTGATGATGCTGCAAATTGGTTCTTCCACCAAAGCAGAAGACTTTAAATTACTGCTTTTTAAAGGTGTGCTCCCTCAAAGGCAATTAATGTGTCACTTGTCAGTCAAGATTATTTAATTTCCCAGTGAGGGCTACGAAAATGGGCACAGCGGATTGATGAACAGAACATGGTGCTACCCACAAGAGAATTCTAATAATGCTGCTGTTTTTGTACCTTTATCTTGTCTAAAATATAAGGATTGAAGGTTCAGCATGCCTGTAACTTTTGACATGTTCTTCAGTAACCCTAGCTTGCTAGCAGCATTTTTCCCCCTGCCATTATTAATTTTTCTAAGCCCAGGTCTACACTATGGGGTTAGGTTGAATTTAGCCGCTTTAGGTCGATTTTATAATGAATACACAACCAACCCTGTTCCATTGACCTAAAGGGCTCTTAAAATCAACTTCTGTACTCCTCCCCAGAGAGGGAAGTAGTGCTAAAATCGACCTTGCTGGGTCGAATTTGGGGTAGTGGAGACGCAATTCGACATTATTGGCCTCCGGGAGCTATCCCAGAGTGCTCTAATGTAACTGCTCTGGACAGCACTTTCAATTCCAATGCACTAGCCTGGTACACAGGAAAAGCCCTGGGAAATTTTGAATTTCATTTTCTGTTTGGTCAGCGTGGCGAGCTCCTCAGCACAGGTGACCATGCAGTCCCCCCAGAATCGCAAATGAGCTACAGCATGGAGTGAACGGGAGACACTGGATCTGATTGATGTATGGGGAGAAGAATCCATGTAGGCAGAACTCCGATCAAAAAGAAGAAATGCTAATATATATGCCAAAATTGCACAGGGCATGATGGACAGAGGCTACAACAGGGACACGCAGCAGTGCCACGTGAAAGTTAGGGAGCTCAGGCAAGCCTACCAAAAGACAAAGGAGGCAAACGGTCACTCCGGGTCAGAGCCCCATACATCCCGCTTCTATGATCAGCTGCATGGCATTCTAGGGGGGGACCCTACCACTACCCCACCACTGTCCATGGACACCTAGAAGGGGGGAATCTTACGCAACAGGGAGGAGGATTTTCTGGATGAAGAGGAGGAGGAGAAGGAGAATGCGCAGCAGGCAAGCGGTGAATCCGTTCTTCCCGGCAGTCAGGACCTTTTCATCACCCTGGAGCCAATACCCTCCCAAGACGGGATCCCCGACCCTGAAAGCAGAGAAGGCACCTCTGGTGAGTGCACATTTGTAACTACAGTACAGGGTTTAAAAGCAATAGTGTTTAATGTTTGATTTGCCCTGAAGACATGGGATGCATTCATGGCCAGTACAGCTACTGGAAAAGTCTGTAAAGATGTCTGGGGGTGGAGCAGAAATCCTCCAGGGACATCTCCATGAAGCTCTCCTGGAGGTATTCTAAAAGCCTTTACAGAAGGTTTCTGGGGAGGGCAGCCTTATTCCGTCCTCCATGGCAGGACAGTTTACCACGCCAAGCCAGTAGCAAGTAATCTGGAATCATTGCAGAACAAAGCATTGCAGCGAATGGGCCCAGGCTTTGGTGGCATTCAAGCAACATTCGGTCTATATCTTTCTGTGTTAGCCTCAGGAGAGTGATATCATTCATGGTCACCTGGTTGAAATAGGGGAATTTTTGTAAGGGAACAGTAAAAGGACCCCGTTCATGCTGGGCTGTTTGCCTTTGGCTGAAAAGAAATCATCCGTGAGAATAGCCACGTGGCGGGGGGAGGGGTGAAGGGATCATCCCAAATAGCCAAGCAGAGGGGTTGGGGGATGCTGCACATCCACCCAAAAACCACAGCCCCTCCTTTTAAATGACAAACCCAACTGGCATTGCTTGCTATGGGAAAGGAGGGCGCTGCAGTTTGAAAACATTCCCACATGTTATGAAGGCGTTAGAAGCCAACGCTGCGTACCCTTTGGCTTACCATGGCTGCCTGGAAACCAAATTCTGTTGCCCAGCCATGTGTGATGTGTCACCATACCGACAGGCGCTCAATATAAAAGGAAAAATGCGACCTTGTACCTAAAGCACATGTGCTGTCTGCTGTGAATTGCTTGATTCACTGTGAAAGAGTCTCCCTTTTGTTCTCAGAAATGTATCATCTTAAATTTTACTCTCCCTTTTTATCCCCCCGCAGGTGCAAATGTTTCTATGCTCCCCCTATCATCGCTGTCCCTGAGGTTATCGCAGATTAGAAGGTGAAAAAAATGCACTCGAGATAACATGTTTTCCGAGCTCATGCAGTCCTCCCGCACTGAGAGGGCACAGCTGAGTGCATGGAGGCATTCAGTGGCAAAGTCTAGGAAAGCATTAAGTGAGCGCGATGAAAAGAGGCAGGATGCAGTGCTGAGGCTAATGGGGGAGCAAACGGACATGCTCAGGCATCTGGTGGAGCTGCAGGAAAGCCAACAAGAGCACAGACTGCAACTGCATCCACTGTATAACAGCCTGCCCTCCTCCCCAAGTTCCATATCCTCCTCACCCAGACGGCCAAGAACGCGGGGTGAGGGAAAGGGAGGGGAGGGGAGGGTGGCTCCGGGCACCCAGCCACTCCACTCCAGAGAATGGCCCAAGCAACAGAAGGCTATCATTCAAACAGTTTTGATTTGTAGTGTGGCTACAATAAGCAATGTGGCCTTGTCCTTCCCTCCTCCTCTCCTCTCCCACCCCACCCCACCCTACCCCACCCGGGCTACCCTATCAGTTATCTCACTTTTTTTTAATTAATAAAGAAAGAATGGATAGTTTCAAAACAATAGTGACTTTATTTCCTTTGCCAGCTGTGATCAAAGGGGGGAGGGTGGTTGGCTTACAGGGAATTAAAATCAATAAAGGGGGTGGGTTTGCATCAAGGAGAAACACACACAACTGTCACTCCATAGCCTGGCTAGTCATGAAACTGGTTTTCAAAGCCTCTCTGATGTGCAGCATGCCTAGCTGTGCTCTTCTAATCGCCCTGGTGTCTGGCTGTTCAAAATTGGCAGTCAGGCGATTTGCCTCAACCTCCCACCCCACCATAAATATCTCCCCTTTACTCTCACAGATATTATGGAGCACCTTGAAAACAGTAATAACAATGGGAATATTGGTTGTGCTGAGGTCTAACCTAGACAGCAAACAGCGCCAGCGAGTTTTAAACATCCAAAGGCACATTCTACCACAATTCTGCACTTGCTCAGCCTATAGTTGAACTGCTCCTTACTACTGTCCAGGCTGCCTGTGTATGACTTCATAAGCCATGGCATGAAGGGGTAGGTTGGGTCTCCAAGGATAACTATTGGCATTTCAACATCCCCAACAGTAATTTTCTGGTCTAGGAAGTAAGTCCCTTCTTGCAGCTGCTCAAACAGCCCAGAGTTCCTAAAGATGCGAGCGT
Source organism: Terrapene triunguis (assembly GCF_002925995.2). Taxonomy (NCBI): domain Eukaryota; kingdom Metazoa; phylum Chordata; order Testudines; family Emydidae; genus Terrapene; species Terrapene triunguis. The sequence goes on along the minus strand of NW_020664419.1, from coordinate 28,543,729 downwards.
CATGCACCTTTCCCAGCCATCCCACGCTGATGTTGGTGAAACGTCCTTTGTGATCCACCGGTGCTTGCAGCACCATTGAGAAGTACCCCTGCGGCTTACGTACTGGTTGGCAAGGTGGTCCGGTGCCAAGATAGGGATATGGGTTCCGTCTATCGCCCCACCACAGTTAGGGAACCCCCATTGCTGCAAAGCCATCCACTATGACCTGCACATTTCCCAGAGTCACTACCCTTGATAGCAGAATGTCAGTGATTGCATTGGCTACTTGGATCACAGCAGTCCCCACAGTAGATTTGCCCACTCCAAATTGATTCCCGACTGATCGGTAGCAGTCAGGCATTGCAAGCTTCCACAGGGCTATCACCACTTGCTTCTCAACTGTCAGGACAACTCTCATCTTGGTATTCCTGTGTTTCAGGGTGGGGGAAAGCAACTCACAGAGTTCCAGGGAAGTGGCCTTACGCATGCGAAAGTTTCGCAGCCACTGGGAATCATCCCATACCTGCAACACTATGAGGTCCCACCAGTCTGTGCTTGTTTGCCGGGCTCAGAATCAGCGTTCCACTGTATCAACCAGCCCCACTGCTGCCATGATGTCCCAATTGCCACATCCCGTGCTTTCAGGAACGTCTGTGTCCATGTCCTCCTCACATTCATCCTCGTGCTGCCGTCTCTTAGCCAGGTTCTGCACATACTGCAGGATAATGCGCGAGGTGTTTACAATGCTCACAACAGCAGAGGTGAGCTGAGCGGGCTCCATGCTTGCCATGCTATGGCATCTGCATGGGTAACCCAGGAAAAAAGGCACAAAATGATTGTCTGCAGTTGCTTTCACGGAGAGAGGGAGGGAGGGGAGACTGACGACATGTACCCAAAACCACCCACGACAATGTTTTTGCCCCGTCAGGCATTGGGAGCTTAACCCAGAATTCCAATGGGCAGCAGAGACTGCAGGAACTGTGGGATTGCTTCCCACAGTGCACTGCTCTGTGGGTCGATGCTAGCCACGCTAGTGAGGACGCACTCCGCTGACTTAATGCACTTAGTGGGGACATACACAATCGACTATAAAATCAATTTCTAAAAATCGACTTCTATAAAATTGACTTAATTTCATAGTGTAGACATACCCTAAGAGGATGGCAAAAGGCAATATTTAATTGATGTGTGTAGTATGATCTGATTTGATATTTATCTTTCTGACAGGCTATATCTCCTGTTAAGACAGATGCTGACTCAAATTTTCTTTTTAGTCAGTGTATTATCAATACATCGCTAAAAGTTGAAAATTCCATGAAAGGGTCTGATCCTTCATTGACCTATAATGTGGTCAAAGAGTTGCACAAAAGTCAAACTCTAGGTGAGTAAGTGTGGAGTACATCATCTTGACATTATTTCTGCATCACAGAAACATTCACTGTGTGCCCACAATACATCCCTAGTTTGCTAGTTCAACAAGAGAGAAAGGGAAACAGATGCTGGTGAGTGTGATGTCCTATTCCTTTAAATGTTGTGGGGGCTCTGTACCAGTGCTGTAACGAGGGCGAGGTGAGTGAGGCACTTGCCTCACGCACTCAGAGCCGAGGGGCGCAAGTGTCCCTTCCGGACCAAAAGCTGCGGCTCTCCCGGCTGCTGCTGCCTCTATGGCAACCAGAGACGCTGGCCCTCTGAGGGCTGAGGGCGAGCAGCTGGCTGCTGCAAGTCAGGAGGGGGAGGACAGAGGACGGAGGCACACACGTGCTTCTCAGACGCAGCCCTCCCCTCCCCCGGCACCCACCTGGAGGAGACACTGAGGGGGCTTCCGGTGGGAGACAGGATCATCGGCGGTGGAACTCACTCACCTGAGCGGCGGCTGGGGCTTTGGTGGGTGTTTTACACTGTGATCTGGCCCCCCCCCCCCGAGCCACCACTCCTGCAAACTGGGCAAGGGGCAGCCCCATCCCTCACCCCCAGTGAGGCTATGGCGAGGGGCAGCAGAGGAGGAAGGAAGCCACATGTGATGGCAGTCCCCTCCCGCCCAGCACCCACCACCCCCTCTCCGGCCCCCAAACTCTGTCCTAGAGCCTGCACCCAGCCCTCTGCACTCCTTCCCAGAGCCTGCACCCCTCCACCCATCCTGCACCCCCACCCCGTGCCCCAGTCCGGAGCCTGCACCCAGCCATCCGCACTCCCTCCCAGAGCCTGCACCCCAGACTCCATCCCAGAGCCCAACCTCTCAACCATCCTACACCCCAATCCCCTGCCCCAAACCAGGGCCTGCACCCCAGACCTCCTCCCCGCACCCAAACTCCTTCGCAGAGCCTTAGGCAGGTGGGGGGCAGAGTTGGGGGGGG
>NW_020664419.1:28532411-28536396 GCF_002925995.2 Terrapene triunguis | reverse complement strand
AGCCCTTACCTGATGCTACAGAAGCTGCAGAAGCAATTGGAATGCAAAAGGCAGCAAGTAAACTGCAACTTGAGCATGAACAAAGACTGGCAGAAATTCGATTGCAGGAACTAGAAGCTAAGGCAAAAGTGGAAAGACTTCAGCTCCAAGTCAAAAAAGCAAGGGAAGAACAGCAGAAACTGTATCCTCTTGAAAGTCCAGTTTATAACAATGTTGGTATGTTGTATAACTCTGAGCAGTTGTCTGGGTGTAACCAAATGTACCCCAACACTGTCACCTTTTATGTAAATGCTGTTACTGTGTGTTCAGTACAGGGTGGCTCCATAACTTGTGCCAATGCTATGTATGGGAGTGGTAATGAAAAATTCATAGAGAGTGTAAAAGTCAATGGTAAAAGCTGTTTAGGGCAAATTATGGCTTCTAACATCACTCTTGTTAAAGCAGATCTTGTCAAAAAGGAAGATTACTTACCAAATCAGAGTGTGAATGTTGTAGTCCTCTATGAGTTTACTGTAAGTGTGCCTTTGGCCAGAATCCACCTTGAATGGAATGGTACTCAGCATGAAGTTATAGCTGGTGTAAGGAAGTTATTGCCTAAGGATCTTTTGATTGGGGGAAATGTTAAAGCTTTGTTCAGTCCAGGTAGCCAGTCACAAGACAGGAATGATCTTAAACCTGTGTCTATTGTGGGCAATGATTTGCCTGGGGAGGGTTTCTCCAGAGGTTTGTCTGAGAAGAAGAGCTGTTTGTCTGTAAATGAAGTTTCTGAATGTCTGTCTAATGTCTCAGAAGTAAATCTGGAGTTAGATCAAGAGCAGAAAAATCTCATTGGTCAGGAAAATGTTTCTCAGGAGCAGATTAAAGTGGATGGTCAGGTGAAAGCCCTAACTGAGGAAGGAAAGGGTAAAAGTGAACCTGAAAAGGGTAACTGTGATTTGCTGGAAGTAGCTCAGTGTAGTGAGAAGAGCAGCAGTTTATCTGTTGGGAGTGGCAATGTGCCTGGTAAGGAAAGTCTGGATGAGCCTAGCAGGGCCGGCTCCAGGGTTTTGGCCACCCCAAGCAGCCAAAAAAAAAAAAAAGCTGCGATCGCGATCTGCAGCAGCAATTCAGCGGAAGGTCCTTCGCTCCAAGCGGGAGTGAGGGACCGTCCGCCGAATTGCCGCCGAATAGCTGGACCTGCTGTCCCTCTCCGGAGTGGCCGCCCCAAGCACCTGCTTGCCAAGCTGGTGCCTGGAGCCAGCCCTGGAGCCTAGACAACCTTGTGAGCTGATGGCTTTATCTAGTCAGCAGTTTGGGAAGGCAAGGATAGTGGAAGATGGGTTTGTTTCCGCGGGGCAGGCGGCGCTGGGTGTGTGTGTGTTTTGGGGGGGAGCTGGGTGGCGCTGGGGGGGTGGGGGGGGCGCAATTTTATATTCTTGCCTCGGGTGCAAAAATAGCTAGTTACGGCTCTGCTCTGTACTCTCCCTGCTCCCCAGTGCAAAGCTTCGTTTTCATGTTGGTTTCAGTCTTGCAGTCAGAACAATAAAGCCACCACAACAGACAAGCTGTGTTTCCATTAGCTCCCTCTGCATCTGCGTGTTTATCTTCTTCTCCACTGGTTCCAGAAATGTAACAATGAGGAAGACTGGTAATATGGTAGCTCCTGTACATAGGAGCAGCCCCACTGCATCCTGCACTTTTCCCTAATGCAGGCCCCCGAGAGTCTAAAAATGAAAGAGCAGAACAATTGGAACATATCCTTTAATAAAACTATTTAGTGTTGTGTACTCACTTAAGTGCTTTGCTGAATCAGAGCCTAAACATATTCTTAAATCCTGATGGATTATATTACAGTTAATCATTTTGCAGAATCAGGGCCATATATTTATAGTAGATATATCCGTCAACTCTGAAATCAACATACTCTCTCACCTTTGCCAAGATCAAACATTTTAATGTGACATTATTTGCTTTTATTATTTCAATTTAAAAGAACATCCTGTGATGAATAAAGGGATCATTTTAATAATTGAACCTTTATTCATTAAAATGCAAGTTTTCAGCCTTCTAATAATACAGCTTACAATTATTCCATGTATAGTAAAAAGGAACTAAAAAACATGAGTTCTTAGAGAAGTTATACCAATATTACAAGAATATGCACTTCCGTAGAATTTATAGGAGTTCTATATTGGTAATGTAGGTAAGGTTTCTTTAATTATATCCATATTTTTTAACTAGACTCTCAGATCAGGATATGATGTACCATAGATACAATTTTCCATATGTAAACATATCACTTGCTAGTAAGTGACATGTAAAATTGACATTAATATTAATATTGTAGTTACCTACCCAATAAGGCTATGTAAAGAAATTGTTTTGGCTACAAACTAATAAATAAAATAGATTCCCTTACATGACCTTCATTTCTTTATTTTAAAGCCCCCACCCAACTGGACCTTTTAACTGAAGAAATAAATACAATCGTTTTTGTAAATTGTTTTTCCTAATATGCACATAAGGGCACTTGGATGCTTGAAATCTGATTAAAATGCCTGATATCCCAAATTTGAAAGTTTTTTTTTTTCTGTACTCAGCAACTCATAGGAATGAGTATATCCAATTTTAAGAATCTAGCTCAAAGAGAACGTAGACATTAATGTTCCAATCCTGTGATCTAATTCACACCTGCAAAGTCCCTGTACCTTGCAGAGCCAGACTTCAAGGGCTCCATATGCATAGATCAGATTGAAAACTCTGAGCCTAAGCATGTAAGTCAATTGGTGACTGACCTGATACAATCATCTGTTTATCTATCTAATACATGCACTGATGACACTTAAAGTTTCTTCCAATTTAAAATGATGTCCTGTACTAGATTGAGAAATAATCCACATACTTAAAATAGGGAATGTCAGTAGAATTGGGAGTATATTTCACAAATGAATGGTAATATTTTAGGTGTGACCAGTGTGTGTGTGTACAATTCTTCATAAATAAGTCATTTTTTGTATATTGACTGTAGGTGATTGTGATGTGTATTTGGTGAATGCTGCACACAAAGAAATGTGGTTTGTTTTTGTACAAACTTCTCTTTATTTGCAACTTTGATTAAATGGTTCTTTTTTCATTGATGAAATCACCAAATTAAAGCCAATTATGCATCCTCTTAAAATGTTAAGAATTGTGCACAAAAAAGTTCATTTATTAGTTGTGCCCTGGAACAGTTTAACAATCTTTATCAGTATTTCATCCCTGACAAAGACTGAAGGCCAATAACAATATGCTTCAGCATTTGTTTTAAAATAAGCATTTTTTCCTTTTTAAAGAAAGAAAACATTTTAAGTTGTTTATTTGATATCTGAAACTTGAAGATGGCAGTTACACTCTGGATCATCTTTACTGGGACAATTGTTCATCTCACAAATCTGTTTTTTGTTTTTTGTTTTTTTTGTAATTTGGGGGCACATCCATCAGCACAATTATAACTGAAAAAATGTAAACACAATTTTCATCATTTTTCCATCTGAAAACCCTCTTTGCTCAAGGAAGGCATTTTTCTTTTATATCAAAAGTAGATAATGCTCTTGTTTTTACTTATAATATCCCCATACATTAGCTAGATTTTCCATATGAATTGCCGGGTTTCATATTTGTAAGAAATTACAAAAATCCAAACATTTCTCAATAATTCTGCACCTTGTTACAAATATTTTCCACGTATCTAGTAGTTACCCAGGTTCCACTCACTTTCTGAAAAGCAAATTTGACTTCATCAGTCAAAAGGGAGAAAAAGAATTATTTGCATAAAGTTGGTGCTGAAGTTGACAACCATTCAGGGCCGGCTCCAGGCACCAGCCCACCAAGCTGGTGCTTGGGGCGGCACCTGGAGGGGGGTGGCGCGGCGCTCCGGCCGCCGGGGAGAGCGGGGCCACAGCCGGGCTCGCCGCCCTCCCCCCGGCGCTCTGGCCGCCCTCCCCCCCGTGCCCTCCCCCCGGCCGCC
>NW_020664419.1:28394824-28532311 GCF_002925995.2 Terrapene triunguis | reverse complement strand
GGGGGGGGGGGGGGGGGCGGCCAGAGGCTTTTTTGCCTGGGGCGGCAAAAAAGCCAGAGCCAGCCCTGCAACCATTGTACTCTGAAATCAGATGAATGGAAGGATTGTTCATTTCACGGCCATGTAAGAGACTTGCATGTCATTTAGAGTGGAAATTATTAACAATCAGCCAAGCAGTTTTGGAAAAACTAGCTTTCTCCTAAGAGGGTTATCTGAGGTGCTTAGGTAGGGGAAATATTTTGTCAATCAGTGGCTCTCCTGGGTAACATGAGCTCTGTCAACACTTACACCACTTCCAGAGGATAAACATGTTGATATGGCATTGCAGTATCAGAAACTGTCAGATGCTAAAGCATTCCTAAAAGTGTTACCTTTTGGTGGAAGTTCTTCCAAAACTGAAGTCACACATGCCCTAGTAGTTCATTATCTCCATAAAATTGTCGTAATGGTAGGGAGACTGAGTGAGGACAGTGCAGTTAATCCTAAAGAGTGAAATTTATTCTCCCCTCAGAAAACCCAAGTAATCAGGCATTGTAACAAGGGTTCACTGATGGTGTTGTGGGCTAATGGAATCAATTCACCGTCCCAATGGCAGGCAGGTACTGAAGCTGCAGCATAGCCCCAGAGGCCCAGTCCAGCTCCCAAGAAGGCCAATGAACATTTTTGCATCAGTTTCAGTGGGAAAGAAATCAGGCATTTGAATATGTGGCGAGGCAACAACTCACCGGCACAGCACCTCCTGCTGACCATCTTGGGAATTAGCTCTTTCCAGCCCGGAGCACCCCCTGCAAGCCAGTGTCTCACCTGCCACTGGCCCCTGTGTCCCTCCCAGACCCCGGTGCCCTTTAAATCAGGGTTCTGCCCCCAGCAGTAACCCACAATCTGGGTCTCCCCACCCAGGGGAACCCCCCACCCTCTATCCCCACCTTGCCTCAGTGGCTACTGCCAGTCCCCTTTTAGCCCCCGCTCACTGGGGCAGACTGCAGTCTGTACCACTCATCATCAGCCATGGGAGTTAGGACCTGCTGCCTTTACCTATCTCTGGGCTGCACCTCTGCAGCCCCAGTACCTTTCCATAGGCCCTTTTTCAGGCCTGCAACCTGGGGTTTTACTAGGCTGAAGCTCCCCAGCTCCCTCTGCCCTTCCCCAGCACTGCTGTACCTCAGATACCCTTCTCAGCTCCCAGGCAGCCTGGTCTTTCTCTCTCAGGAAGCTAGAGAGAGAGTGTGTCTTTCTTCCGGCCTACAACCCTCTTATAAGGGCCAGCTGGGCCCTGATTAAGCTGACCACAGCTGTGCCTGCTTTCCCAATCAGCCTAGCTTTCCCCGCTACAGCCCTCTCCAGGGCTGCTTTATCCCCTTCAGGCATGAGCGGGGTGACCACCCCACTACAGAACAATAAAAAGAAAAAATGTTTCGCCTAAGATTACTTTGACATTGAGAAAGCTAAGGGACAGATCTCAGCTGGTGTAAATCAGTGTAGCACCATTGGTCAATGCTTAAAATATCCCCTCTCACTTACAGTCATTTTGCATCAATGTAAGTCAATTTACTCCAGTTGAGTTACCCCTGATTTAAAGCAATGTAAGAGGAGCATGGTTTAATCTGAATATAGCTGCCCAATCCCCAGCCATGTGTTTTTGCATGGCATCTAAAATGCACAAAACATTTTTTGGCATAGTTCAGACACAATGTAAAATTAAAATTAAAACTGTGAAAATTCCAAATGGAAGTCACTTCAGGGAAATCACACAATATGTATGCATATTAAAATGCATTCTCTTAAATTGCTTAATGTTCATGAGAAATTTTTAAAACAAAGATTTATCCTATTATGCAAACACAAAAAGCGACTGGCAAATCTTTGAGGATTTAATAATGATGCACACTTTTCCCTCAAACATTTGATTTAATCCATTAAAAATTTACTATAATAAAAATTATCTTCATATATGTTTTAAAAAAATGCAAAGAAGAAAAACAGTGAGCTGACATTTCTAAAGGAGACGCAAGAGAACGTTCCGTTACAGCAGCAATTTCTCTGTGAGCCAAGAGATGATGAAAATAATGAGGCTGGGAACCAGACTCTACTCTTTCCATCATTGTCACCAATGCCACAGAAAGAGAACACTTGTAGGAAAACACGTACACTTTCCTCCAGTCTCCCATTTTTAGAAACTATAGCCACTGGCAAAAGGAACATCAACTTTAGCAATCACAGGATACAGCTGCTAACCTAATTATAATGTCCATTTCATCAACATAGTAGTTCTGCTGCCCCTACTCAGATTGAATAGCACCTTACTGTGCAAGTAGACTCATTGATTTCAATGGACTACACATGGAAGAAGGTACTGCTCAACATAAAGATGACAAAATCAGCCCTTATATACAGTAGTACCATAGATAGAGATGGCCAGGGAATGACAATTCCCTTTCATGGCAACTTTTGAGGTGTCCATTTTAAATTTGTTTTCATTCCAGCAAGAAACAAAAAACAACACTTTTTGACTGGAATTTTGTTTTCACAAACTGGAATTGTGTTGAAACATCCATTTTCAGATTGAAAAGGTTAGGTTTTCACGTCATCTCTCTCGCGCACGCGCTCTCCCCGCCCCCATCTCTCTCTCTCTCTCCTCCACCACTCCCCCCAGAAGTGCAGGGGTAGCTCTAGCTTTTTTGCCGCCCCAAGCACAGCAGGCAGGCTGCCTTCGGCGGCATGCCTGCTGGAGGTCCCTGGTCCCGCGGCTTCGGCGTACCCGCCACTGAATTGCCACCGAATCCACGGGACCGGCGGACCTCCCGCAAGCAAGCCGCCAAAGGCTGCCTGACTGCCGCCCGCGCAGGGACCAGCAGGCCGCACCCCGCGGCTTGCTGCCCCAGGCACATGCTTGGAGCGCTGGTGCCTGGAGCCGCCGCTGGGGAAATGTAAAGCTGCTGAAAGACCAGTCAGTGTGGTGGATGACTCACCACCTAGGAATGAGGGGTTTAAAAAGGTCAGCTGGGGCTGGCCCCTCCCTTCTCCACTCAGAACAGTCTGGGCAGCAGGGAGGCTCCTGTGCATGGCTTGCTGCCTGACCAGGTGGAAGCCAGCATGTGAAGCAGCATGGCTCCAGAAAAGCAGCAAACAGCATTGGAAGCAGCATGGATCCAGTAGCATGGAGAAGGGTGAGCTCGGGAAAACAGGGGGCTATTACCTCTTTGGCCCCAGAGACAGGGAAGGGCAGGCAGAGGCAAATTACACAGAAGAGGGACAGTGGAAAGAAGGGGAACTAGCCTCCCCCTGCCCCAGGTACTTCCACTCACAGGAAGGCTAGAAGCTGCAAGCTGGAAGGGTGAATTTGCAATGCAAGGGAGGCTAGTCAGCATCTGAAACAATCAAGGTGCTTTGGTTGAGGGGGGAGGAAGGCAAGGGAATTTAACTGTTTCATGTACTAGCCGTGCTGCAAGTGGCTGTATCAGGCTGCGATTCTTTCAGGCTCAGGTTGCTGCTCAGGTGCCTGTACCTTTGCTTAAAAGGGGACAAGAAGAGGCAGCAGCGGCAGTGCAAGGCAGTCCCAATGGAGACCAAGGGCTGGAAGGGGACCCAAGGCAGACAGTATTGCAGCAGGGACAAGAGGGGCTCACAAATACAGGGGCTGTTAATGCCCAAGGTGGTATGTTTAATAACCCAAGGCATAACCCAGGGCAGCCTCATGGACTGAGGAAGGGAAATGACCGAAAGGAAGCGTCCACGCATGCAGGTGGGCAGGCTGTGTGCATTAATGGGGTAGTCAGCGGAGCTATGCAGCAAATGGTCAGTGAAGTTGTTTCTGAGGTTTTCTCCACAGCATTACAGAGCTTCCAAAGGGCACAAGGTCCCCCATAACCAGGATGTTCTCTTCCACCGAGCATAAAGGATAGCGGTAATGCTGATCCCAGGGGCGAGTGTGATCTGAACCACACAGAGGTTGGGGGCATGGGTGGCAAAGGTGGTATCCAGCCTGGCAAGCAGTGGCAGTTGCAGGAGTCACTTCCAGGTGCAGGGACCATGCTCAACCAGTCACTCAGTGACTTCACCTGAGGGGGACGGCAGTCAGCCTATTGGAGTAGTAAGTACTTTGGGCCCAGGAGTGGGAGGTTCAGAAGCTGCACCTTCAGTGTGGGCACTGATGGTATTACAAAGCTGCTGCATGATAATTTGAAGTTACTACAGCAGCTTCAGGCAGCTAGGTGTGCAGGGTCTGCACAGGGTCAAGTTTGGGCAGAAGAACAGGGGCAGGCCGTTGGCAAAGGTAGCGAAGCCCGTGTTGGAAACGAAGCTCCTGGGCACATGGGGACTCATCGGCCATCAGGGCATGTAACCTCTTGGGACAGAGTAGAGACTCCCGGGGGGAGCTCTGTGGAACATCCTTCATGCAGTCCTGAGTACGGTTATGCTGGCGTGGCTAACCCGATGGGAGTTCACCTACTGAGTACAACTAAATATAAAATCCTGAGAGGCAAATATGTAAATATATTATCCCTAGTGCACAGGGAGGCGTGACAGACAGTAAATGTGGGCAAGGCAAGCAAAATAGCGAACTGCCCAATAGGCCAAGGGTCCCTAAAACATAAGAAAATTGGGAGGCTGCCTTCCTCATCTATGCAGGTGTTATAGTATAGGCCTACCCACACAGGAGCCTTGCCTTGGTTAAGTATACGAATATAATTAGGAGGGCACACAATATGTTTGGGGGGCATGTCCTGGTTTAATTATAATTAGCAGTTTCAATTAAGGGCAGCAACACAAACTGGGAAAACGTGGCATCACACACTATGGTTGCAGTGGTTGACATCAAGGGTGCCAGGCACGTAATAGTATTTGCTGAGCATTTAATGATGGTGGTTGTTTTCGCAGCCCCTGTAGATACAGGCATATTTGCGAGATGACTACTGCTGGCAATTATATTTTGACAAGGCTATGCCTATGGGTTGTTCAATATCCTGTGCAGCTTTTCAGAAATTCAGTACAATGTTGCACTGGGCAGTGGTCCAGTCAGCGGGACTAAACCAAGTAGTTCATTATTTGCATAATTTTTGTTGCAGATGGACACATTTCAGGCCCTGGCTAAATAGTTGGGGGACCTCCTAGAGAAGGAGAAAACAAGGCCCTTCCACTACATTGACCTACCTGGGCATTCAGCTGAACACCAGGGAGGGCGTATCTCGGCTCCCTCAGGATAAACTGCAGGAGCTATCAGGGTTGCTCCAGAAAGCACTGGGGGCTTAAAGTAAGAACACTCAGGCTACAAGAACTGCAATCTATTCTGGGGCACCTGAACTTTGCTTGCAAAGTTGTTGCCCTGTTTTGTGCCCGGCTGGCAACAGCCAGCATAGCCAGGCCACACCATTACATACCAGTCACTAGTCATATGAAGGAAAACTTGAGGGTATGGAAACATTTTCTGAGTCAACTTAATGGGGTATCATTGTGGAGGAAGCAATGGTTATTACAAAGGGGGTTAAAAATCCACTCAGATGTGGCCATGGGTGCAGGTTTGGGGCAAGGCAAATGGTGTCCACAAAATGGCCCACCACCTGGATGCAAAACGGGGTTGTGCGTGACATGACCTTCTTGGAATTTTTTCCCCATTTTAGTTGCAGTGCTCATTTGGGGATGGGAGCTGGCTAATATAAGGATGCGCTTCTGGCGTGACAACATGGCAGTGGTACAGGTTATCAATCGTCAAACTTCCAGATCACACAGGGTTATGAAGTTGGTAAGGGTGTTTGTTCTACAATGCTTAACCTTCAGCATCTGTTTTTCTTCCAAGCACGTGCCGGGCATGGATAATGGCATAGCAGACGCCTTGTCTCATTTCCAGTTTCGCAGATTTCGTGAGCTTGCAACAGGAGCTAGCAGTGAACCCCAGCACATGCCGTGGGCTTTCTGGAACTTCAGAATGTGATGTGACCTGCAGAAGTTGTTTATTTTGTTTTCTTTTAAGGAGTCTTGTCAATTCAAGGATCCAGAGAATGGGTCACCTATGCAGCCCTCCGTGGAGGGCGATTGTTGCAGTACTGGGTCAAGGACAATGCAGCTGCTGGTGCCCCTCAACGATCACACATGGAACAATGGGTCCATTATCCCCAGTAGGGCTTCTAGGCAAAAGGTCATTTGGAGATGTCTGGGAACCCGGCTGGGTGTGGGGAGGAGGCAGCCAAGCTAATGGCTGGCAACTCCTTGTGGCGGATGTTCAGTGCAGGTCCTCCATAAATTAAAGCATAAAAGAATGAAAAAATGGCTTGGAAAAGGAATTAAGGAGAGGTGCTTGGTAATTGAGCAAGCTGGGGGCAGTTGGGGACTCCTATGATTGGTACAGCAGGAAGCCAACCCCCCCATCATTATAGTCCACCTTAATCCCTCCTACAAGTGGGCATGGTTGGTAAGGTCCCGGCAAGGGAATTGCTGGAGGGACCTGGATGAAAGAGGGGGAAGGGGGGGAAGCTGGTGAAAGCCCTCTCCCCCCCCTCCCCCCCCGGTATTGGCTTGAAGTGGTAAGGTCCTGGCAAGGGAATTGCTGGAGGGACCTGGATAAATAGGGGGGAGCTGTGGAAGCCCCCCCCCCCCCAAACAAAAAAAGAAAGAAAAGAAAAGAAATGGCTGGCATTGGTAAGGTCCCAGCAGGGAATCTGCTGGAGGGACATAAATTTTGCACCTGCACTGCACACATTTTATCTGCTGAGTTAGTCCCAGACATCTGTCTAATAATAAAATTGCAGCCTAATTAAACCCATATCTAATGTCTCCTGTCATTCTTTCGGCATAGCCAGACAACCACATCACTGTCATATCTTATCACCTCACAATCTTTATTCATCCTCATAACATTCCTGTGAGGCACAGAAGTTATTAGACCCATTTTACAGAGGAGGCACTGAGGCACAAAGAAAATAGGTGACCCAAATCCCAGGCTAGCACTCTAACCACATGATTTTAAGGATCTTACAGTGTAATAGGTAGCCATGGGTGGTATGGTACAAGCCTTCCCTCTGCCTCTCTCCCAATTTATCTCCTTCACAATCTATTTTCTTGCACTAACAGGGTGAAATTTACCCAAGCAGCACAAAGCTTGTGAATCACTTAAGCCTCCAAAATAGGATAAGTGAATCACCTTGTGCTATTCTTCTGCACTAGCAGTAAATTTCCACACCGTGGAAGGACCAGGACAGGCTAAAGCAGACATCAGGACTAGAAATCATACGTAGTGAAGTGGAGCTTGGCAAGGACACAGGGAGCATACCTTGCACCTCACACACTACTTCAGTGATCCCAGTTATCCCATTGTGCCTGGCTCAGGCTTGATGCCTCTAGGAGTTGCTGTCTGTATAGAGCCTTTCTTCATACACACCACCTCTCAATACAGGTGATGGCTTAAAGTTACAGTTTTTATACACATCAGAAAAACCTGGCTCTAATCATCTAGAGCATGGATTCTCAACCTGGGGATCAAAACTCACTAGTTGGGGGTCTCAAACAGGTGTCAGAGGGTGATGACTGTATTCCCACATTGCTGTATTAGGCCTATGATGGGATGGAATGCTTTCAAGCATGGAATATTCAAAGACTATTATACTGAGAGGTTACGGATGTTTTGGACACCTGGAATATACAGAGACCTTTGTATCAATTTTATAAATGTTAAATGTATCTATACACGCTAGTTAGTGATTGAATTCTTGGCTCCACAGGGAAATAAAAGATTTTCTGCAGGAACTAAAACCATTGCCGGGAGGAGGCATAACTAATGCAATCCCTAGTGCAGGTAACAAGTCTGGGGGCGTTTCACGCCCTGGAGAAAATATCATATGCTGGTTTGACCTGGTTCAAGAGGCAAAGAAAGAATTGTAAATCAGATAAAGAAACTGCCCAGATTTGAGAGAGATCATTCACCATAGATCCAAGAACAGACATGAGACTGTGACCAAAAGGGATGGATTCTGCAGAGGAACCAAAGTCCTTTGGAATCTACCAGGGTTTCCATGTGGAACATGGGTGACAACTGGTAAGCTAGGCGTGCTGTTTACTGTTCTTTTTGCTGTATGTTTTCTCTGTAACTTTTGTTCTAATCAAATGAACTTTGCTTTCTGAAGATTGGCTCCTCACTGGTTGACTTAGTCATTGCCCCTTAAAGAACAACACTGCAGGTACTTAACTAAAGTCAGACCTGCTGACATCATCACAGTGATCTGCAGCAGTCTGCAGCCTAAACCCCTGTTCTGAAGGGATGGATTGCATGATCCTGCCAAGAAAAAAAAGTGATGCTAGAGGCCAGAGGCCTGAGTGGGGTGTCTCAAGGAATCCACAAAGAGGTGCAGTTGTTTCAAGAACTGTGACAGGGGCAGTGTCTCAGCTGGATCCCAGCTAGATGGGAGTCATTCCCAGTAAGAAACACCTTGAGGACCACTAATCTAGCACTTCAACTCTAAATATAAATATGAGACAAAGCACAAGGCAATGTTTCAGGGGAAAGAAAATGTAGGAATTAAGGCTGAATAGAAGAGGGATGGCTTCAAGAAGTGGGTTTAAAATTCTGGTGTGAAGAGGAGACTTGGTACTTGGCAAATGAAAAATAGTTCAGGTGTGAAATTGGGAGCAGACCAGGCAAAAGAAGAGATCAGAGACAGAAGGCAAACTGAGAGGAGTGAACCATCAGGAGAGAAATAAAAAATTGGTTGTTTGCCTAAACTTGGGTGGTTGCAATCACTGATGGAAGTAATCAGTCAAAAATGCATTTACTCTACAGTTGTGGGTACTCTATAGTGTTCTGCCACAAGTAGCATTGCAGTCTACTAGTGGTTTCTATTGCTTTGTGCAGTCAACCCAATGCCACTTAATTGTAAATATTGTCCTTCACACAGATGGTTTCCCAAAACTCCTCATAATATTAAAATTACAAGACAGTGGACAGTATATGAAACACAAAGCAGTTATGTAAAGATACGGTAATTATTTTTCTTTCATTGTGACATGTACTGCTTCTAAGAAGTGTGCGTCTAAAATGTTAATATATTATGGCCACAGTTCAGAAAAGTACTTGAGCATGTGCTTAATTTTAGGTGCATGAGTAGTTCCACTGAAGTCATTTGGAAAACTCAGACCCCAAGTCAGTTAGAAAAATCTGGGCATAATGAAGTATACTGCCTCTCCACCACTTCTCAACACCCTGGACTTTAGAGGTGCTTAACATTTGCCTATCAATGTCATTTCATCTCTACAGTAAGCTGTTTCCCTATTGTAGTAATAAGTCGTGCATAAGTGCAGTTGTATGCATTTTTTCTGAAAGTGTAATACACAGTTTTGCTTATAATTTAGTGTTAAAGAGGTGGAAACTTAATTAAACTGGAAAACAATGTGGACAAATGAAATCCCTTCTCCATATGTGTGATTACTTATTTCTTCTGCCTGCATAACGAAACTGAGATGACACCAATTGTGCAAAGTTTATATGCATCATTTATATGAAACAACACAGAACTTCTCTGTAATAAATTTTTAGGATGCTTGAGACAACAAGATTATCCAGAGTTGTACACAAGGGAAGCATAATACATGGAAGAAAAGATATCATTAATGTTAGATAAATTATTTCAAAGCAGCAAGCAGCATGGTGTAATGATGTTAAAATATGGTTTTATTTTATGAAAATGGATTCTTATCTTCTAATGCTCAAGCAGATCAAATGAAAATCAGGGATAATCAAAAAGGAAGTGAGACATTTCATAACAAAGAATGGATTAAGAATAGATTTAAATGACTCATTCAAGTTTGTTATGAATGTGAAACAAAATCATTAGAACACAAATGCAAAGTAGTTTTCCTTGGCTGATGTTCTAGATTGACTGATTTGCTTGGCTGAGGTAGTGCTACAGTATGTGATATCACATGGATATTACAAGTTTAAATGGCCTAGTAATTGGGGTTTTTCCATGCATAGGCATATAAACCAACCAAGAGAACCTACCTGGAACCTATTTTGGAACCTACGTGGTTTCTATCTATTTAACCAAGATCACTAAAACTCTTAATTCCGTGAGGCAGCTCTACGATTTAAAAGCACCAGAAGCTAGTTGCTATTGGTACTTAGGAAATTCTGAAACATACATCTATAAGACTCAAAAATGTGAATAAAAATCATTCCCTTCCCCATATACAATATTATTACTACCTCCTACGGAACATGGGCATCGCTATCAGACTCTACTGAAGAATCAGCTGATACCATTACAGGGTGATAGTTCTCTGAGACTAATTGACAGCTACTCTATCTTTTCAAGTTAATTATCCACAGAGCTCTTTAACCCCTTGATGTCAGGAGGTTGGGTTTCCTCAGTGTAATGGGATGTGCTGCAAGCTTCAGTAATGGGAGATTAAAGGAGGCTCTCTGTTAAAGAAAAAAAGCAAATTGGCCGTCAACAGACTGCTAACCTCAAGCAAAGATGCTAGAAAAGCTTCAGGAAAAGGCTGATATTTTTAGAAAAGATCTCTAATTTTACTGGACAGGGACAGTGACAGCAATGAATTAGTGAGGAGAGTCTTCTAGGTCAGATTCTGGGTAAATCGATATTCAGGTGTAAAACAAATAAGGGATTTGGCTCTTGCAAATCAGGCACAATCAATCATATGAAGGGTTCTCCTTGTATAAAATTTCCATTGACTTCACTGGGAGTTCCACATACACCGAGCTTCTAAAACTGGGTCCTAAAGCAGCTAGTCATACAAAAGCTAAGCCAAAACAAAATTACGAGCTTGATCCTGCACTTAAATCAATGGGAGCATTATCTGGATAAGGACTAAATCAGCCCTGTACTGTTTAGTCAATATCTTAAACAGGCAAAAAACGAAACTTTCTCTAGTAAGCCTAATAATTCCCTTTTAGGAAGTTCTTGCCAGCAAGAGCATTGCTTTCCACTTCATAAAACCATCACCATTAGTGCTGTGAGGCTGGTAGGATGCCTGCTCTTGAATTCATTTAAAAATAAATAGTTAACTTGCACTCCTGTTGAACCTTGAATTGTATTTCTTATGCACCCACTGAAGTCAACAGAAGTTTTGGAAGGAATGTAGTATCGTGCTCCAAGTGCTGTTGTGTGCTTCACCTCAATCCCATCTAAAGGTCAAATCCTATTTGCTTTATTCACGTGACAATGAAAGGAGAATCAGGCCAACATTCTATACTATGCATCATATTATGCTATAATAAAATACATAACAATCTCTGAACTGGAGGTTGATAACATAGAGAATAACAAAGAAATATAGCAGGGAAGCATAAGGATTATTGAAAAGGATAAACAGTGTCTGAACAACAGGATAGCAAACAAAAGAGCTGTAAAGTACATTACACAAGATGGCAGAATCTGAGAAATAAAAATAGAAGCATGATTGTGTGATTAGGGAAATAGATGTTGGTTAAGAATGGGAGTCAACTTATTTTCTAGCTATGGATTGTTGTAGCTAGCACACTTCTTCCCATCCAGATTTAATCAGTAGAAGTCAGCTGGGTGTAAACTGTGTTGATTAGGTTTAGCTGAAAATCTTGAACTAAAAGCAACAGCCCCAAGCACTCTCTCAACATGCAAAGGATCAAAGGCTCATGAGTACAAAGTGAACAACAACCAATATGAACACAAAGATTACTAGTCTTCTCTGGCAGGTATTTATTTTAACTCTGTGACCTATGAGGGAATACTATCTGTATGATCTGTCTGTCAAAAGCAACCAAATAGCAGTATCTGTGGCTTGCAGGGCAGAAAAATCAATAGGGAAAAAAGAAAAAAACATTTTAACCCTGTTCTCCAAAATGTCTTGCTCCCAGTTTACCTTTATGAAACCACAAACACTAAGAAATTAATTACTTAAAAAGAAGTTAAGGAATAGAAAATCGTTAGTGAAAATCATTTAAAATGGTTTTATATTCAAAATAATTTACTGAATGTGTGTGTAAAATAATATTTTAATATTAAAATATAATACTTTAAAGGAGGAAATGGTATCAATGAAGCTTATTTTACTTAGTTACTAAGCCCCGAGTTCAGTGTTTTCTATTTTCTCTGTGAAAATTGATGACAATCCCCAAGCACCTACCATATGGCAGAGAGTGTTGTAATGTAGTCAGCTCTGGCAAAACAAGCATGGAATTCAGAAATCATGTTCTGAGAGGGAAGTAAAAGAGGAAACGATTTTCAATGGTTTCATCTGTAATTCTTAAATCTTATTTACAATGGACTCAAAGGATTCAGTGACTTTAGGATGAAAAACAGAATAATGGGCAATATATTCAGCAAAGAACATGAGCAGGACAGAGGGTAATGGTGGTAGGAGGACATGCCTTTGAGTTCTGCAAATTTCATTGCCTTCTTGCCTTACTGTTTCTGAATGACCCTTCTCACTTTTACTTTCAAGGACCTGCACAACCTGCATCTTTGCTCTAATTTTGTTCTATTCTCCTTTGTCCCTTTCCTCTTTCTTTATTTCTCCCTTAATATGCTCCCACTCCTCGCTTCAAACTTTCTGTCATGTTTGTTAGCCCAATAGCCAGAAGTTCAGGAAAAGAGATCTCTACTCCCTCTCTTGGTGAAAAGGGAAAAGTGCTGCAATAGAGAGCCCAATTTGCATAGAGTACCTCTCCACAACTTGAGGACACTTACCCCTGGTCTACACTACGAGTTTTGGTCGAATTTAGCAGCATTAGGTCAATTTAATCCTGCACCCGTCCACACGACTAAGCCTGTTTTGTCGAGTTAAAGGGCTCTTAAAATTGATTTCTGTACTCCTCCCCGGTGAGGGGTTTAGCGCTAAAGTCGCCCTGGCTGGGTCAAATTTGGGGTAGTGCAGATGCAATTCGACAGTATTGGCCTCCGGGAGCTATCCCAGAGTGCTCCATTGTGACCACTCTGGACAGCACTCTCAACTCAGATGAATTGGCCAGGTAGATAGGAAAAGCCCCGGGAACTTTTGAATTTCATTTCCTGTTTGGCCAGTGTGGCAAGCTGATCAGCACAGGTGATCATGCAGTCCCAGAATCGCAAAAGAGCTCCAGCATGGACCGAACGGGAGGTACTGGATCTGATTGCTGTACAGGGAGAAGAATCCATACAAGCAGAACTCTGTTCCAAAAGACGAAATGCCAATATATATGCCAAA
The DNA here is from genome assembly GCF_002925995.2 of Terrapene triunguis. Taxonomy (NCBI): domain Eukaryota; kingdom Metazoa; phylum Chordata; order Testudines; family Emydidae; genus Terrapene; species Terrapene triunguis. Next base: position 28,519,144 of record NW_020664419.1, on the reverse strand, counting down.
ATCTCCAAGGGCATGATGGACAGAGGCTACCACAGGGACACACAGCAGTGCCATGTGAAAATTAAGGAGCTCAGGCAAGCCTATCAAAAAACAAAGGAGGCAAACGGTCGCTCCGGGTCAGAGCCCCATACATGCTGCTTCTATGATGAGCTGCATGCAAATCTAGGGGGGGGCCCTACCACTACCCTACCACTGTCCGTGGACGCCTGCAAGGGGGGAGTCTCACGCAACAGGGATGAGGATTTTGTGGATGAGGAAGATGAAGATGTTGGGGATAGTGCACAGCAGGCAAGCGGAGAATCCCTTCTCCCCGGCAGCCAGGAACTGTTCATCACCCTGGAGCCAAAACCCACCCAATCCTCCCAAGGCAGGCTCCTGGATCATGAAGCCAGAGAAGACACCTCTGGTGAGTGTACCTTTGTAAACATAATACAGGGTTTAAAAGCAAGCGTGTTTAATGATTAATTTTCCCTGAAGACTTGGGATGCATTCACGGCCAGTATAGCTACTGGAAAGGTCTGTTAAGGTGTCTGGGGATGGAGCAGAAATCCTCCAGGGACATCTCCATGAAGCTCTCCTGGAGGTATTCTAAAAGCCTTTACAGAAGGTTTCTGGGGAGGGCAGCCTTATTCCATCCTCCATGGTAGGACACAAGCCAGTAGCAAGTAGTCTGGAATCATTGCAGAACAAAGCATTGCCGCGAATGGGCCCAGGCTTTGGTGGCATTCAAGCAACATCTGTTCTTTATCTCTCTGTGTTAGCTTCAGGAGACTGATATCATTCATGGTCACCTGGTTGAAATATGGGAAATTTGTTTAAGGGGACATTCAGAGGTGCCCGTTCCTGCTGGGCTGTTTGCCTTTGGCTGAAAAGAAATCATCCCCGCTGTTAGCCACGCGGTGGTTGGAGGCCTGTTCATGCTGAGCTGTTCGCGTTTGGCTGACAGGGATACTAGCCACGCGGTCGGGGGGCTGGGGGGAGTTGTGAACCAATCATCCCAGAGAATTGCGGGGATAGGTTGTACTGCACATTCACCCTAAAACTGCAGCTCTTCCTTTTAAATGGCCAACCCAACGGGCTTTGCTTGGTATGGGAAAGGAGGGTGCTGCTGTTTGAAACCATTCCCACATGTTATGAAGGTTGAAGAAGCTGAAACCCTTTGCCTTGCCATGGCTGCCTGCAAGCCGAATTCTGTTACCCAGCCAAGCATGTGTGATGTCTCCCACCAAACCGGCAGGCACTCAATATAAGAGGCAAAATGCGACCTGGTACCAAAAACACATGTGCTATGTAATATGAATCTCTTGATTCAGTGTGAAATAGTCTTCCCTTTGTTCGCTAAAATGTATCTTTTTAAATACTACTCTCCCTTTTTTTCCTCCCGCAGCTGCAAATGTTTCTACACTCCCCCTATCAGCTCAGTCCCAGAGGCTAGCGCAGAAAAAACTCACTCGCGATGACATGTTCTCAGAGCTCATGCAGTCCTCCTGCACTGAAAGAGCTCAGCAGAATGCATGGAGGCAAACAATGGCAGAGTCCAGGAAAGTGTTAAATGAACGCGATGGGAGGAGGGAGGAGTACGATGAGAGGAGGCAGGATGCAATGCTGAGGCTAATGGGGGAGCAAACTGACATGCTCAGGTGTCTAGTGGAGCTGCAGAAAAGGAAGCAGGAGCACAGACTGCCACTGCAGCCCCTGTATAACTGCCTGCCCTCCTCCCCAAGTTCCATACCCTCCTCACCCAGATGCCCAAGAACGCAGGGGGGGAAGCTACAAGCACTCAGCCACTCCACCCCAGAGGATTGCCCAAGCAACAGAAGGCTGGCATTCAATAATGAACTGTAGTGTGGCCTTGTCCTTCACTCCTCCCCTCCTCCTCCACCCCACCCAGTGCTTCCCTCCTCAGCCACCCCTCCTAGGCTACTTTGTGAGTTTTCCCCCTATTTGTGAGTTGAATTAATAAAGAATGCATGATTTTGAAACAACAAAGACTTTATTGCCTCTGAAAGCGGTAATCGAAGGGGGGAGGTTGGTTCGCTTACAGGGAAGTAGAGTCAACCAAGGGGGCGGGTTTTCATCAAGGAGAAAAACAGAACAGTCACACCGTAGACTGGCCAGTCATGAAACTGGTTTTCAAAGCTTCTCTAATGCTCAGGGCACGCAGCTGTGCTCTTCTAATCACCCTGGTGTCTAGCTGCGTGTAATCGGCAGCCAGGTGATTTGCCTCAACCTCCTACCCCACCATAAACGTCTCCCCCTTACTCTCACAGATATTGTGGAGCACACAGCAAGCAGTAATAACAATGGGAATATTGGTTTCGCTGAGGTCTAACCTAGTCAGTAAACTGTGCCAGCGAGCTTTTAAACTTCCAAGTGTACATTCTACCACCATTCTGCACTTGCTCAGCCTATAGTTGAACTGCTCCTTACTACTGTCCAGGCTGCCTGTGTATGGCTTCATGAGCCATGGCATTAAGGGGTAGGCTGGGTCCCCAAGGATAACTAAAGGCATTTCAACATCCACAACGGTAATTTTCTGGTCTAGGAAGTAAGTTCCTTCCTGCAGCTGTTCAAACAGACCAGAGTTCCTGAAAATGTGAGCGTCATGCACCTTTCCCAGACATCCCACGTTGATGTTGGTGAAATGTCCCTTGTGATCCACCGGTGCTTGCAGCACCATTGAAAAGTACCCCTTGCAGTTTACGTACTGGCTGCCAAGGTGGTCCAGTCCCAAGATAGGGATATGCATTCCGTCTATCGCCTCACCACAGTTAGGGAACCCCATTGCAGCAAAGCCATCCACTATGACCTTCACATTTCCCAGAGACACTACCCTTGATAGCAGCAGCTCAGTGATTGCATTGGCTACTTGGATCACAGCAGCCCCCACAGTAGATTTACCCACTCCAAATTGATTCCCGACTGACCAGTAGCTGTCTGGCATTGCAAGCTTCCACAGGGCTATTGCCACTCGCTTCTCAACTGTGAGGGCTGCTCTCATCTTGGTACTCATGTGCTTCAGGGCAGAGGAAATCAAGTAACAAAGTGCCATGAAAGTGCCCTTACACATGCGAAAGTTTTGCAGCCACTGGGAATCATCCCAGACATGCAACTATGTGGTCCCAACAGCCTGTGCTTGTTTCCCGGGCCCAGAATCAGCATTCCATGGCAGGAACCTGCCCCATTACCATGATGATGTCCAAATTGCTAGGGCCCGTGCTTTGAGAGAAGTCTGTGTCCATGTCCTCATCACCATCGTGATCGCGCTGTCATCGCCTCCTCGCCTGCTTTTGCAGGTTCTGCGCATACTGCAGGATAATGCACAAGGTGTTTACAATGCTCACAGCAGTAGCGGTGAGCTGAGTGGGCTCCATACTTGCAGTGGTATGGCATCTGCAGGAGAGCAGAGTTGCAGCGGAAGCGGTGGCTGACTATGGATGCCACGAGAATATATATTTATACAGAATGACGAGAGAACCTGCAAGGTGGATTCATGGCACCAGGAGAGCGGTGGATGACGATGGTTAGCGGTCCTACTGTACCGTCTGCTGACAGCAGCACCCAGGACAACAGCAGCGGTGATGGTGAGCTGAGATGAGCTGGCTTCATGTTTGCCATGGTATGGCATCTGCACGGAAAAAAGGCATGAAACAATTGTCTGACATTGCTTTCACGGAGGGAGGGGCGACTGACGACATGTACCCAAAACCACCTGCGACAATGTTTTTCCCCCCCCATCAGGCATTGGGAGCTTAACCCAGAATTCCAGTGGGTGGCGAAGACTGCGGGATCTGTGGGATAGCTACTCACAGTGCACCGCTCCGTAAGTCAATGATAGCCACGGTAGTGAGGATGCACTCCGCCGACTTAATGTGCTTAGAGGGGACATATGCAATCGACTGTATAAAATACATTTGTAAAATCGACCTCTATAAAAATCAACCTAATTTTGTAGTGTAGACATACCCTTAGGAAGTCACCATAACTATACATGTAATTTGATTTTGGGTGGTAGTGAGTTCCCAAAGAGGCTCAGTGAGGGGAAAGAACTCTGATCTTGTGGCAAGAGTTCATTTCCAAGGAGCCAAGCCCCTGCTTATGTGTCCTAAGTATTTTTGAATCCCCTCATGTGGGGACTTCAATGCAAGACACAATGCAAACCAATGATTTTGTTGTAAGAGACAACTCAAAGGACTTCTCAGCAATTGACAGTGCAGACTGAGGACTCCACAATGAGAGATGATGCAGAAGCAGGCATTCACTGTGAGAGATGGCCCAGAGAATGCCACAGCAAGAGACAATGCCAACTGAGGGCTTTGCTGAGAGAGCCATCTCAAACAAGTTCATAGCAAGAGACAGTGCAGAAGACAGCAGCACAGCTAAGTGGAATCCAGATAGTTCCTACCTGCACAGCACCTTAATAAAGCTGAATCACTAGGCGGTGGTAAGCTGGGGACAGACCCACAAAGAGACACATAGGACCACTGCTAGTCACTGAGCCAAATGTGAGTAGTGTTTGGTGGATGGGTGAGATGGTGAGGTAAAGGGACAATTCTGCAGGACAGACTCACTAGTGGAAGGAGTTAGATGGACTACTGCCAAAGTTACTGGAAATAGGGAGATATTTAATGCTTATTTGCATATATATTCTATTGTTGTATTTCCCCAAGTTTCTGACTGTGTTTCCTTTCCCCTAATAGAGATTCCCTTGTTTGCACAGTCTCAAGTGCAGGCAAGCGGGGAAGTTCTGCCTGTTAAGGACACCTAGGGAGGGTGCATTTAATTTTCCCAGGATTGTGAGTGGATGCATAAATGGTTTAGTTATTCAGGATGGACTGTAGATATACTGAACCCAGCCCTTTTTGGTGTTAACCTTCTGGCTGAAGGGTTACCTGTTCCCCCCTCAGTGCTTGCAGTAGTCTACTTCCTATGCCAAGTACCCTCTCTTTGCCTTCAAATTGCTTGTAAAAAACCCATTTATTTCAAATATGCTTCTACTGTATCTTGTTCTCCCCACCAGTAATCTTTCCTGAATCCTCCCTTACCTTCAATGTTTTCCCAGGTCTTAACTTTGTTTGTCTTGTCCGAGCTTGTAGTTGTTTAAACAATATGTTCTTCAAAACAGGTAGAGTGTCTAGTTCTATGTTTTATAAAGCACCATATATGTTTCTGACACTACAATAGATAGTACTAAAAATTAGACATTTTTTCATGGTATTTGCACTAATTCCCAATCTACTCACAGGGGTAATACTGCAGATTCCACAGTAAAGGTATATACCATAGTGTGGTGAACATCAATTTTTAGTGGCCTTACCTTTATATAAATAGAACTATAAATACTTTTATATAAACATTATAATTAATGCTAGCAGTAAAAAGATATTGGAAAACAAGGTAGTCTTTTAAAAATACATAGTAACCTGTTTTCTTCATCTTATTGGCCAAGTTGTCTGACATCAGCATTCTAAGCCAATGTAATTGATGTCTGCCCGGGGCCTTTGCAATAAAAGTCACCTACACATGTAGTGCCCGCACATGCATTAACTTGAAGAAACTCAAGGTAATGCATATGCTGGGTACAATATTGTTCCCCACCTTGGCAGTGATACTTTCAGGTGACTCTGCATGTATATCTGGATCTGCACGCAACAAGCTTTTATTGCAGAATAAAACTCAGCTGATAGTGAGAAGGTTTCTGAATTTGACCTGTTTAACTCAGAGCTAAGATACACAAATAGCTGTGGTAGCTTTTGATACCCAGAAGTCTCGTGGGAATTTCCTGAGACTTGGTTTCTCAAGAAATTTTCAGAGATGATCACTATAATTAGGTCACATGTTTACCCTCAGTTAGAATTAGGAGCTATCTTTCCCAAAAATTCAGTGTATTCAGTAGAAATAGACACATCTTTTTTGCAGCAAAAAGAGAACGATTAGCAAACAATTTTAAAACATGTATATAGGATTTTGACTGGTGACTGGACATAGAAGATCTCTCTCAGTTAGTCAACAATATTCTCCTTCTTTCAGTTGTCACCAACCAGTGACGGAGTGGAGACATGAGAAAATGTTGGGCTAATAAAGGATTACTTTTGGAAAACAAGACGTGTATGACTTTCACACTTCAAATGGACAAGATTAGATACTTTAATCACAGGGTTGGATCCAAGATTTTTCAGAATTATGGATTCTGTGGTTTTCTAAGAATGAGATATTTAGGAATTAATGTTTCACAAAACTTTCCTGACTTGTACTGGCCTAACTTTCCTAAAATAATTAGTGGTATTAAATCAGGCACAACTAAATAGCAGTTTCTCCTTTTTGTTTTCTTATACCTGGCAGAATACCCTTTTCAAGATAAATTCTTGCCAAAGGCTTTGTATCTTTTCCAGACAATTTCTGTACTGTCCCAGCTGCTAGTCATTAAAGAGTAAAATCAAATGTTCAGGAAGTTTGTTTGGAATAAAAAGTCCAGATTGTGGCTGCCAATTTTATGGGCACAAAGGAAATTGAAGTTTGGGGGGGACAATGACTCATTCTTTCTTATCTGGATCTATTGATTTTTTACTTCAGTGATTAATTTCAACAGGTGGGTAAAGAATTAATCAAGCATCATATAATGCCAGATGGAAAACAAACTAAGGCTATGTCACAACTACATTTAGGCACTTTGCCTTTGGATTCTGCCATTGCATTGTCTAATATTTTTAAGGGGCACATTCTACAAAGTACTTTAAAATCTTGTGCCAATCAAAGAGTGACTGTGGGGTCTACAAACATCACTGAGTGATCTCTGTTAACACTAATCATTAGAAATCCCGATTGAGCACTATTCATTATACATGCAGAATTAGAGGAATACCATATTAAGGGGTTCACTCTATTTCCACATTGTTTGTAAATTACACTCTGCAGTCTCTCTCTCTCTCTCTCTCCTGGTACAGAATTTGGATATATCAAGCATATCTTGGCTGAAACATTCCCAAGTGAGATATTATATAAGCACAACATCTTAAAGTACATTGACATTTTTTTCTTGAGTAGAGATCTTGTTTTTTTAATTTGTCTGTAAAGTGCCTAGCACATTATAGGCACTATATAAATAATAATGATTTATAAAATTCCATTTCAGAAACATACTGTGACCACTCACTCCATGGAAATATAATGTAATATTGGACTTTGAGATGCATTCTGAAATATTGAGGTTGTTATATATTAACCCTAAATGATGGTTCTAGAATGGTTCTACTTGAGGTTCTAGAATGGTTGTACTTAAGGGCACAAATTTGCTCCATCAATCTAATATTACATTTGTCCAGTTTTGTGTCTATACTGGAATCAATCACAGAAATTCAATGGCATAAGAGCAGAGTAACACAGTGGTCAGCCAGACCCATTATGCATATTCTTGTATGTATATCTGCTGTTTTCCATTAAAAAAAAATTCCTGTGCTAGTGGCCTCAGCACTCAGGAACAACTTTACAGTAACAGAATGGGGAGAAGACTATAAAGAAAGGGAACAAATTTCAGTTTTAAAAATCTCCAAGTGCTAATATAAACACAGTGAACAAATTAAATATTAAAGTAGGAAAATACCTCCACATTATTATTTATTATTATCGGTCAGTACTTGGGTACATATCCAAATCCACAGCCATTGTAAACTTCATTTCATAAGTTCCAATGGAGCATAGCCTCCAGTATCCTGTAACAGAGTGAATAACATTTATGTTACAACAAATCCCACTTGGAATTTTAGGAGCACTGTGGTGCGGCGCCTCCTGCTGGTCATCTCAGGAATAAGCGCTTTCAGCACAGAGCATCCTCTGCAGGCCAGTGTCTCGCCTGCCGCTGGCCCCCATGTCCCTCCCAGACCCCAGTGCCCTTCTATGTCAGGGTTCTGCCCCCGCAGTAACCCACAATCTGGGTCTCCCCATCCAGTGGAACCCCCAACCCCCTATCCCCACCTTGCCTCAGTGGCTACTGCCAGTCATCGTCTAGCCCCCGCTTCCTGGGGCAGACTGCAGTCTATAAAACACTCATCATCGGCAAGGGGGGTCAGACCAGCTGCCTCTGCCTATATCTGGGCTGCCCCTCTGCAGCCCTAGTACCCTTTTGTGGGCCCCTAGTTTGGCCTGCAGCCTGGGGCTTTGATAGGCTGGAGCTTCCCAGCTCCCTCTGCCCTTCCCTAGCACTGCTCCACCCTAGGTACCCTCCTCAGCTTCCCAGGCAGCCAAGTCCTTCTCTCTCATAAGCTAGAGAGAGTGTATGTCTTGTCTCTGGCCCTCAGCCCTCTTATAGGGCCAGCCGTGGCCTCAGCTGTGACTTCTTCCCCAATCAGCCTTTCCTTTTCCCAACTGCAGCCCTCTTCAGGGCTGTTTTAACCCCTCCAGACAGGAGTGGGGTGAGCACCCCGCTACAACTACCAATATGAATTTAAAAAAAACCCTGTCATTTTTGTCAATCAGCAGAGCTGCACTGAAGTTCACAGATCTTTGCTAACTTACCACGTGAGGATATGGCCCATGGTTTTGGGGTTTTGTTTTATTTATTAAAATGGCTAACTATATGTTGGTTTTGGAATATAAATGTCTTGTTCTGCCTCTCTCCCCAAGCCCTACTGTCAGAGAGAGCAGACACGCTCAAACCAGAACAGTGTCAGTTTTATAGGGAAAGAATGGAATGGTGCCATAATGTTCTTTGAGGGCTCAGGACTTGGAAGCCACTCCCTTTCTTGGTCTGAAACAGTCTGATTCTGTTGCTCTTCAAGCCATGTTTCAAGGCCCATTCCTTTTTCCAGGCTTTTGTGGAGGGAGGAAGCACCTGAGTGCCGGGCTTTGTACTGTTTGACTGGGATTAGTGGTTACATTGAGGGATTTTTAATCTTTTTTTAAAAAATTACTGCACTTCTTTTTGTGGTTTAGGGTTGGGATTTTTAAAGGGGCTTACAGGAGTTGGGTCCCTGACTCCCATTAAAAGTCAGTGGGAGTAGGGGTTGTGCTCCTAAATCCCCTAGGCTACTTTCAGTCTCCCACCCTTATAGGTTTTGAACCATTAAAGACTGTTAAATGGAAAGACCTTCTTGAAAGGCACTTTTTATGTTTTAAGAATTGAGATAAATAAAATGGAGAACTAACCTAAAATTGGTTAGAATGATCAGCACTGGGACTGGAGACCTTTATCCAGACTCCACATCCTCTCTGGGCATGAAACTTCCATTATCCTCCAAGAGAATTCATGGAATTCATGGACCAGTCGTTCCATTAACTTCAATGGGGTGGATCTGGCCCTGAATGTGCTTTATTTCAACACAAAGAGAATTTTTACAGCTAAGTTATGGCGCTCAACACAGCAATATAATTACAACTGCAACACAAGCAGAAACAGTAGCCAAGGAATTAGCTAGTGCTTCCTGAGAAGTGCTGAGTAGAGCAGGGTAAAACGTCATGAAAAACTTTTTTTTTTCCAGCATGAAATGAAGATTCAGTAACACCAAAATATTTTGAAAATCCTTTCATTTCAACTTTTTCTAAATGAAATGTTTCAAATTTTTGATACAAAATTCCTTAAATTTTGTTTTAATAGGAATAAAAAAAAATTAAAAATCAAACTGAAACATTTAATTTTGGGTCAACTAAAACATTTCATTTGACCTAAAAAAAAATTTTCTCTTTGAATTGCTGAAATTTTTGAAAAATTTTGTTTTCAATTTCACCTGAAATGATTCCCCCCCCCAATTTTTCAGAATTGCCAATAAACCACAGTGTCCATTATTCACACTGCTCTAGTGCTGAGCACCCCAACTCCTGTTGATTTCAGAGGGACTGGGGCACTTAACATCTATAGAGTACTGACCTATGTAGACAGCAGTAAAAAAAAGTCTAATATTTGGAGAGAGAAGAGTCAGGGGAAAATTTAGTGGCTATTTTGTGAGGTCAGTCTAAGTGTTTTACATTTCAAAACCCAAGCTGTTTAACAAGATGTTGGCACATACAGAATGCAAGCAGGAAGAATTTTTATTCCCTTCTTTTTTGTTTGTATGTTCGTTTGTGGAGGAGGCAGAGGGTAAACACAGCAGGATTATTGATAGCACAGAGAAGGTAGCATACTATCTCCACAGCAATCTACCACTCCAATGTACAGGGAGTACCAAAATGCAATTTTTAATTGGGTTTGACAGACTCCTGAGAATAGGAAGCATCAGCAAAATATCTGTCACAGTGTTCAGGAACCATAGCCAGAAAAGAAAGTCTCTGTAAACACATTAGCATTTTCTGAAGTTCTGCAGTCTTGTGATTTTATTTATTTATTTGTTGATATCGCTCGTTATTTTGAGGAGCACTCTTTAGGTGGCTATGTAATCCTAAAAAAGACATTTGGGATGCAAGCCAGGGATATGCTTGGGAACTTTTCCACTAGAGCAGGGAGATTATTGCTTCCTACAGAGAGTTAGTATTAGGCTCAGAGGGGACTGTGTTCAGCATTTGAGGTCAAGGTCCTTTTAGCCCAACAAGCCTCACATTCATGAAAGGAGTAACCTGGAGTCCACTTATATCAACACAGTGCTGTGATGGGAATGTATTCATAATTCATTGCTGGTGAAATTCACCCCATATGCAGAAGGCTAGTAGAAGTGCTATGTACCACTTTGTCCCATTTAACCCCTTGATGGCTTAAGTGAGACTTAGGTGGTACACAGGCCTTAAACTGGACTTCTGCACAGGAATAAGTCTCTCAGACTATGATCAATGACACACTAATGCATTTAAGAGAAACCCCATTATCCCTATAGTCATGAGAGTGATATTACTATAGTGGAATACACAAATGGATTTCAGAATGACTGAGTCCACCAAGTCAACAAGTCAACTTCAGAAGACTGGGATACAGATATGCCACTTCCAGCTAGTTAGTTATATGAAAAACCATAATAATCACCAAATCAAAGATGAGGCAGTCAATGATCATTTCATCACCATATACCAAATTTTGAATCCTTATTCACTCACTTCTACTCAGTGACTAAAGCAATCTAATACTCAGGGTTTTGGAACTTGCACAAGGTAGCTAGTATCATCCAAGCTGAGGTATATTGAGGTACCGAACCTCATCAGAGAGTTGGTTCTGTTGATGTAATTGAAACTGTAGAAAATTGGTACTGCTGCACCTGTAAAGCCTCCACAGCTATTTGTGTTGATACATCTGTAAAATTCTCAAGATGCGGCATATCCTCTGACCTTTCGTATCTAAGCATTTAAGTAGCTACCTGGGCTCTCTTTAAAAATCTGACATTGCACATCAATACTTCAGTTTGTTAGCCAATAACTTTGATATTTTTGTATCTGTGTTTCAAGCACAAGACCATGGCATCTTTGCTGAGGCATGGCTGTCCCCAAAAATACAATCCAGCTGAAGTAAGATAAGAACATAAAAATATAAGATTGGTCATACTGGGTCAGACCAATGGTCTATCCAGCCCAGTATCCTCTCTTCCAACAGTGGCCAGTGACAGATGCTTCAAAGGGAATTAACAGAACAGGGCAATTATCAACTGATCCATCCAGTCATCCAGCCCCAGCTTCTGGCAGTTAGAAGTTGCATCTATGAGGATATTGGCTAATAACCATAGATAGACCTATCTTCCATAAACTTATCTAATTCTTTTTTGAACCCAGTTATACTTTTGGCCTTCACAAGATCCCCTTGCAATGAGTTCCACAGATTGATTATCTGTTGTGTGAAGAAATATTTCCTTATATTTGTTTTGAACCTGCTGTATATTAATTTCATTGGGTGACCCCTGGTTCTTGTATTATGTGAAGAGGTAAATAACACTTCCTTATTCACTTTCTCTACACCATTCATGATTTTTAGACCTCTGTCCTATCCCCCCTTAGTTGTCTCTTTTCTAAGATGATCAGTACCAGTCTTTTTAATCTCTCCTCATTTGGAAGCTGTTCCATACCACAAATCATTTTCATTGCCCTTCTTTGTACTTTTTCCAATGCAAATATATCTTTTTTGAGATGTGATGACCAGAACTGCACACACTATTCAAAATGTGCATGTACCATGGCTTTATATAGTGGCATTATGATTTTTTTGTCTTATTGTCTATCCCTTTCCTATGGTTTCTAACTTCTGATAGCTTTTTTGACTGCAGCTGCACACTGAGCAGATGTTTTCAGAGAACTATGATGACACCAAGAACTCTTTCTTGAGTAATAACACCTAATTTAGACTCCATCATTTTCTATGTGTAGTTAGGATTATGTTTTTCAATGTGCATTACTTTGTATTTATCAACATTGAATTTCATCTGACATTTTGTTGGTCAATCACCCAGTTTTGTGAGATCCCTGTGTAACTCTTCACGGTCTGCTTTGGACTTACGTATCTTGAGTAATTTTGTATCATCTGCAAACTTTGCTACCTCACTGTTGAAGCCCTTTTCAGATAATTTATGAGTATGTTGAACAGGACTGGTCCCAGTACAGATTCTTGGGGGACCCTGCTATTTACCTCTCACCACTGTGAAAGCTGTCCATTTACTCCTACTCTTTGTTTCCTATCTTTTAACCAGTTAGTGATCCATGAGACGACCTTCCATCTTATCTCATGACTTCTTACTTTGCATAAGAGCCTTTGGTGAGGGACCTTGTCAAAGGCTTTCTGAAAGTCCAAGTACACTATATCCACTGGATCATTTTTGTCCACATATTTGTTGATACCCTCAAAGAATGCTCACAGATTGATGAGGCATGATTTCCCTTTACAAAAGTCTTTTGATTCTTCCCCAACATATTGTGTTCATCTATGTGTCTGATAATTCTGTTCTTTATTACAGTTTCAACTAATATGTCTGGTACTGAAGTTAGGCTTACTGGCATGTAATTGCCAGGATTGCCTCTGGTGCTCTTTTTAAAAATCAACATTACATTAGCTATCCACCATTCATCTGGTACAGAGGCTGATTTAAGAAACAGATTACACACCATTATTAGTAGTTCTGTAATTTCATATTCACTTTCAGAACTCTTGGGTGAATACCATCTGGTTCTGGTGACTTCTTCTAGTTTAATTTATCAATTTGTTCCAAAACCTCCTCTATTGACACTTAAACCGGAGCAGTTTCTCAGATTTGTCACCTAAAAAGAATGGTTCAGATGAGGGATACTCACTCACATCCTCTGCAGTGAAGACCAATACAAAGAATTCAATTAGTTTCTCCGCAATGGCCTTCTCTTCCTTGAGTGCTCCTTTACCACCTCGTTCATCCGGCCCTTCACTGACTGTTTGGCAGATGTCCTGTTTCTGATGTACTTAAAAAATTGCTGTTAATTTTGTGTCTTTTGCTAGTTGCTCTTCAAATTCTTTTGTGGCCTGCCTATTTATACTTTTACACTTGACATGTCAGAGTTTATGTTCCTTTCTATTTTTCCTCAATAGGATTTGACTTCCCTTTTTTAAAAGATGTCTTTTTATCTCTAACCAGCTATTTTACTTTGTTGTTTAGCCATGCTGTCATTTTTGATCCTCCTACTGTTTTGTTTATTATTATTATTTGGGGTATACATATTGTTTGAACCTCTATTATGGTGTTTTTTTTAAGGGTATGTCTACACTACGAGGGTAATTCGATTTTACTTAAATCGAATATGTGGAATCGATATTGCAAAGTCGAACGTGTGTGTCCACACTAAGGACACACTAAGGACAGTAATTCGACTTTGTGAGTCCACACTAACGGGGCGAGCGTCGATATTGGAAGCGGTGCACTGTGGGCAGCTATCCCACAGTTCCCGCAGTCCCCGCTGCCCATTGGAATTCTGGGTCGAGCCGCCAATGCCTTCTGGGTAAAAAAAATTTGTCGTCATCCGTCCGTCACTAACGCCCTCCCTCCCTCCATGAAAGCGCCGGCGGGAAATCAGTTCGCGCACTTTTCTGGTCAGTGACAGCGCGGACGCCACAGCACTGCGATCATGGATCACGCTGCGACCATCGCTGCACTTGTGGCCGTTCTCAACACCTCGCAGCTTATCATACACCTTTCCCTGAGGCAGATGCAGAGAAATCGGGCGAGGAGGCTACGGCACCGCCGTGAGAGCCTGAAGTCGGAGAGTGGCACAGAGCTGTCAGAAACCACGAGCCCCAGCGCCCAGGACATGACGTTGGCAATGGGGCATGTGGATTTTGTTGAACGGCGATTCTGGGCCCGGGAAACAAGCACGGACTGGTGGGACCGTATAGTGCTTCAGGTCTGGGATGAATCCCAGTGGCTGCGAAACTTTCGCATGCGGAAGGGGACTTTCCTCGAACTTTGTGAGTTGCTGTCCCCTGCCCTGAAGCGCAAGGACACCCGCATGCGAGCAGCCCTCACTGTCCAGAAGCGAGTGGCCATAGCCCTCTGGAAGCTTGCAACGCCGGACAGCTACCGGTCAGTCGCGAACCACTTTGGTGTGGGCAAATCTACCGTGGGGGTTGTTGTCATGCAAGTAGCCAAGGCAATCGTGAAGGTACTGCTCCCAAAGGTAGTGACCCTGGGAAACGCGCAGGTCATCATAGATGGCTTTGCCGCGATGGGATTCCCAAACTGCGGTGGGGCTATAGATGGGACTCACATCCCTATCCTGGGACCGGACCACCAGGCCAGCCAGTACATCAATAGAAAGGGCTACTTTTCAATGGTGCTGCAAGCACTGGTGGACCATCGGGGACGGTTTACAAACATCTACGTCGGATGGCCGGGCAAGGTTCATGACGCTCGCGTGTTCAGGAACTCTGGTCTGTTTAGACGGCTGCAGGAAGGTATTTACTTCCCAGACCACAAAATAACTCTTGGGGATGTGGAGATGCCTACAGTCATCCTCGGGGACCCAGCCTACCCGCTAATGCCCTGGCTCATGAAGCCCTATACTGGCGCCCTGGACACAGAAAAAGAACTGTTCAACTACCGTCTGAGCAAGTGCAGAATGGTGGTGGAGTGTGCTTTTGGCCGTCTCAAAGGGAGATGGAGAAGCTTACTCACTCGCTGTGATCTCAGTGAAACCAATATCCCCATCGTTATTGCAGCTTGCTGTGTGCTCCACAATCTGTGTGAGAGCAAGGGGGAGACCTTTATGGCGGGGTGGGAGCTAGAGGCAAATAGCCTGGCTGCTGATTACGTCCAGCCAGACAGCCGGGCCATTAGAAGATCCCAGCGGGACGCCCTGTGCATCCGGGAGGCTTTGAAAGCTAGGTTCCTGAGTGAGCAGGGCAACCAGTGACTTTTCAGTTTGTGGACAGAAAAGCTGAACCTGCCCCCGTTTCTTTACCCAGTCCATTTTGACTATCCTCTCCAGTTACATACAACCTTCACCCCCTTCCCCTTCCCAAAAAATAAAATCATTTCGATTTTTTAATGAACACCGTTGTCTGTATTGCTGTTTTCGCGGGAATATTTTAAACCGGGGACGCAGACTGTGGCGGGGGGCGGGTTTAGTGTTCTGATGCAAATGATACTTCTAAACTCCCGGAATGACAGGCTCCGCACTGGTGGACTGGTTATTTCAATGGAGCCTGCCAGCACTCCTGGGGGGGACTGTGTGTATGTGTCGGCTATGTGACTTTCTGGCAGGGGGGGTAGGGTTACAGATCCCCTGCTGCGTGGATCTGTGAGCCAGGATAAGGACCGCTGCATAAGATCTGTAACTGCCCTCCCCCGCCACAAAGTCACAGAGCAACCCCCCCCCCCCAAAACATGAAAAGCACCTCCCAGACTGACCAGGGTAACCAGTGACTGCACTGTGTATGTGTCCTGATGCTGGACCTGACACCGCCTCTGTACCCTGCTAAAGGTGACTGTCCTGTCCAATTACCAAGCCCCTTCCCCCCCTCCAGACAGACTCTCCCTCAAAAGAACCTGACTGAAACAGTAATGAACAGAAACAAACATTTTATTGCGAACCAGACATGAAACGTGGGGGGTGAAACTTGGACGGGGGCTTGTGTGAGGTGGGTAGGAAAGGACTTATGAAATTTTGGGAAATGTCAGCCTTCTACTGCTAGAGCAGTCTGCAGGGGTTGATTGAAAGTTTTAACGGCCCTTGCCGCCCCTCCTTCTTTGGACTTTGGGTGAGGGTGGTGTGGGACTTGGTGGCGGGTGAGGGCGGTTACAGATAGACTGCAGCGGGGCTCTGTCCTCCTGCCTCCGGTCTTGCAGAACATCCACAAGGCGCCGGAGCGTGTCCGTTTGCTCCCTCATTAGTCCAAGCAGCTTTTCAGTAGCCTGTTGGTCCTCCTGACGCCACCTCTCCTCCCGTTCCATGACTGCTCGGTGCATTTGTGACAAGTTCTCCCTCCACTGTGTCTGCTGGGCTGCCTGGGCTCGGGAGCAGCCCATTAGTTCTGTGAACATGTCTTCACGCGTCTTCTTCTTCCTCCGCCTGATCTGCGCTAGCCTCTGGGAGTGTGCTGACAGGCTGGGTTGGGAGACAGTCGCAGATGTGTCTGTGTGAATTTTAAAAAGGGAGTGAATTCCTGAGACAGATAAATGAAATTGTATACAAAGAACCTAGTCTTTCTCTGTGAACAAGACCATGCACTGAACCTCTCACATGCGCACTCAGGACAAGGTCGAATTTTCGGCCGTCGCCTTCAGTGCCTGTGGACTTGCGGAGGTCTTGGAGTGTTCAGAGAACTGTGGCTGGAGACCTGAACTTCTGGAGCGGGCAATAATGGTAAGCCGCAGACTTGTGGCTGCTTAAAACTCCAGCAGTAGCACTGGCCTCCTTTCACATTGAAAGCAATGCCAGTCTCTGCTGCCAGCAATCAGGACAGCATCAACTCTGCCCCTGTCCCACCCCCTCGCGGCTGTCCCAGGGAAAGATCCCTGTATGCTGCCCCTCTCCCTCCACCGCGTGGCTGTAAAGCAGTCCCAATACTAACAGTCCCCTCCCTAATTCAAAGCAGGGCGTCATGAGCGACATCACCCTCCTGAGGATCCCGGACACCCAGAGAGAACGCATGCTGCGGGAAAGCATGCAGAAACCGGGGCCGTATGCCGCCATGCTATGTCGGGCCATGATCCCCGAGTACCTGATTGTGGCATGGAGGGGACATGTCTGCTACCACGGAGGGCCCACTAAGATCGCCCTACCCCGGAACCTGATCAACAGGCTTGAGCTCTACCTCCACGAGACCTACGAGGAGTTCTCCTACGAGGATTTCTCGTCGATCCCCGGCCACATTGACCGGATTTTCGCGTAGGTGCACTGAGACTTTGGAGTGGAGCGTCTTGGGCCTGGGAATCATGTAGTAACGGACATTGTGAAATTTTTTTAAAATACTTGGGACTAAATTGAGAAGAGCCTAAGACAGAGAAATCATGCAAAACCCATTTGTTACCTTTGTAAATATTCCTGTTTTGTACCTGATTATTTTTTTACTAGTTTACAGCACTTTTATAAATATACATTGTTAATAGTATAAATATTACCGTTCTGTTTTAAATAAATGTTTACATGTTTACAGCACTTACTGCTTGATCCGTCCCCTGATTCTGTGTCCGGGGTAAGGGATGGGGACGGTTGGTAGGGGATCTCGGTAAGGGTGATGAAGAGCTCCTGGCTGTCGGGGAAATCAGCGGTGCCAGCGCTGTCAACTGCCTCGTCCTCCTCATCTCCTTCTTCATCTTCCCCGTCCGCTGTCATGTCCGACATGATCCCATCCTCGGAGTCCACGGTCAGGGGTGGGGTAGTGGTGGCGGCCGCTCCCAGGATGGAATGCAGTGCCTCGTAGAAACGGGATGTGTGGGGCTGGGATCCGGAGCGTCCGTTAGCCTCTTTGGTTTTTTGGTAGCCTTGTCTCAGCTCCTTGATTTTCACGCGGCACTGCGTTGCATCCCGGCTGTAGCCTCTCTCTGCCATGGCTTTGGAGATCTTCTCGTAGATCTTAGCATTCCTTCTTTTGGAGCGCAGCTCTGAAAGCACGGACTCATCGCCCCACACTGCGATGAGATCCAAGACTTCCCGATCAGTCCATGCTGGGGCCCTCTTTCTATTGGATTGCACGGCCATCTCTGCTGGAGAGCTCTGCATAGTTGCCACTGCTGCTGAGCTCCCCTCGATGTCCAAAGAGGAACTGAGATTCAAACTGCCCAGACAGGAAAATGAAAATGAATTCAAATTTTCCCGGGGGTGTGGCTGGTCAGAGCATCCGAGCTCGGACTGCTGTCCAGAGCGTCAACAGAGTGGTGCACTGTGGGATAGCTCCCGGAGCTATTACCGTCGATTTCCATCCACACCTAGCCTAATTCGATATGGCCATGTCGAATTTAGCGCTACTCCTCTCGTTGGGGAGGATTACAGAAATCGATTTAAAGAGAGCTTTATGTCGAACTAAATGGCTTCCTGGTGTGGACGGGTGCAGGGTTAATTCGATATAACGGCGCTAAAGTCGACATAAAAGCCTAGTGTAGACCAGGCCTAAGTTTCCATGCAGTTTGCAGGCATTTCACTCTTGTGACTTTTCCTTTTAATTTTTGCTTAACTCACCTCCTCATTTTTGCGTAGTTCCCCTTTTTCAAGTTAATGCATGCTACTGTGGTGAGTTTCTTTGGTATCCCCCCCCTACAATAATGTAAAATTTAATTAAACTTTGGTGCTATTATTGAATGGCTCAGCTATATTGCCCTCTTAGACCAGATCCTGCGCACCACTTAGAACTAAATCAAGAATTGCCTCTCCGCTTGGGGGTTCCACAAATAGATGCTCCAAGAAGCAGTCATTAGTGGAGTCTGCATCCCATCCTGAGGTGACATGATCCCTGTCAATATGGGGATAATTGAAATGTTCCATTATTTCTGGGTTTTCTGTTTTTGTAGTCTCTGTAATCTCTAATCGCCCTGGTTGGGTGGTCATTAGTATATTCCTACTGCTATACTCATTATTCAAGCAAGAAATTTCTATCCATAGAGATTATGTGATACTGTTAGATTCATTTAAGATTTTTATTATATTTGACTTTATGCTTTCTTCCACACATAGTGCCACACCATCCCCAATAATGTGACCTACTCTGTCAACCCTATATATTTTGCACTCTGGTACTACCATGTCCCATTAGTTATCATTGTTCTGTGATGCCCATTGTATCAATATTCCCATTTAATACCAGGCACTCATGTTAATCCATTTTAGTATTTAGTCTTCTTCATTTGTTTATAAGCACTTATAAAATGTGTGTACAAACACTTATAAAATTATAGGAAAGACAAGGTGCTACAGTATGTAGATGTTAATTGATGCATTACACCGGTGATATTCAGAGTGAGGCTTGTGAGCCACATGTAGCCCTTTAATGTGTCTCCTGTGGCTCTTTGCACCACATAATATTAAAACAGGCTGTGATTTAATTGTTGACCAATCTAAGTTATTAACCAACTAGGATGCTTTTACTATGTTATTAACCAATTGTAGTTGATAAAATAATAATTATAATGATAAAATAATAATACTTAGTCAGTCATTTTGCTGTGATAATTATATATATAATAATTACACTGGTCTACAATTTTTGAGAAGTCGTCTGCTTCAGAGATAAAATGTGCTATTTATTATGTATTTTGATGTGCTGAATTCAAATATGACAATTAAAACAACTGATTGGCTACTGTTTCTAAGATATTTAAGTTTTTACATTTTATGTCTATGTATATTGTGTAGATAGTAGAGTTTTAATCATAAATTGTAAACCTAGGTCTTTTCATGTGTTTATGGTTGCTTTACATGATAATATTTCACCTGTCCTGTTTATGTAACACTTTAAAAATCAGCAAAAGGATTATATAAATAAAATTTATTATGAAACAAAAGGCAAAAAACTATTCTGTACATAGTTTAGTCCTATTCAGTGTCTACTCGGCGCTTCTTGGCTTGTCTCTTGTATTCATTAAATGGAGCATCTCTTGTCACTGTCCAGCAATAGTCTGCAAGCATTGATGGGCTCCATTTGCCCTGATAGCGTTTCTCCATTGTTGCAATGTCCTGGTGAAATCGCTCGCCGTGCTCGTCGCTCACTGCTCCGCAGTTGGGTGGAAAAAAATCTAGATGAGAGTGCAAAAAATGTATCTTTAGTGACATGTTGCAACCAAGGCTTTTGTATACCTTGAGGAGGTTTTCCACCAACAACCTGTAGTTGTCTGCCTTGTTGTTTCTGAGAAAATTTATTGCCACTAACTGGAAGGCTTTCCATGCCGTCTTTTCCTTGCCAGGCAGTGCATGGTCAAATGCATCATCTCGAAGAAGTTCACGAATCTGAGGACCAACAAAGACACCTTCCTTTATCTTAGCTTCACTTAACCTTGGAAATTTTCCACGGAGGTACTTGAAAACTGCTTGTGTTTTGTTAATGGCCTTGACAAAGTTCTTCATCAGACCCAGCTTGATGTGTAAGGGTGGTAACAAAATCTTCCTTGATTCAACAAGCGGTGGATGCTGAACACTTTTCCTCCCAGGCTCCAATGACTGTCGGAGTGGCCAATCTTTCTTGATGTAGTGGGAATCTCTTGCACGACTATCCCATTGGCAGAGAAAACAGCAGTACTTTGTGTATCCAGTCTGCAGACCAAGCAAGAGAGCAACAACCTTCAAATCGCCACAAAGCTGCCACTGATGTTGGTCATAGTTTATGCACCTCAAAAGTTGTTTCATGTTGTCATAGGTTTCCTTCATATGGACTGCATGACCAACTGGAATTGATGGCAAAACATTGCCATTATGCAGTAAAACAGCTTTAAGACTCGTCTTCGATGAATCAATGAACAGTCTCCACTCATCTGGATCGTGAACGATGTTGAGGGCTGCCATCACACCATTGATGTTGTTGCAGGCTACAAGATCACCTTCCATGAAGAAGAATGGGACAAGATCCTTTTGACGGTCACGGAACATGGAAACCCTAACATCACCTGCCAGGAGATTCCACTGCTGTAGTCTGGAGCCCAACAGCTCTGCCTTACTCTTGGGTAGTTCCAAATCCCTGACAAGGTCATTCAGTTCACCTTGTGTTATGAGGTGTGGTTCAGAGGAGGAGGATGGGAGAAAATGTGGGTCCTGTGACATTGATGGTTCAGGACCAGAAGTTTCATCCTCTTCCTCATCTGACTCAAGTGAGAATGATTCTGGTGCATCAGGAACCGGCAGTCCTTCTCCGTGGGGTACTGGGCGTATAGCTGATGGAATGTTTGGATAATGCACAGTCCACTTTTTCTTCTTTGACACACCTTTCCCAACTGGAGGCACCATGCAGAAGTAACTATTGCTGGTATGATCTGTTGGCTCTCTCCAAATCATTGGCACTGCAAAAGGCATAGATTTCCTTTTCCTGTTCAACCACTGGCGAAGATTTGTTGCACAAGTGTTGCAGCATATGTGTGGGGCCCACCTCTTGTCCTGCTCTTCAATTTTGCAGCCAAAATAAAGGTGATAGGCTTTCTTAACCATAGTGGTTATACTGTGCTTTTGTGATGCAAAAGTCACTTCACCACAAACATAGCAGAAGTTATCTGCACTGTTCACACAAGTACGAGGCATCTCTGATCACTTTGGCTAAACAGAAATGTGTCCCTTTGCAAAATCAAACACTGACAAATAAGAGAGCACGACACTGTACGATTTCTAGAGCTGATATAGGGCAATTTGTTCAGCAGAGTGATGTAAGCTTCGTTATGATTGCATCATCCATGACGTCTAGGAATAACATGATGCAAATCATATCATGTATGACGCAATACCAGCTTCACATTGCATCATTCATTGTTTTGCCTAAAAAGCAAGTACTGTCCAAACCCAGTCATAGATTTATTCATAGATCCAGTCAAAGATGTATTTTAGTTATTTCTGGTTTAAATTGAGATCCCTTCCCTTTATAACTCACTTATCCTCCGCCATTCCCAAGTCAAGGGTCGTATATACTGACCCAATAGCATATCTTGAAAACTAGAGCCAATCAACAATTTTAAGCATCATTTTCGTTCTCAGTGACCCAGAATTAGTAAAGTTTGACTACATTTATTTCAGAAGCATTTTGGCTGTAGAGCAGTGTTATTAATTATATATATGTAATTATATATATAATTATCACAGCAAAATGACTGACCAAGTATTATATATATATATATACACACACACACACACACAAAATATTTCCCGTCATACTGTTTAAATATGATATATAGTACTATAGCAAATGTGTGGCTCTTTTAGGTAATGTTAATCACTAATTTGGCTCCTGAATCATTGAGGTCTGAGTATCACTGCATTAGACCCTTCAGCTGGCTCACTAGAAAGAGATACATTTTAGTCATTATTATTTATTTCTTTATTGACATTGTGGTAGCAGCTAGAGGCCCCGTCCCAATTATTCTAGGTGCTGTACAAAACCATAATGGTCCCTGACCAAAGAGCTTACTGTCTATGTATAAAACAAAAGGTGGATACAACAAAGAGATAGAAGGAACTCAAGGTTTTACCCCAAATGAAGAGATGTTGATCCAGAAATGCATTTATTCATACCTTAACCTTAGAAAGCAACTGGCATCTTCACGTTAATCTTGCCTACATTTTTGCAAGGAAGAATAAGCAGCTTTGCTCAGAATTTTCAATATTCCTTTCACATTTTTGCATGCTTTCTCCCTGTTCCTGTTTCCATTCCTCTGACGGAGAGAGGGTGTGTTGAATAACTGACCCCAATTCAAACTCTAAAAACATAAATGGAGGTGTAGAAGGGAAACAGAACCAAGTGCAGGGCATTCTTTATTAAAGGATCAAAAGTTAATACTTCTGTCTTCCTGCATTCAGCATACCTTTTACATGATTTATTTCTTAAGACACAATTGAAAATAGCCTGTGATATTGGGGCTCGCTAAGTCAAGTGTTAGGAAATACCTGGCACAATGTTCCCTTAACTGTTTAAAATTTGTATTCCAATAAATGTCCGGAAACTTGAAATCCCTCCTTGTCAATGTTATAACCATTTTACAGGCCTCACTTAGGGTATGTCTACACTACGAGGGTAGTTCGATTTCACTTAAATCGAATATGTGGAATCGATATTACAAAGTCGAACGTGTGTGTCCACACTAAGGACAGTAATTCGACTTTGTGAGTCCACACTAACGGGGCAAGCGTCGACATTGGAAGTGGTGCACTGTGGGAAGCTATCCCACAGTTCCCGCAGTCCCCGCTGCCCATTGGAATTCTGGGTCGAGCCGCCAATGCCTTCTGGGTAAAAAAATGTGTAGAGGGTGCTTTTGGGTAACTGTCGTCATCCGTCCGTCACTACCGACCTCCCTCTCTCCCTGAAAGCGCCGGCGGGAAATCAGTTCGCGCACTTTTCTGATCAGTGACAGCGCGGACGCCACAGCACTGCGAGCATGGATCCCGCTGCGACCATCGCTGCAGTTGTGGCCGTTCTCAACGCCTCGCAGCTTATCATACACCTTTCCCTGAGGCAGATGCAGAGAAATCAGGCGAGGAGGCTACGGCACCGCCGTGAGGGCCTGAAGTCGGAGACTAGCACAGAACTGTCAGAAACCACGAGCCCCAGTGCCCAGGACATCACGGTGGCAATGGGTCATGTGGATATTGTGGAACGGCGATTCTGGGCCCGGGAAACAAGCACGGACTGGTGGGACCGCATAGTGCTGCAGGTCTGGGATGAATCCCAGTGGCTGCGAAACTTTCGCATGCGGAAGGGCACTTTCCTGGAACTTTGTGAGTTGCTGTCTCCTGCCCTGAAGCGCAATGACACCCGGATGCGAGCAGCCCTGACTGTCCAGAAGCGAGTGGCCATAGCCCTCTGGAAGCTTGCAACGCCGGACAGCTACCGGTCAGTCGCGAACCACTTTGGTGTGGGCAAATCTACCGTGGGGGTTGTTGTGATGCAAGTAGCCAACGCAATCGTTAAGGTACTGCTCTCAAAGGTAGTGACCCTGGGAAACGCGCAGGTCATCATAGATGGCTTCGCCACGATGGGATTCCCAAACTGCGGTGGGGCTATAGATGGGACTCACATCCCTATCCTGGGACCGGACCACCAGGCCAGCCAGTACATTAACAGAAAGGGCTACTTTTCAATGGTGCTGCAAGCACTGGTGGACCATAGGGGATGTTTTACCAACATCAACGTCGGATGGCCGGGCAAGGTTCATGACGCTCGCGTGTTCAGGAACTTTGGTCTGTTTAGACGGCTGCAGGAAGGTATTTACTTCCCGGACCACAAAATAACTCTTGGGGATGTGGAGATGTCTACAGTGATCCTCGGGAACCCAGCATACCCGCTAACGCCCTGGCTCATGAAGCCCTATACTGGCGCCCTGGACACAGAAAAAGAACTGTTCAACTACCGTCTGAGCAAGTGCAGAATGGTGGTGGAGTGTGCTTTTGGCCGTCTCAAGGGGAGATGGAGAAGCTTACTGACTCGCTGTGATCTCAGCGAAACCAATATCCCCATTGTTATTGCAGCTTGCTGTGTGCTCCACAATCTATGTGAGAGCAAGGGGGAGACCTTTATGGCGGGGTGGGAGGTTGTGGCAAATACCCTGGCTTCAGATTACGCCCAGCCAGACAGCCGGGCGATTAGAAGATACCAGCGGGACGCGCTGTGCATCCGGGAGGCTTTGAAAGCTAGGTTCCTGACTGAGCAGGGTAACCAGTGACTGTTAAATTTGTGGACACAGAAGTTCAACCTGCCCCCGTTTCTTTACCCAGTTTATGTTGACTATCCTCTCCAAGTACATACCCCTTTCACCCCCTTCCCAAAAAATAAAATCAGTTCTGTTTTGTTAATGAACACCGTTGTCTTTATTACTGTTTTCGCGGGAATGTTTTAAACCGGGGACGCAGACTGTGGCGGGGGGCGGGTTTAGTGTTCTGATGCAAATGATGCTTCTAAACTCCAGGAATGACAGGCTCCGCAGTGGTGGACTGGTTGTTTCAACGGAGCCTGCCAGCACTCCTGGGCGGGACTGCGTGTATGTGTCGGCTAGGTGACTTTCTGGCAGGGGGAGGAGGGTTACAGATCCCCTGCTGCGTGGCTCTGTGATCCAGGATAAGGACCGCTGCATAAGATCAGTAACTGCTCTCCCCCACCACAAAGTAACAGAGCAACCCCCGCCCCCCCACATAACATGAAAACCACCTCCCAGACTGACCAGGGTAACTAGTGACTGTGTATGTGTCCTGATGCTGGACCTGCCCCCGCCTCTGTACCCTGCTAAAGGTGACTGTCCTGTCCAATTACCAAGCCCCTTCCCCCCCTTCAGACAGACTCTCCTCCAAAAGAAAATCATGGAAACAGTAATTAACAGAAATGAATATTTTATTATGAACCACACATGAAACGGGGGGGGGGGAACTTGTGTGAGGTGGGTAGGAAAGGACTTTTCAAATTTTGAGCAGTCTGCAGGGGTTGACTGAAAGTTTTAACGGCCCCTTGCCGCCCCTCCTTCTTTGGACTTTGGGTGAGGGGGGTGTGGGACTTGGTGGCGGGGGAGGGCGGTTAGAGATAGACTGCAGCGGGGCTCTGTCCTCCTGCCTCTGGTCTTGCAGAACATCCACAAGGCGCCGGAGCGTGTCCGTTTGCTCCCTCATTAGTCCAAGCAGCGTTTGAGTCGCCTGCTGGTCCTCTTGACGCCACCTCTCCTCCCGTTCCATGATTGCTCGGTGCATTTGAGACAAGTTCTCCCTCCACTGTGTCTGCTGGGCTGCCTGGGCTCGGGAGCAGCCCATTAGTTCTGAGAACATGTCCTCACGCGTCTTCTTCTTCCTCCGCCTAATCTGCGCTAGCCTCTGGGAGTGTGATGCCAGGCTGGGTTGGGAGACAGTCGCAGATGTGTCTGTGGGAATGGGAAAAAGGGAGTGAATTCCTGAGACAGATAAATTTTGTTGTGAACAAAGAACATAGTCTTTCTCTGTGAACAAGACCATGCACTGCACCTCTCACATGCGCACTCAGGACAAGGTCGAATTTTCGGACCTCGCCTTCAGTGCCTGGGGTCTTGCACTGCCGATCTGAGAAGCGGGGCAGGACACCTGAACTTCTGTCGCAGGCAAACATGGTAAGCCGTAGACTTGTGGCTGCTTAAAACTGTAATAGTAGCACTGGCCTCCTTTCACATTGAAAGCAATGCCAGTCTCTGCTGGCAGCAATCAGGCTAGCATGAACTCTGCCCCTGTCCCACCCCCTTGCGGCTGTCCCAGGGAAAGATCCCTGTATGCTGCCCCTCTCCCTCCACCGCGTGGCTGTAAAGCAGTCCCAATACTAACATTCCCCTCCCTAATTCAAAGCAGGGCATCATGAGCGACATCACCCTCATGAGGATCTCGGACAGCGAGAAGGAACGCATGCTTAGGGAAAGCATGCAAAAACCAGGGCCGTATGCTGCCATGCTCTGCCGTGCGATGATCCCAGAATACTTGATTGTGTCGTGGCGGGGAAACGTCTCGTACCATGGGGGACCAAATAAGATCGCCCTACCAAGGAACCTGATGAACAGGCTGGAAAGGTACCTCCATGAGACGTATGAAGAGTTCTCCCATGAGGATTTCGCGTCAATCCCCGGCCATATAGACCGTATTTTGGTGTAGCTGCACTGGCAGGAAGTAAAGAGTGGAGCGTCTTTGCCTGGAGAATCATGAAAAACCGGACATTGTTTGATTTTTTTTAAATAGTTGGGACTAAATAGTTAAGCGCCTAAGGCAAAGAAATCATGAAAAACCCACTGTTAATATTATAAATATTCCAGTTCTGTTGTACATAAAAGTTTAGATGTTTAAATAAGTTCATGAAAAACACATTGTTAATATTATAAATATTCCAGTTCTGTTAAAAATAAATGTTTAGATGTTTAAAGCACTTACTGCTTGATCCTTCCCCTGATTCTGTGTCCGGGCTAACGGCTGGGGACGGTTGGTAGGGGATCTCGGTAAGGGTGATGAAGAGCTCCTGGCTGTCGGGGAAATCAGCGGTGCCAGTGCTGTCGACTGCCTCGTCCTCCTCATCTCCGTCTTCATCTTCCCCGTCCGCTAACATGTCCGACGAGGAACCGGCCGCGGACAATATCCCATCCTCAGAGTCCACGGTCAGTGGTGGGGTAGTGGTGGCGGCCGCACCTAGGATGGAATGCAGTGCCTCGTAGAAACGTGATGTGTGGGGCTTGGATCTGGAGCGTCCGTTTGCCTCTTTGGTTTTTTGGTAGCCTTGTCTCAGCTCCTTGATTTTCACGCGGCACTGCGTTGCATCCCGGCTGTATCCTCTCTCTGCCATGGCTTTAGAGATCTTCTCGTAGATCTTTGCATTCCTTCTTTTGGAGCGCAGCTCTGAAAGCACGGACTCATCGCCCCACACAGCGATGAGATCCAAGACTTCACGATCAGTCCATGCTGGGGCCCTCTTTCTATTAGATTGCACGGCCATCTCTGCTGGAGAGCTCTGCATCGTTGCCAGTGCTGCTGAGCTCGCCACGATGTCCAAACAGGAAATGAGATTCAAACTGCCCAGACAGGAAAGGGAATTCAAATTTTCCCGGGGCTTTTCCTGTGTGGCTGGTCAGAGCATCCGAGCTCGGACTGCTGTCCAGAGCATCAACAGAGTGGTGCACTGTGGGATAGCTCCCGGAGCTATTAGCGTCGATTTCCATCCACACCGAGCCTAATTCGATATGGCCATTTTGAATTTAGCGCTACTCCTCTCGTTGGGGAGGAGTACAGAAGTCGAATTTAAGAGAGCTCTATGTCGAACTAAATAGCTTCGAGGTGTGGACGGGTGCAGGGTTAATTCGATGTAACGGCGCTAAATTCGACATAAAAGCCTAGTGTAGACCAGGCCTTAGCTACCTCAACATTTCCTGATCTGCCTCCTTATTCTTCCCTCAAGGTCTATATTAAGTTGTCTATGGACATTTTTTTGTAAGTTTAACTTTCACCTCAGGCCAAACTGCTTTGCTGTAGTAACCATGATGCATATGATTTCTTTTTTTTTCAGACACAATGTCCTTTATCACTTATATTATTGTACTCCCACTTCTTGTATAAAGGTTCACCTCTTTCTATATTCCATATCCTGGCAATTGATGTATTTTTGTCAGCTTTGTAATTCAGCTGAATCTCCATTGGTGAAATAGATCACATTTCTATTTAAAGTTATATACCTGTACTTACAGTTGTGCTATTTTGTTCCTTATCTGAAGTTTCTTTTCTTTTTCCTTTAGGAAAAATTATTTTCAATTCATTTTTTTTAACACCCGACATCAGGGATCGGCGACCTTTGGCATGCGGCCCGTCAGGGAAATCTGCTGGCAGGCTGGGACAGTTTGTTTACTTGCAGCATATGCAGGTTCAGCCGATCGCAGCTCCCACTGGCTGCGGTTCACTGTGCCAGGCCAACGGGGGCTGCAGGAAGCGGCGTGGACTGAGGGATGTGCTGGCCGCCACTTCCCGCAGCCCCCATTGGCCTGACACGGTGAACCATGGCCAGTGGGAGCTGCGATCGGCCAAACCTGCGGACGCTGCAGGTAAACAAACCATCCTGGTCCGCCAGCGTGTCATACCTTGGGTCTTCTGCCTGGTCCCGTCCAAAATTTCCTCTCCCGGGGCTAATCTGCCCAAGTTCTAGGGGCCCAGTCTCTGTTGCCTCTACTGGTTCAGAAGCATTAGGGTGGGGGTCAGACTCAGGTGCTTCTTCCTCCTGCGTGGCCTCCTTTTCAGCTGCGCAGGTCCGCCTACCTACAAGAGCAACCCTCTGGCTTTGGGTCAGTATTCGGGTTCCCAAGGCCTTAGCTGCCCTTCTTTCCCTTTTTGTTTTTCTACCCTGTCTGGGAGTGGAGAACAAATCTGGGGATATTTCAGAGAAGATTGGGGGTTGACAGTCTGCTGTGGATGCCTCACCAATTTTAGGGTCCCCATCTTTCTCCAATCCCCCTACTGGGAGTAAGTTTCCAAACCCTGGGAAGTCCCTCCCTATGAGCACCGGGTATGGGACTTTAGGGACTACACCTGCTGCTACCTCAGTAGTGTTCCCTTGGATCTCGATTTTTACTGGGATGGTGGGGTAGTAACTAACTGTCCCATGGACACGTTATCCCCGTACGTTTAGCCTGCAGCAGTTGACTACGCTTCTCTTCCAGTATCATATGCTAGGCATTACTCACTCAAAAGTAGGTGAAGCTAGATGAAGTGAGGATGAATACTTTGCACCAACTTTTAGAGGCTATGATAAGAGAAACAAGACATCTGAAAAAAAAATGATGCAAGGGATAATGCTGGCAAATAATGAAGGGCAGGGATCAGCAACCTTTGACACACAGTCCATCAGGGAAAGCTGCTGGCGGACCAGGACGGTTTGTTTACCTGCAGCGTCCGCAGGTTTGGCCGATCGCAGCTCCCACTGGCTGTGGTTCACCGTGTCAGGCCAACGGGGCCTGCAGGAAGCTGCGTGGACTGAGGGATGTGCTGGCTGTGTGTAGGGGCTCAGGGCTGGGGCCAGGGGTTGGTGGTGGGAGGAGGTGTGGGCTCTGGGAAGGAGTTTAGGTGCGGGAGAGGGTTCAGGGCTGGGGCAGGGACTAGGGGTGCAGGACGAGGTGTACAGGCTCCAGCCAGGCAGCACTTACCTTGGGCGGCTCCTGGGCAGCAGTGCAGTGGGGCTAAAGTAGGCTCCCTGCCTGCCCTGACCCCACTCTGCTCCCAGAAACGGCCAGCACATCCCCACGGACGCAGGGACATGCCATCCACTTCCGGGAGTGGCACAGAGACAGGGCAGACAGGGAGCCTGCCTTAGCCCCGCTAAGCCGCCGGACTTTTAGCGGCCTAAAATCTCCCAGTTTGGCTTCAGTAGCCTCCAGGACATAGAGCCTGGTTCCGGGAGATTCCTAGCAAAACCAGGAGGGTTGGAAACCCTCTTGGGGAGTTGCCAGAGCTCCACACTGCTAGGATCGGGCCTCATAACGCAGCTGCTGGGAGCCAGCTGACTGTAAGAGCCGAGGGTGAAGACTAACAGGGGCTCCGCAGGAGAGAATGTGGAGATGGGTTGGAGGGGCATAGGAGGGATCCCACGTCTGAACAACAATGGGTTTCGAGCAACAGTAGCAAATGACCCTGTTTCGTAAGGCCCTGAATTGGAACCCAGTAGAGTAGGGTAGGCCCCGCTAATTCTTGCCAGTAGGCAACACTACCCCAGAACTGTAGCCACTAGGCAGAGGGGCCTTTGGACTCTCAGCAGTGAGTGACACTACTTTGGGCCGTAACAGGCAGATAAATCAACCCTTGGACTCTCACCATTAGGTGTCATGCCTTGGAGTACCACAAGTAGGCAGTAGTACCAGCCTGGAGCACACAGCCAACTCCCTGACACCAGGGCACTATCTGGTATTCCCCACTTGTAGAGTTTCCATCTGATCAGACTGTCAGGAAAGAAGTGTTTCCCACAGATTAAAAGAGAGCCAAAAGAAGCCAGGTCCACTCACTTCCTGGTGCTTAGTTGATCCCATGGCACCACATGCAGGAGTTATGTAGCCTGCCTTCCTTATCTGCCAAATCTAGCCTAGCACAGTGGGGTCCTGATCCATGACTAGGTCTCTTACATGACACAGTAATACATATAATAAAGAAATAATAATAATGTGTGTGGTGTGATGGGGGGGACTGGTTGCTTGAGTCATAAGTAATAGGGATCAGAATGTCCCGGGGATTTAAGGGGCTATGCGCATGGTGGTGGTGAAATGATGCAACAGAGAATGGCTATTACCTAATCTGAGCCCTTGCCCATTCTTTCCTGAATTCAGATCCCAATTCTTATGGAACACCCACAGAACTGCTTCCAGGGGGTAGGGGTAATGGGAGTAGAAGAACGCTTTCGATGACCTTCATGTCCCCTTTTTCCAGGCATGTAAGCTGCTTTATGCTCTTCTCAATTGCATATGCAGAAGGAACCATTTGGCACCAAATATTTATTGTTACAGCAAACACAGTGGAAGCTTTGTTTTATACTTTAACAAAGGATGCCACCATAAAAAACAGTCTGAACACAATATCTCACATCCTTATCTATTCTAGTGCTAAATTTGCTAGAATTACTGTCCAGATGAACAGATATGGTAAGCTGTTCTTGCCAGGAACTTTACTGAGTAAATCGATTGGGGTCTGCTAACTAACCTCCTCCGCAACAAAGTTTCAGTACTGTTTGAAGTTCATTAATTTGTTAAAGGGCATTGATTTTTATTCTAAAATATATAAAAAGGCAACTAAGGCTTTTTTTTTAGGTTGAAACCCTTTTCTATGTATTACACTTGACTGATAGTAGTCTTTATAACTGAATCTAAACGTCTGCTTTACTGAACAGACTTATCTCTGCTTTTATCTGAATGCATAGCATTCATATTTAATGATAATAGAGCTCCTCTAGAAATATCACTATACGCAATGACAACTTTCTTCTGGTTTAAACATAGCCTTCATGGACATGGAGTGAAGTCAGAAGAAAAAAGTTTCTATTTATTTGGACTTTTTCTGTCTTTTATTATCTTAATAGGCAACAGCATGAACAAAATGCCTTATACATCTTTTAAATGGTGAATGCATAAATTAGATGAAATACATGTGACTTGTATCTCATTAATAACAACAAAAAATGGTTTAAGGAGACTATGTGCAAGATTAGCACTGTAAGAAAGCTTCCGTACCTGAGGCGAGACAAGGGAAAGTGTCACTTTTGCCAAGCTACTTTGTGAATTTCACAGTATTAAAATCTTTTATCCCTGACAAAAAAGAGCTTTTAAAAAAATAAAATAAAATAAAAGTACCAAAAATGTCCTCTGTCACACAGTCAGAGATGAAGGTCAACTTTTAAATTCAGCTTGGAATATTATGAATTGTTGAATCTGAGTCTAATACATGTGATTAAAAAGTGCCCGGTGTCACAACACGATTTCAGAAGGACCAGGAGACAGTAATCCATTTGTTAAAATCGGAGGAAAAGGATCAATAGTTATTATTATTATTATAGGCTCCAGTTGTCCATTTTTTGTATTATTATGTCTTTGAGAAAAGGGTACCATGCGGATTGAATGGTTCTGAGAGAAAAGGTAGGGGGTGGATTAAGTAGAATAAAAATAAAAATATTTTATACTTCTATCACATCTTTTACAGGAGCTCAAAGACTTTTTTATAAACATAAATTAGGTAAACTTCACAACATGCCAGACCCTAGAATGAATGATTAATAGATTAGTAAATAAGGGTGCAGTTTTCATTGTGTTGCATAGGCTTGTGGTGTGGAACACAGAATATAGTCCCACCTACAGTGTCAGCAGACCTTAGGTAAGTGGCATCATACTCTGTAAATCTGAGTGACCTGGCTAGCTAGCCCACATATCTGCCCTGTGGGGCTGGGAAGTTTGGAATGAATTTTCAAAAGCTCTCAGCATTAGCCTTGCCCTTCTCCCATTGAAATCGATCCCATCAGTGGGAGCAGAGTTGGGCCAATGCTGTGTGCTTTAGAAAATCTTTCCTTTATGTGTATATCTTACCAGGAAAAAGGCTATGACCTCTCAGGTTGCTTTTGAGAATCTGCAAGGATAGCTGAGATTCTGCTAACAGCGTCACTGTGTGGTGAAATATCTGCAGATCTAAATGTGGCTTTCTTCAAGAGGCTTGTTAACAAAATGGAAATCTGCCCCTTTGACCCAGGTGGGTTACATAGATATAAATACAAAACTGTTGTTAAAATTACTTATCTGCTGTTTGAATTATGATCTTTGATTAATGTGTTTGTGTAAAGCTAGTTGTTTGAAGAAAAAATGTAAGAGTAAAGAAACATGAGGGATGTCAAGGGAGAGCACACTGTTTTTGTTGGGGTTTGCAGATGAATGTCTAGATGCTTGATTAATAAAAGTGTGTCCCGCAGAATATTTAAAAAATATCGAAGGTTATACACTGGAAAAGGGTAAATGAGTAAGCACTGGGAAAAAAATCAATGATTTTATTTTCAATTCAAATTTGAGCCATTTACTTTAGCAGTTATTTCTGTAAATCCTTTGCAAACATCTCCCGCTGTGTACTGCCAAGCAAACCTAGCCTGACATAATGAGCTTAATCAACTTCTTATATGTCTTCCAAAATAAAGAAACATCTGGGGCTATGCACAATGTAAAATGTCACAGACACTGTTTCCCCTATTATTCCTTAGGAATACACTGAAAACAGTTATGTGCCAGGCTCTACATATCAGTCAGCCAAAATCAGCATAGTACAGAGACTCAAGGAAACCCACTTCTTGCCCCGTGAGATGGGTAATGCGATAGGTGACAGTACACCCGATGACTGATACTGATGACAGAGACTGTAAAGAGGGATAATGACAATTCTCAGGACTCTTCTCACCTGAATTAAAAAAAAAATGATTTACAACTTTTTAGATTATATACCATTGATTTCTGCTTGTACCAAGTTGCCTCAAAGTTAATAAGATAGTCCATGTCCCTAAGAGCAACTGCATGCCATGGCATGCAGAAAGTACTTCTGTCTTGTCTGTATTAGAAAACAGAAGTAAAGGCTTGAGCCAGCAAGATCCTGAGCTCTGTGGCCCAATCCAGTAAAGCGTTTAAGCATGTGCTTCATTTTAAACATGTATGTGCTCCCATTGACTTCAATGGGATTATGCACCTGCTTAAAGTTAAGCCTGTTCTTAAGTGTTTTGTGTGATCAGATGCTGAATGCTCAGCACTTTAAAGGATCAAGCCCTAAAATGAGATATTACCACATACTTTTTAACTGAAAAGAAAATGAAGGCAAAACATTCCCTTTTGATTTTCTAAAAAGCTTTCTTTTCAGAATACTCTTCCTTTCTCTGCTTCTAGGTTAAATTTTTCTCATACTGGTTTGAAAACATAGTGCAGGCTGCCTATTATCTTCTGAGGCTGAGCATTAAGAACATTTGCAGGATGGAAAATTAGGGTAGGATGAAAGGGTGATAACATTTCAGTGGTGAAAATGAATAAAGACAAACTATAGGCAATAAGAAAAGAACGCTAATAACCGTCACTGGGAAACCAGACATTATGCATTAATAAAGTTCCGTTCTTTTTACTTTGAAATACCATTTTCTCAGCATTAGTAACAATAATAATGGGCTTCTTCACTGCCTTAGAATGTACGCCGCATTTTTACAAGGGCAATCACATGGTTTTATGAGGATGTCCTGCTGTTCCACTGCTGCTATATTAAACCCAATGGACCTGTTTTTAAGAGGCTTGGCCTAGCATACGAGGTACAAAGTGCCGATTAAAAAAATAAAGGATATATGCTCAACCAGAGAAATAAGAGATGTACATCACATTCATATTTTGTGGGGGTTTTCAAAAGAACAGGCAAGCAGATTTTTTTCACAGGTTTCTTGTGCTTTAGCCATTTTAGTTTCTTCGTTCCAGTGAATAGACTGTGATTCAAAGTTTGAATGTGTAAAAGCTTGGGGTCAGGTCTGCCTATAAGAAGTTGGTTATATTTCTAAACTGCCACAAAGTGTCAAAGAGTCAGAACATTACAGTTATGTCAGAACAGGTAGATTGTTTATCACATTGTGGACAACGTGATAAACTAGATGACTCATGTGGACAAAGGTGATCCAGTGGATACAGTGTACTTGGACTTTCAGAAAGCCTTTGACAAGGCCCCTCAGCAAAGCTTCTTAAGCAAAGTAAGCAATCATGGGACAAGAAGGAAGGTCCTCTCATGGATCAGTAACTGGTTAAAAGACAGAGGGGAAAGGGTGGGAATAAATGGTTAGTTTGCACAGTGTAGAGAGGTAAATAGCAGGCTCTTCCAAGGATCAGTACTAGGACCAGTGTTTCTCAATATAGTCATAAATGATCTGGAAAAAAGGATAAGAAGTTTGCAGATTATACAACATTACTCAAGATAGCTACATCCAAAAATGAATGTGATGAGTTACAAAGGGATCTCACAAAACTGGGTGACTGACCAACAAAATGGCAGATGAAATTAGGTGTTGATAAATGCGAAACATTTGAACTTTGGAAAACATAATCTTAATTATACATACAAAATGATGGAGTCTAAATTAGCTGTTACCACTCAAGAAAGAGATTTTGGAGTTATCATGGATCATCCTCTGAAAACATCTGCTCAGTGTGCAGTGGCAGTCAAAAAAGCTATTAGAATGTTAGGAACCATTAGGAAGGGATAGATCAGTGGTCCCCAATGCGGTGCCCGCGGGCACCATGGCATCCACCGGGGCATTTATGTGCGCCCGCCTAGTGCCCAGCTGGGGAGAGAAGCCGCAGCCCTGCGCCTGACGGGGACAGAGAACTCAGGCTGCGGGCGTGGTGTTCTCTGTTCCCGGCAGGCGCAGGGCCCGCCTAGTGCCCAGCAGGGGAGATGAGGTGCGGCCCCGCGCCTGCTGGGGACAGAGAACTCTGGGGCTGCAGGCTGCCGGAGAGAACACATTGCCAGGGGATGTTGTGAAAGCCAAAAGTATAACCTAGTTCAAAAAAGATTTAGGTAAGTTCATGGAGGATAGATCCACCAATGGCTATTAGCCAAAATGGTCATAGATGCAACCCTATACTCTGGGTGTCCCTAAATTTTTGACTGCTAGAAGCTGGGACTGGAAGACAGACGATGGATCACTTGATAAATTGCCCTACTCTGTTCATTCCCTCTGACGCATCTGGCACTGTCCACTGTTGGAAGACAGGATACTTGGTTAAATGGGCCATTGGTATGAGACAGTATGGCTATTCTTGTATCCTTATGTTCTGATGGATCTTATGTTGCAGAAGCATTGTAATTAGAGCTGTGCCGATAACTGATTTTTCAGTTTCCTGACTGTACTGAGAAACTAGGGGGGAAATCTTTTCTGACTGATCTGAAACAAATTTTAAAAAATCAGAAAACCAAAAAGGCAAAAAAATATATTTTGGGGTCCTGTGATTTCATGCATTTTTATGTTTTTAATTTTTTAAAGGAAATTAAATGAAATTTTGAAATAAAAAGTCATTCCAAGTTGAAAAACACAAACATTTAGGCATTTTGGAATTTGGCTTGGTTTGTTTTTGACCAAAAAAATGGGCAAATTCAACACAAATTTGTGAAATATTTTAGTTAACACATATCTTCATTTTTTGGTGAAAAACGTTTTTTGGTTGAAAATTTCACCCAGCTTTAACTGTAAGAGCCTTCACATATTCCCGAAGAGCACCACTTCAAATAAAACCCTGGGACCTTAACGTTACATTCTTTTGGATTGAATGGGATGTGTGTATATGAGATATGAAGAGACATAATTAACTTACCTATGCTCATTCTCTCATTGCTGGCAGATATCCTCTTATGCTTATGAGTAGGTGGATCCTCTCTGAAGCCCCTCTTTTGGAACTGTTTCCCCAGGGGAAATTCCTGTACACAGCAGAAATCTGAAAGGCAGTGAATAGTTCTTATTTTAACTGAAATGAATGTAAACTGCTTAATTGTGATATTAGCGTAGTGGAATTCAGGTGGATGATTATAAAACAATGGATCTCATTAAGAGCCGGGTATTAAGTGATGACTAACTCATCTTAAGGGGGAGGAAACTAATGTTCAGGTCAGTTCATTAGTGGGATGTGAGGAGAAAGGTTATGCTTCAGTTCTGTATAGGTCATGAACCACCAAGAACCTAATTGTTCCACAGCCTACGAGTAATGTTCCCTGCTATTATGGATTCTTTTCTGTTATGAATCTGATAGCCTGTCAATAAATCCAGCAATTATCTATCTATCTATCTATCTATCTATCTACACAAAATTTATATTAAAATAAATAAAAAATTATTAAGGTTACAAACTCAAAAGTTAGGAAATGCCAGTATTAAGGTTGCCTCTACAAACTTAATTCAGCCCCTCTTGTGCATATGAATTATGATACAGTCTTTAATTACATGATACCATTGTATTTTTTCCACAGGATCCTGCCTCATACAGTGCAGAGACTGGATAGTTTTCACTAACTGAGCAGCTATGTTTTCTCCTCATGGTACAATGTGTCTCCCCATGTGTTATGTAGGACACACTATTCAAACCCTGCTCTGCAACCAGAATTGTTAATTTCCACACAAGCTTTTCTATGATGCTCATCAGTATAGCATCTGCATGTTTCACAAATATTAATGAATTTATTTTCACAAAAAACACTGAGGGGTGGTTTTATCCCCATTTTACAGATGGGAAACTGAGGCAAAGAGATTAAGGTCAAAAGTATCCACTAATTTTGGATGCTGAAATTGAGATCACAAGGACCAGATTTTTCTCCCCTCACCAGCCCTGAAAGGATTAAGGAAGATGAGAAAGGGCCTCTTAGTGTGATCATAGAATCACAAAAGATTAAGTTTGGAAGAGACCTCAGGAGGTCATCTAATCCAACCCCCTGCTCAAAGCAGGACCAACACCAACTAAATCATCCCAGCCAGGGTTTTCTCAAACCAGGCCTTAAAAACCTCTAAGGATGGAGATCCCACCACCTCCCTAGGTAACCCATTCCAGAGCTTCACCACCCTCCTAGTGAAATAGTTTTTCCTAATATCCAACCTAGATCTCCCCCACTGCAACTTGAGACTATTGCTTCTTGCTCTGTCATCTGCCACCACTGAGAACAGCCAAGCTCCATCCTGTTTGGAACCCCCCTTCAGGTAATTGAAGGCTGCTATCAAATCCCCCCTCACTCTTCTCTTCTGCAGACTAAATAAGTCAATTTCCCTCAGCCTCTCCTCATAAGACATATGCCCCAGCCCCCTAATTATTTTCATTGCCCTCCGCAGGACTCTCTCCAATTTGTCCACATCCTTTCTGTAGTGGGGGCCCCAAAACTGGATGCAATACTCCAGATGTGGCCTCACCAGTGCCGAATAGAGGGGAATAAGCACGTCCCTTAATCTGCTGGCAATGCTCCTAATAATGCAGCCCACTATGCCATTAGCCTTCTTGGAAACAAGGTCACACTGTTGACTCATATCCAGCTTCTCATCCACTGTAATCCCCAGGTCCTTTTCTGCAGAACTGCCGCTAAGCCAGTCAGTCCCCAGCCTGTATTAGTGCATGGGATTCTTCCATCCTAAGTGCAGGACTCTGCACTTGTCCTTGCTGAACTTCATCAGATTTCTTTTGGCCCAATCCTCCAATTTGTCTAGGTCACTCTGGACCCTATTCCTACCTTCCAGCATATCTACCTCCCTCCCCCCCAGCCTAGTGTCATCCGCGAACTTGCTGAGGGTGCAATCTATCCCATCTTCCAGAACATTCATGAAGATGTTGAACAGAACCGGCCCCAGAACAGACCCCTTGGGCACTCCGCTTCATAGTGGCTGCCAACTAGACATCAAGCTGTTGATCGCTACCTGTTGAGCCTGATGATCTAGCCAGCTTTCTATCCACCTTATAGTCCATTAATCCAATCCATTCTTTTTTAACTGACTGGCAAGAATACTGTAGGAGACAGTATCAAAAGCTTTGCTAAAGTCAAGATATATCACATCCACCACTTTCTCCATATCCACAGAGCCAGTTATCTCATCATAGAAGGCAATCAGGTTGGTCAGGCATGACTTGCCCTTGGTGAATCCACGTTGACTGTTCCTGATCACCTTCCTCTCCTCCAAGTGCTTCAAAATGGTTTCCTTGAGGACCTGCTCCATGATTTTTCCAGGGACTGAAGTAAGGCTGACTGGTCTTTAGTTCCCTGGATTCTTCTTCCCTTTTTTAAAGATGGGCACTATATTTTCCTTTTTCCAATCATCTTGGACCTCCCTCGATCACCACGGGTTTTCAAAGATAATGGCCAATGGCTCTGCAATCACATCAGCCAACTCCCTCAGCACCCTTGGATGCATTAGACCTGGCCCCATGGGCTTGTGCGTGTCCAGCTTTTTTAATAGTGCTTAACCTGTTTTTCACCACTAAGGGCTGCTCACCTCCTCCCCATACTGTCTGTCCAGTGCAGCAGTCTGGGAGCTGACCTTGTCTGTGAAGAGCGAGGCAAAAAAAGCATTGAGTTCTTCAGCTTTTTCCACATCATCTGTCACTAGGTTGCCTCCCTCATTCAGTAAGGGTCCCACACTTTCCCTGACCTTCTTCTTGTTGCTAACATACCTGTAGAAATCCTTCTTGTTATCCTTCACATCCCCTGCTAGCTGCAACTCCAATTGTGCTTTGGCCTTCCTGATTACACCCCTGCATGCTCGAGTAATATTTTTAAACTCCTCCCGAGTCATCTGTCTAAGTTTCCACTTCTTGTAAGCTTCCTTTTTGAGTTTAAGCTCACCGAATATTTCTCTGTTAAGCCAAGCTGGTCACCTGCCATATTTGCTATTTTTCTGCACATTGGGATGGTTTGTTCCTACACCCTCAATAAGGATTCTTTAAAAGACAGCCAACTCTCCCACACTCCTTTCACCTCATATTAGCCTCCCAGGGATCCTGCCCATCAGTTCCCTGAGGGAGTCAAAGTTTGCTTTTTTGAAGTCCAGGGTCCATAATCTGCTGCTCTCCTTTCTTCCTTTTGTCAGGATCCTGAACTCAACCATCATGTGGTCATAGCTGCCCAGGTTGCCACCCACTTCTACTTCCCCTAACAATTCTTCCCTGTTTGCGAGCAGCAAGTCAAGAGGAGCATGGTCCCTAGTTGGTTCCTGCAGCACTTGTACCAGGAAGTTGTCCTCAACACTCTCCAAAAACTTCCTGGATTGTCTGTGCACTGTATTGCTCTCCCACAAATGTCAGGGTGATTAAAGTCCCCCATGAGAACCAGGGCCTGTGATCGGGAAACTTCTGTTAGTTGTTCAAAGAAAGCCTCATCTACCTCATCATCCTGGTCTGGTGGTCTATAGCAGATGCCCACCATGACATCACCCTTGTTGCTTTCGCCTCTAAACTTAACCCAAAGACTCTCAACAGGCTTTTCTCCAGTTTCATACTGGAGCTCTGAGCAATCATGCTGCTCTCCTACATACAGTGTAACCTTTTCTCCCCCGCCTGTCCTTCTTGAACAGTTTACT
The DNA here is from genome assembly GCF_002925995.2 of Terrapene triunguis. Classification (NCBI taxonomy): domain Eukaryota; kingdom Metazoa; phylum Chordata; order Testudines; family Emydidae; genus Terrapene; species Terrapene triunguis. Next base: position 28,479,066 of record NW_020664419.1, on the reverse strand, counting down.
CCCATCCATGACAGTGCTCCAGTCATGTGAGTTACCCCACCAAGTCTCTGTTATTCCAATCACATCATAGTTCCTTGACTGTGAGAGGACTTCCAGTTCTTCCTGTTTGTTTCCCAGGCTTCTTGCATTCATGTACAGCCATCTAAGATAACTAGCCAATTGCCCTGCTTTCTCAGGCCTCCCCTGCTGCACCCTCCTCCTTATGTTTCCTCCTGGTATCCTATTTCCCCACTTATGTCATGGGAGATCACCATCCAACGGCAAACCTAGTTTAAAGCCCTCCTCACTAGGTTAGCAAGCCTGCCTGAGAAGATGCTCTTCCCTCTCTTCGTTAGGTGGATCCCATATCTTCCTAGCAATCCTTCCTCCTGGAACAACATCCCATGGTCGAAGAATCCAAAGCCCTCTCTCCGACACTACCTGCGTAACCACGCATTTACTTCCACAATTTGATGGTCCCTACCTGGGCCTTTTCCTTCAACAGAGAGGATGGACGAGAACATTACTTGCGCCTCAAACTCAAACTGTGATGGGCCACAAATGACGGGCTTAGGCTGGAGAAGCAACCCCTGATTGGAAGATGGAGCTGAGCTGAGCAGGTGTGGGCTGGGCTAGTATAAAGCCAGGAAGCTGGCAACAGAAACTACTGAGAGGAAGTCTGCAGCCATCCTCTGTGCATTAGAGAGGGAAGAAGGGAATTCTGGGAAAGAGTAGGACTCTGAGACCCTGGCCCTGAGGGAAGGGTCTCCCCAGAAGAGAGAAGGATGGAGAAGAAACCTTGTGGGAGGTGGAGTAGGAAGCGACCCAGGGAGTGAGCAGCAAGGCTGGGGACTGAGCTGACCTTGGCGCATGTTGCAGAGTCCCTGGGCTGGACCCCAGAGTAGTGGGTGTACCCTCCAGCCATTGATGGTGTGGAATTGCCTGCACAGTGGGTCCAGTGTTACTCAATACCCCCAGAAGGGGAAACCACATAGTAACCAAGCCAGAGGCCTGAGTCAGAAAGAGGAAGCTGCAGCTCCTCATGTGAGGGAGAGGACAAGAAGTTGAGAGACTACAAGGGGGGGTGTCAGACCTATAAAGAGCTAATCCCCAGAGTAGCTAGGAGGAGGCACCCCATGCAGTGAGTGAGTACCCTGTGACAAGCACTTTATATGTTCAAAGCATAGCTTCCACTGATTTCAGTTGAAATGTCTCCCCTGCTCTGTTCTGGGTCAAGGGGTGAGGGAGGGTGGCCCTTGCTGGGCCCCAGTTTACTCTCGTCACCCCTCAGTGCACCAGTACCTGCCCACTCAGAAGTTATTTGTTCAAGAGGCTGTTTTTAAGAAGATTTAGCAGTAATGAGCAACTGAAGTTAATCAAGGTAGAGATCACTGTCAGGGTGAAGGATAGCACAATGTGTGGATGTCTTCCAAGGAGAATCCTTTTAGTATGCAGCCCCAATAACCTCTTTTAGTAGCAGTTTACATTCTTATTGCAATCCTCATCGTGAGCATAAACTCATACTTGATCATTTTCAAGTTGCACCATTGCTATTATACCATTCATATTAACAGAGCTATGAAGATACAGTCAATGGCTTTTTATGACATTCTGCATTTTTACCAGTCTAGATGTTTTGCTAAGGTTGTGCAAAACTCAACACGAGAAAAGTTTTCTTCTCATGTCAGTTTTTTCTTCAGTTTCAGTCCTTGTGGGTTTGCAAATCTCAGAGTTGCACTTTGATTGTTGGCTTTGAACAAAGTCAAAATTTCAAAAGGAAACTCCATTGAAACCACCAAGTTTCCCACCAAAACAGGAAATACCACGAATTTTGCATAATTCTGATGCTAAACTATACCTGGGTTATACTATTAGATTCCAGATTAGTAAAAAGATATTGTGTGTGCAATCTTGAGGGGGCTTAAAGAGGCAATGAACTCTAATAAAGCAATAATAATGAGTCACTTAAACTACTCACATTTAAAATGGTCATAGATCACGTTAGGACATTTGCTTAAAGAAGCAAATTCTTGCCACCTTATATGACAGCTTTATGGAATACCTGGTCTGAGAGAACATGAAGCAGGAAAGACCTAAGTAATACACAGGAGTCATTTCAATAAGTAACAATAGCTGAGACACTAGTAAGTAAAAGTGGCCACAATGTAATTAAGTATAATGTCCTTGGAGAATGATCATGCCAAAAACTAGCAATGTGATATTAACCTTAGAAAATGGGATTAAAAAAAAAATTAGGAGGTCATTGAAAAAAATATATATGAATAAAAGAACCTAATGTCAAAATTGTTGAAGTTAAAAATACGTAGACTCAATATAAAGGCTACATAAACAGCATACCACAATGAAGTCACAGAACATGCATGATGCTGAAGAAAAAAGAAAGGCAAGTAGAAAAGGCCCAGTATGATTAGATAGCAAATCACAAGAAGTTATTGAGCCAAAAGAGGTAGCCTTCAAAAAATGAAAATCCAGTCCTAGCGAGACCAGTACAAAACAACATGAGCCAGGTAAAACATACTATGAAAATTAGGAATTCAAAGAAGGAATGTGAAGAAGAATCAGCCAAAGGCAACAGGGTTAAAACCAATAAAAACATTTTTTTTTCTAAACAGAAACTCTTTAGTCACTGAGAAACTCCCATGTTTCTACAAATTATTGGAATGGATACAGAACATTAAGCCTTTTCTTTTGTATAGTCAACAGTGGCACATTTGATAAGGTAAATGACCTTCATTAGTATAGATTTCCAATTACTGACATGCCAAATCATCACTACCATATACTGCCAGTCTGACTGCACATCCTTACAGTGATGGATTCAGTCCACACTGACAGTTGAAATATATTGAATGGCACGATTACCCTTCAGCTATGTAAGAGAACAACAGTGAAATAACAAGCAGAAATAGCAGGAATGCACTGTGGTAGGCAGCACTTACACTGGAAATGTGTAGGCCTCTATATATAGCATATGTGTGACACCACAAAGTTCATGTTATTATGTGTACATACCAGAAAACTGTAATGAACAAAGCATAAGGAGTACAAGCAAGAGAACAGTAGTACCAGGACAATTTAGCCTCCAGAACGAATAGGCTGGCAGATGTCCAATCTAGCTACTGGTTCTGATGAGGATTGAAAATGGAAATGCTTTTATCCCAATCTAGCTCTCATTTTTAGTCCACTGGATCTCACAATTGTAGATTTTTTTTCCCTTGAAAGCCAGGAGTTACATGGAACTGTGTGCTATGAGAGTGCGGTGATGGAGATGATATGAAAGAAGTGAAACAGCACATGTGTTCTGATGGGAATGAGTCTGTAATAAGGTTTGAGGATCATACAATGTACTTATTGAGAATACATCTCTTTTCTTTCCCTCTCAGATAATTTACTGAAAAACCTCACCTTTAAACAACCTGGCCACCCACCTCAGAAAACCAAACAACAAATCTGCCACTCTTATCACATCAAAATGTTGACATACAAACTCAGGATTTATTGATGCTCCCCCCAGATGTAAACATATATTAAAAGACACTACAACACCCACAAAATATGCCAATTAGCTCTGTTCTAACACTCACTGTGGCTCACAGGAGTCAGGGTTGTGGCTAATAAGGCAATCTATGCAATCCCTCGGGAGAGAGAGAACCTAGGAACAATCCCTCTGACAAACTTAGGAAGTTCATTGAGAGGTTCTGGATGAAGTAAGAATGTTGAGTCCAGCTCTCCCCACCTGGTAGTGGGTAGTTATGATATCAAGATTTGTTTGGGGCATCAAATGTTAACATCTATGTTGTGTTAAGCAAACCGTAAAAGCCTGCATCTTGGTTAAAATAACACTTATTCAAAGGTATCCTAGAAATTGGCCCAGAATTCTAATGGAAATAGGTAATTTTTCTGGCAGTTCCTATCCTGAATAGGAAAATATCTTTTTGTAGTTTTATTTCCTGTCCAGGATGAAACCTAGAGAGATGTATAAAAGGGTGGGGTGGGGAGAACCTCTATCTTTCTGAAATCCAAAATTCTAGTTCTGGCTTGGTCTAAAATTCAGCTGAAGGTTCAGGTTGCTTCTTACTTTGTCCTAGAGCAGATTCCTGGGGTGGAGCAATAAAAACGTATCCTCTAGGTGGATAGAATATTTTTATATATATTTCAACTTGAAAGGGACATTTGTATTTGCATGAATGTGTACAATACCATAGTGCAATTAGCAGGGTGTTGCTCCTTATTTTTTAATCTTTACAGCATTTCTTACTAACTCTTGAAAAACCAACCTAGAAATGCAGGGAGAGGGCAATTATACTTTAGGCCCCAAATCAGCAAAGCACATAAGTAGATGTTTAACTTCAAACATGTGCTTACATCATTTTTCAGCAAAACATTTAGGCATTCATATTGCGCCACTGAAGTCAATGGCAGCTTTACCACTGATTTCAGTGGGAACAGGATTGGGCTTTCAGAGCCCAAGCTGTAGCCCATTGGGAGACTTTCCATTGAATTTAACAGGCTTTGGATCATGTTCTTAGGTTATCGCTACACTACAGCTTATGTCAGCATAACTTATGTCGCTCTCCCTGAGGTGATTTTATTATGCCAACAGGAGAGGTCTCTCCCATCAGCATAGAGAGTCTTCACCAGACTACCGCTGCAGCACTGTATGTATAGACAAGCCCTTAAACATCTGACTTCAGTGGGATTTAGCACATGCTTTATGAACAGCTTTTATGAACAGCCAATGAATATATCTCTCCTGTTCCTTCAGCAAAACAATATCTCTTTCACCTTTCTACAATAAAATGGAAAGATGGACATTTGTGATAAAAGGAAAAATAGTTAAAAGAAACTGAAAAATATGAACTGGTACTAAAATGCAGTTCATTCCATATGAATTCCATTCTATTGTGAAAATTCCACCTCAATGTAGCAAAAAGAACTTAGTGGCTGACAGTAGCTTTTTATACATTAATTTGAGGATGAGGGATTCTTTTAGCTTGCTAAGAGTAACATGCAGAAGATTCTTCTTTTGCACTGATTTAAACTGAAAGATTTTCACTACCAGTCAGAGGATACTCTAGGGGGAAAAAACTGTTAAGGACTCAGGCCCAGATTTCAACTGGTTTCCCTTTGTGTAGTCATTTGCTTCGGTCCAAAGTGGACATAAAATGTTACCATTGGTTTCAGTGGAGAGTTCTTGTTTGGTAGTGTTTTGTACTCAATTTTCACAGGTGTAAATAACTGCCCAACACTCAATTTTCACAGGTGTAAATAACTGCCCAAGATACAAGATAATGGAGAATCAGGTCCTTGGTTAGTACAGCTGCAAAAATTATAAACAATAGTAATGCTACTTTTTGCACTATGGTAGTGTTGCTCACCAGACATCTTCTGAATTTGATTTGAGATTTGTATAAATTAATTTAATGGAACCAATTTCCTTCAACCCATCTCTGACAGGAAGTGCCCCGGTTTTCTTCTGAGAAAAAAGCAATTTGTCTCTAGGGAGTTAAGTGTATGCACCCGTGATGCACATTCTGAAATGAAATGGGCATAGTGTAGAAAGTCAGATGTGTTTCTCTTTTGAGCTCTTTCAGTTTTCCATGGGTAATTTCAGTTTAAAAATACTCTGTAATACATCATGGGGCAAACAACCTCTGAGCTGAAAACCAGCAAAGAGATATTAATGGGCCTGCTATTTAGTAACAGCAAGAACACGTCCTATTCCATTTTTTCCCCTTGTAAATTGAGTCCTCAATATGTCCTTGGCAAATGAAAAATACCTCTGGCATGAGGAGACCAACAGGCATCCCCTCAGATATTTTAAATGATAATCGTCACAGCAGGCCTTTTTGGCTACAGAGTGATGACTAAAATCTGAAAACAGTCTTATAAACAAAATTGGACAAGGGTACTTGACAACTTCTTTTACTTTAATACTTCACAAGAGCCATTTACCTTTATTAGACAGCTACCTCCATGGGGGGGAAAAGGAATGTCCAAGTCTAGGACTCCATCATTCTTCTTTTGAAGCCATTTTAGATTAATAGGACCCTGGTGATTTCAAATAATTTACCAGCCAGCCACTGTTAACTTCATCAGAATTTTTCCCTGAGGGATTGTAAGATGCTGGACTGCTCAGTTCAAGCACTGATACTACATTTTTAAGTGGATGAAAGTGGTAGAATTAGGTGAGAGCATTTTCAAACATCATTTGGTCCTTGCTGTTTTGCAACAAGGATCCCTGTTGTGCCTAGTATGTTAGCTTGTGGAGAGAGGACATACATATTTACAAAGTTACCTGCTCAGTCATGAACCAGTGCAATTGCCTGCATTTAAATCTGATGAAAAAGCAGTCATGTACCATAGCTTTTAGGTATGTAAACGCTTACAAAAATGGCAAAAAGACATGATGCATTTTAACCTCCTGCCTTTCATGGCAGGGAAGATACTAAAAAATGTGTTCTAACCTACGTGCATCTATGAATATAATAACTCAAAAGGAAATTGAAAGTCTTTAGTGCGAGGTAATGGGCATTTGAAGGAGAATCTTGTGTGACCCCTGGGATTAATTATTTTTTAACTGCCATTTATTGTTTGAGTTGTAGCAAGAGAAAGCTTAGATATGCCATCAATTTAATACATACTGTGCTATCAAAAAGCAATTGAGCAGTAATCTTAGCAACAGGGAAAGTCTTTTGGATTTACAAACCCCCAAATTAAGTTAAAGGATTTTTTTGTCTTTGTGTTATTGATGAAAACAAATATGAACCTATTTATTTCTGTTCGGAATTCACTGACACATGTGCTGTTGTAACAGCAACAGATCCCGGTCGTTGGAGGGTGGGATCAAACCTGGGACCTCTGGAGCTTAGTGCCTGAGCCTCTATAGCATGAGCTAAAAGCCATCTGCTTGTTAGCTAGGGCTGTAGAACAGACTCATTTAACTCTCTGTAAGTGGTCTTGGTGCCACTAGATGGGACAGAACACCACACCCAGGAGGTGTGTGGGTTACATACTTCCCCTAGCTGAGGAAGCAGGTCCCGAGCTTCAGAGACTTCCCAGTTGAAATCCCAGACGAGCCCCCACTTGTAACACTGACAGACCCCAGTTAACGATGGGCAGGATCAAACAGGGGATCTCTGGAGCTGAGTGCATGAGCCTCTACCACATGATCTAAAAGCCAACTGGCTCTTAGCTAAGGCTGTAGAACAGACTCATTTAATTCTCTCTCTTTAAGTGGTCTCGGTGCCACTAGATGGGATAGAACACCACACCCAGGAGGTGTGTGGGTTACACTGTCACATATTGGTAGAAGGAATTGTCATGTGTTTAATTATATCTTAAAATATAATCGCAGCCCAAAGTAATACCATAGTGTTTTTCTTCCTGTTCAGATAATAGAACATTATCCATGGCACTTTATGTCAAAACTATTTACATGAATCCTCACCATTTTAATTCATGGCACATCCATGCATGCAGAGCTATATGATTGAAATGTCAGATATATGTTGTACATTCATAAGGTATGGAAAGAATAAAAAAATAGACCATAATCTAATGTAATGAATTGTGAGTAGAAAAAGTGTGAGATAAGTCTCTGTCCCTATTAGGTCAGTAGTAGAAAGCAGATTTCTCTTCCATCCCTGATATACTCTGATACAATAGGACCAAATACATCTATTGTTTAAGAGCTACTGGTGAATTATTTTGACCATTTTCTGTAAGCTAGAATATTGATTGGAGTCATTTTGGTCTATATTTATAGGTGTTAGCTAATTACATTATTACTGTGAAAGAAAAACCTTTGGTAATATTCAAAGATAATACCACAGGTCAAAATTTTTAAATGTGTGTCTAAAATTAGGCTCCTTTATCTTTATTAAGGTATATAAATAGATGGCCTGATTTTCAGAAGTTTTGAGCATCTAGTAGCTCCCACTGAAGTTACAGTAACTGCAAAATAATGCTATCAGAATTCCCCATGATAACTCTTATTAATGCTATCTCATCTCCTCATAATAGTAGAACTGACTCGCAATACCATCTTTGCTTGGCATCTGTCATGCAAATTATATTGAATGTGACAGCTAGGCTAAAACTTTGCTCTTGTGTCTATAACAGGCTACTGTTGAAGGACATTGAATTAGGAGAAATAAAACTTTTCCCCCCTGAATTTGGATGCTTTTTGGGTACCGCTATGAACAGTTAGAAACAAGTTCACATGAGCTTATTGACCAGAAGTCTCTGCTAACATGGTTTACAGTTTGAATGCTGAATAGATCATTTGAATGCCTGTAACTGTGAAGTTCAAAGTTTTGCAAGTCTCTTGTGGAAGGAATGTAAGACATAACCCTTCAGGTCTTCACAGCAGAGACATTGATAAGTTTCTCATTAAGACAAATGACCCTGGGACACTAATGAAAATGAAGCATAACTGTGCACGTCAAGAGGTTACCCCAATGCCTACAGTGTGAACCAGAATTTTGAAAAGATGCATTCTATTAAACAATAGGTTAATTTTTGGAAGAGCTGTGTGTAAGCTTGAAAGCTTATCTCTTTCATCAACAGAAGTTTGTTCGAATAAAAAAAACCTATCTCACCCACCTTGTCTCTCTAATAGGTTAATTCATCAGTGGGTATATTTAAGGCAACTTAAATCTGATCCAGAATAAATCATTTGTTTAAAATAAGGTAACTTAGAAAAACAACAGGTCAGTCATATGTGGGGATGAGATCTTCACTCCTGCTCCAGCCCCATTATTCCACGTGAAGGGTCTGACTGGCATAAAGGAACCCTGGTTCTAAATGGGGGAAGATTACATACGAACATAAGAACATAAGAATGGCCATACTGGGTCAGATCAAAGGTCCATCTAGCCCAGTATCCTGTCTACCGACATTGGCCAATGCCAGGTGCCCCAGAGGGAGTGAACCCAACAGGCAATGATCAAGTGATCTCTCTCCTGCCACCCATCTCCACCCTCTGACAAACAGAAGCTAGGGACACCCTTCCTTACCCATCCTGGCTAATATCCATTAATGGACTTAACCTCCATGAATTTATCCAGTTCTCTTTTAAACGCTGTTATAGTCCTAGCCTTCACAACCTCCTCAGACAAGGAGTTCCACAAGTTGACTGTGCGCTGTGTGAAGAAGAACTTCCTTTTGTTTGTTTTAAACCTGCTGCCCATTAATTTCATTTGGTGGCCCCTAGTTCTTGTATTCCCCTGCTGCAGGAACTATGGAAGACAAGCATAAGGCTGCTGTCTGAGGATCTGTAACGGGGCTGAGCGGCCCGGCACTGGTACCGCAGGGGTTAACCCTTCCTTCCTAGCAGAGGAAGCCACGCCCCGGAAGCTCTGCTGGGCATGCTCCAACTGGAGAAGAGGTACAGTAACTCCTCACTTAACGTTGTAGTTATGCTCCTGAAAAATGCAACTTTAAGCAAAATGATGTTAAGCGAATCCAATTTCCCCATAAGAATTAATGTAAATGAGGAGGTTAGGTTCCAGGGAATTTTTTTTCACCAGACAAAAGACTATATTTTATATATATATATACACACACACACATACACAGTATAAGTTTTAAACAAACAATTTAATACTGGTACACAGTGATGATGATTGTGAAGCTTGGTTGAGGTGATGGAGTCAGAGAGTGGGATATTTCCCAGGGAATGCCTTACTGCTAAATGATGAACTAGCAATTGGCTGAGCCCTCGAGGGTTAACTCTCACACTCTACAAGGCAGCAGGAATGGAGGGAGGAGAGACAGCATCGCAAACAGAGACAGAGACACACACCCTGTGTGTGAGAGAGAGAGATGCGCATTTCCCCTTTAAGTACACTGCCTTGTTAATTAGATCAGCTTGCTGAGACTGCAGCTGCTGCCAGCAAGCTCCCTCCATCATGAGCCCTGTCATGTGTCCCCCCTGCACTATGGAAGATGGGGTAAGCGGGGTGCAGGAGCCAGGGCCGGCTCCAGGGTTTTGGCCGCCCCAAGCAGCCAAAACCGAAAAAAAAAAAAAAACCGCCGCCGCGGCCATCAAAAAAAAGCCGCGATCGTGATCTGCGGCGGCAATTCGGCGGGAGGTCCTTCACTCCCAGGCGGAGTGAGGGACCGTCCACCGAATTGCCGCCGAATACCTGGAACTGCCGCCCCCTGTCCGGAACGGCCGCCCCAAGCACCTGCTTGAGAAGCTGGTGCCTGGAGCCGGCCCTGGCAGGAGCAGAGGGGAGGGGGACACCCTGACATTAGCCCCCCTCTTCCTGCCTTCCCCCCCAAAGCAAGCAGGAGTCTTGGGGAGCAGCTCCAAGGCAGAGGGCAGGAGCAGCACATGGCAGTGGGGGGAGGGACAGCTGCAATTGCTAGCCTGCTGGGCAGCTGCTGCACAGGGAACTTAGGGGACCGGGGAGCTGATGGGGGGGCTGCCAGTCCACCCTGGTTCCAAGCCCCCACCAGCTAGCTGAAATGGGCTGCTCTTCCTGCAAGCAGTGGACAAAGCAGGCGGCTGCCAAACGACCTTAGAAGGAAGCATTGTAAAACTTTAAACTAGTATGTTCCCTAATTGATCAGCAACATAACAATGAAACAACGTTAACCGGGATGACTTTAAGTGAGGAGTTACTGTACAAAAGCCTGCAGAGCTGCTCAGTCTGGGCTGACCGCCGGAGGGGAAGGAGGTACGTCGCCAGCTCCTGAGGAGGGACAGACGGCGTACCAGGATCCAGAAGCCAGCCAAGCTGGGATGCACCCTGATGTCCAGACAGAGCATGTTGCAGGAGAGGAACAGACTGGAAGACCCCCCGAAGTGGAGAACCTGGCATTTATGGTAGGAAGTGACCCGGGGAACTTTAGAGGCAAACGGCGTTAGAGCCACACCTACGCTTGGCGTGTTGTGGTGGATCTCCGCTGAGCAGGTGATGAGGGGAATTTGCCACTACCAGGGCCCTGGGTCAGGACCCAGTGGAGAGGGCGGGCCTGGGTCCTCCTACCACCTCCCCCGTATGCACCCCGGGAATCCCACAGACTCTGGCCATTAGGCCACACTGCTGGTGAGTTGTTTATATGGACGCTGGCCATTGAGCCACACTGCCCTGCTACTCGGGGCGAGTTGCAAGGATTCCAGCCGCTAGGCTGCACAACCCAGCTTGCGAGGGGGATTGCACGGACTTTGGCCACTAGGCTGCACTGCTCCAGCGTAGTGAGCGGTTTATATGAACGCTGGCCATTGGGTTACACTGCCCTGATACGTGGGGCTAGTTGCAAGGACTCCGGACGCTAGGCTGCCCTACCCTGCCTGCAAGGGAGGGTTTTATGGATTCTGACCATTGGGCCGTACTGCTCCAATGCCGGGAGAGATTTACAGGGACTCTAGCTGTTAGGGCCCCCTACCCTGGCCAAGGGGTGACTGTGGAGAGGCAGGCCATTAGGCCGCATCAGGCCACCCACAGAGAGGCGAGCACAAGAACTTATGAGAGGCGAGGTTCCGACACCCCATCCCACCCCTGCCACAAAGGAGCGGTGTGGTGCAAGGCCCGCCCCAGGATCCCATCACAACTCTGGTGTAGGGGAATGTCTAGAGAATGGATAGGGTGAGAGGGGAGTGTGGGATAGGGCTGCAGCGGTATGGAGTTTCTGGACAGTGCTACGGCCCATAAGGCAGCCTCAGGAGTCTGCCATAACTTGGGCCTCTAGGGCTGTCTCAATTATGCTGGGGGCCTCTCCAGGCACCAAAGCAGCCCAGGACTGAGAGGACATAAATGACTTAATGCCACCTTCATTCCTACTCTCCCTACGCTAAGAATTCTGTGTTGCACCTCTAAGAGCTGCAGCACAGAATCTCACCCTGAAAGGAATTGGTCTCCTACACCCATTGAAAGTGGGAGCTGGGTGCCTGACTGCCCTTTGTGCTTCTGAAAATTTCTTCCATGTCAGATGTACCAACAGGTATGATAAAAGAAGGTCTGTCCATTTGAGCAATCAATTTTAAAACCCCATTAAGGCTTTATCTCACCTCCCAGTTTAAAGTTGTTATATGTATTATGTACTCTAGAACACAGAGCAAATTAGCCTTCATTATGTTTTGCTTAAATTGACCCTTTTCTTTTTTCAGCTTCTGAGTTATTTTTTTTTTAATTTAAAAAACACAACTACAGGTGGAGAAAAGTTCCTTACTAATTTTCCTAAATTAGGCCAGTACATAAGGCGAGCACTTTCCTGATCTAGCACTTAAGCCAGGGATCAGCAACCTTTGGCACGCAGCCTGCCAAGGTAAGCACCCTGGCGTGCCGGGCTGGTTTGTTTACCTGCCGTGTCTGCAGGTTTGGCCGATCATGGCTCCCACTGGCCTGGAACAGCGAACCGCGGCAAGTGGGAGCCGCAATCGGCCGAACCTGTGGACGCGGCAAGTAAACAAACTGGCCCAGCCCGATAGGGTGCTTACCCTGGAGGGCGGCGTGCCAAAGGTTGCCGATCCCTGACTTAAGCACATGTATAACTTTAAGCACATGAATAGTCCCCTTGAAGTAAATTGGCATTTACTCATGGGCTTAAAGTTACATACACACTAAAGCTAGATCTGGATCTTACTGCCTTATATGAAATGAAACATAAGATACCAGTCCATCACCATATGTAATATAAATACAATTTTTAGATTGTATCTGAAAGGTTTTCTAAAAAAATCTCTACCATGCTGTTATTTTTACAGACGCATATTTTCAAATGTTACATCCAAGGAGAATGAATCCAATCATCCACATACAAATTAGAAAAACTGCATGTTGAAAGCTAGTTTTGATTTCAGCTGCTGTTCTATAAGCTATTTTGTGCTATTATGCATTTGTCTATTAACATATTCTATCTTGATTTTATATTAATGATTCTTTGAGAATAGTTTAAGTACCCAATCCTGCAAGGCCTTACTCATGAGAAGGAATAGTCAAGTAAGGGCATACTTACACACAGAAGCTGCACTAGTTTAATTTAAATTGGTTTTAAAAACTGATTTAGCTAAACTACAGCAAGCCTCTGGGTAGACAACATTCCTATTTGTTAAAAAAATTGATTATATCAGTTTAATTTGTTTCTGTACATTTACCAGATGACAGGTTCACATCAGTATAAGCATCCACACTCAGATTTGCACCAGTTTAAGTCAGTCTGAAACTGTTTAGCTAAACCAGTGCAACTTTGTGTTTAGCTCTCATCTGAGTAAGAATAGGCAGAAATGGACCTAGTACTTTAACATTGAATAAATGTATGAAAGGACATCAGAGAAGTATATTTGTTAAAGTACCTACAGTTGTCTAACATGATGAGCATGTCGGCTTGATAAGCTGTGTGCATTTACAGCGAGTCCTGCAACCCATGCTCATGTGAGTACTCCCATAAACTTCACTAAGTAAATAATGCAGTATTGGGCCATTATGGAACAAGGGGGAGGAGGAGGACTGGGTATTACTATTTTTTTTCACCAGATGTGAGCTATGTTTACCATGAGACCAGTTCTGCCCTCTGTGGCATCTGTGCAATCCCACTAACTTTACTATAGTTTTATGGATGTAATGGAGGGCAGAATTTAGCCCACTAAGGCTCTTCACAGATAGATGCCTGCACCAGCATGAAGCTGCACTGAAATCAACAACTGAAGTCTGTGCCCAGGAACAAAGTCTGTGCACTCAGAGTTCATTGCAGCACTGTGGCACAGATTTGCAGACTTTATCTATTGTGTTTTGTTTCTTCAATAAAAATACAATAATGAGAAGTTTACTATTTGGAGGGATACATTTCCCCGGGAATGTGATAGATTTGACTGATAGTTGGTATGTAATAAAATATTTTTCCAAAGACTTTGCCTTTAAAGTACATTTTTTTCTGCAAAAATATCTCACTGTGTCTGTTTGGCCCTAAGAGGACAAAATGAAATCTTGTCTGATTGACCTTGATAGGAGGATGTGAATTGCTCTGTCCAGTCATTAGATACCACATAATTCTATATACCCATCTTGTATTAACTTTCAAGTGGCTGCAGAACTTTTGGATATGAAAGGTCACAGACCTAGATCTGGGTGTAGATTTCAAATGTGTCCCCAAACATGTAAAGATTTATGTTCATGCTTAAATGTCTGAATGTGTATAGTTCCATTGATTTCCATTAGGGTCATTTATACAAATTCAGAATTAAAAGAACTGCAAAGAATTACCTTGTACAATACATAGTTATTTGGTCCAATCCTATTCCCAGTGAAGTGACTGTGCACATTTTCAGTGGGAGGAAGATTGGCCCCATTGATTGTATTTTCGAGGCCCTAAAATCTCCTTCCAAGGCTGCAATAAAGTAAGCTCCTGTTGTACTGTGGCTGATTAATTCTGTCTGAATTATCCCCAGAGTAGCACTACATTGCAAACATTTATTTTTTTCATTTCAATTCCTTTTTATACCATGTTATTGCTTTTAAACTATTCCATTTTCTTTATCTCTCACAATCAGTTTCAATGCTCTCCTTAAGCAAGCAAACAAATAAGCAGAGAAACCAGGCAGCAGACAAAGAAACAAGGACAAGCAGAAGTGGGAAAGAAGGGAAAGGGGAAGGGAGATGTTATTTCAAAACACTTTTTGAAAGATATTCACGTTTTTTGCTTTTATCTTTACTTTTTAAAAAGGCTTTTGACCCTAAATATCTAAGCAAGCAGGGGCCTAAACTTGCATAAGCCTTCAGCATCTGAACAGTGTTTTGAGAAGACCATCTGGATAAAAATACTGCCCCGGGCATGCTTTTCAGGGCTGGCTCCAGGCACCAGCAGAGGAAGCACGTGCCTGGGGCGGCACATGCTAAGGGGCAGCATTCCGTCCATTCTTGGGGTGGCACAGTCCGAGCGGTTTTTTTTTTTTTTTTTTTGTTTGTGGCAGCAAAAATGGTAGAGCCGGCCCTGATGCTTTTTTGGTTCTTTTGTCATAGAAGGTTCTAATCCTTTCTGGATTAGCCAGCTCAGTCACCCCAAGTAAATTATAAATAGCTCACTTTTAAAACAGTCAAGTGCTATAGCATACAAATCTTGTTATTAATAGGCACCAAAGGGTCTTGTATACTTTTGGCCATTATAAAAGGTTGTCACTTATCAAAATGTGATTACTATGGAGAGTATTTCGTGGGATACAGGATTTTGCTTTGCTCTTAAGAAGGTGGCTAGGGTTAGCAGGTGCCTATCAGCATTGACTTCATTTATAATTTGTCACAGCCATCCTATCAGATGAATATTCATATTAGTACTGAAATCTATTCAAAGCTCGTGAGTATATTAGCCAATCAGCAAGAACAGATCAGTCAGCCCCTCACAGAGAGCCATTTAGCATCCAATGAAACAGACTGGAACAGAATGCCCCATTAGGGAAATACCCTGTGAAGATCTATAGTGGTCTTGGAAGGCATTTTCCTTACAGAGAAAGGCCCTTGGGAAAATATTTCACTTTACCTATTGTTATAGCACTCAGATTCTCCATGAAGTTAATTTTCTGTACATATTACCTGTAGAATTAATTTTTAATTTGACTCAAGTTACTAGTATGACACAAGAATATGTAAAAATCCAGTTCCTACTAAAACCACTGGCAAAACTGATTGACATCAAAGGGAACAGTGTATATATACATATATATAATTTCTATCTTTTGTTCTTTCTTTTGCAGTTCACAGCATCCAGGGCCGGCTCTAGGCACCAGCAAAACAAGCTGGTGCTTGGGGCGGCACATTTTTAGGGGCGGCATGGCCGGCGCCAGAATGCCGCCCCTAAAAATGTGCCCCGGCTGCCCTAACTCACCTCCGCTGCTGCCAGCAAAACAGCTGATTCACGTGCCACTGCTCGCCCTCCCTCCCAGGCTCTCAAACCTGGGAGGGAGGGGGAGATCCCGAGCGGCCGCGGCGCGCGAAACAGTTGATTCGCACGCCGCTGCTCACCCTCCCTCCCAGGTTTGAGAGCCTGGGAGGGAGGGGGAGACTCCGAGTGGCCGCGGCACGCGCGCCGCTTCTCCCCCTCCCTCCCTCTCTCCCTCCTAGGCTTGAGAGCCTGGGGGGAGGAGGCAGGGCTGGGGATTTGGGGAAGGGGCGGAGTTGAGGCGGGGCCGGGGGTGGGGTAAGAAAAAAACGGGGGGTGGGGGGCGGCCAAAATTGTTTTTGCTTGGGGCGGCAAAAATCCTAGAGCCGGCCCTGACAGCATCATCTGTAAATTGTCCTCCAAATATACAGTATGTAACATGACATAGCTGTCAATTCATTTTTCCACCTGCTCTGAAAAGGGCAATGACTACTAGAGAGAGAGCTAACTTGAAACACCTAAATTCCTTTGAAAGAGAGTAACTGAAAGAAATTGACAGTTCATTCCTGATTAGGCCTCTTCACCTGAGCCCATTTTTCATTCTCTTTCTGTTGGCTTTGCCTTTTTGTTGTAGGGGGAAGGGAAGGTTTGTGCAAACTACTTTGTGGAGTCATTGGATAACTAAGGCAAACTGTGCAGCTACTGTGAAGTGTACAAAATTACACTCTACTAATGAAATCAAACTATGTCTCCTTATGGGATTAGCCAGATGATAATTAAGCCCTCCCTGCTTCTTAATGACACAAACCTGTCAGTTATTCCAGTTCACCATTCTTAAAGTGACAGTCTTCCCGGTCGGCAAATTTGCAGCGCTCGATCCTCCTGTGATAAGCATTGTTTTCTTGTCCATAAAGGAACCAGGGACCTGAATCTTATAAACTGAAATGCACAGTGTATTGACAATTGCATTAATTTTGCCAGTGACAGGATAAGCCCTGGAAGTGTTGGCTAGTAACAGACAGCACAAAACAAAACCACCCAGCAGGAGCATCACTAAACAGAGTGCAACAGAATGAACTATGGCTGTGCTTATAATGATGTAATCCAGCAAACTGGGACCATGATTAGCAATGAGAGAATTTCAGAAATCTTTATATCTGTTTCATGACCTTAGATCATCCACACTTTTAGTCAATGTACTATGCTCCATTAAAATACACTCTAAATTGTGAGTTGTAGCTTTTTCAACACACCTGCATATAGATACAAAAGGTGTTCATGGTACTTCTCTCTGTGCAATATTGCTGCCACAGAGGCACTTGAGCTGGCACCAACTTGATAGAGGAGAGAGGAGGCTGTTAGTGTGACATTGTCCACACAGTACTGAAACTTATTCATCTTATTAGCCACCAGAGCTTGGTTTTGTTAAGGTTCTGAGCATACAACATCATATTTTCTTGGGCATTCAGGACCTGATGTGAAGAGTCCGGGAGTCTTTGCATTGACTTCACTAGACATTGCTTGAAGTCCTTGAGGAGAAGAACGGTTGATAGTTTGGGATATGGTTGGGGCATGGATGGGTTATTGTTATGAAGGGGTTGTTTATTAGCTCTGGTATTTGTAGTCTATTAAGTATATAATACATTTTGTCTGACTTTGCACAAAATATTGTCAATGTATTTGTTGTATAGTGCCTGTTTCTTGTGATGGGAGTCTAAATAAATGAAACATTCTGTTCTGTTTTGTTGCATATCATATGCTTCAGAATAGTTTCTCATATATAAGACAAATTTTCCATTTGCCATGTAGCCCTAATATCACTCATTTACATAACTTATATGTAGTGACAACTGACCTCTGGAAAAAAATCGCATTGAGGTTGAAAAGAAAAATTAAGAGATCCCTGCAGCAGATGTCAATGATCCACATTTTAACAGTTCACCTCTAGTTCCCCAAAATCCACATGCATGAAGACCACCTAATATCTTATGAAAGACCAATCATTGGATTGCAAGGGTTTATCTTCATTTACAAGAACACTGTGATTCATTGCAAACTGTCTGAATTCTTTAAATAATTCATAGCAAGTTGAGGTCACTTGCAAACAGGAATTTATCCAATCCATTTAGTATCTCTAAAAACCCAAACATAAAATGCACTCTTGTTATTATGATTTTTATTTTACTGCAAATGAAAAATCAAGTGATGTCACTGCTGCTGCTGCAAAGCACATGAAGGTACAGTGTAAAAAATAAAATTGTGCCTCTTTCTGGCATTTATCAAGTGATAATTGCACCTGCCTCAATTCCCAATTACATGAAATCCTCTCAGCCATTCTGGTTCACCTTCCTAACAGAGCTAGTGCACTTAGTCTTCAAGGTTCGAGAGCTCAATGCTCTGTGATTAGCATTGGTTTCTTTCCCATTTAAAGGGAGTAAACACTTGAATCATTTGCAGCAAAATACAAGAGTATTGACAAATGCATTAATTGTTACCCATGACAGGTTTGGCCCTAGCAGCAATGGTCAATAATAGTCAGCACACTACAAAACTGCATAACATAAACCTCACTAAATTGAATGTAGTGGTAGAATTCAAATCTTTTTAACGCAATAAAAATACATCTGCACTAGTGGCTGTATAGCCCATCTTTTGGAATGCTAGCAATGACAGGAATTTCAGCAATCATATACTTTATGTAGCCTTCGATCTGCCAGCATTCATACTACCACTCAATGTAATATGTCCAAATAAATAGGCTTTTCACCCTGACTTGCTACCGGCACCTGAGGGGAACTTAGAAAACTGTATATTATTAAGATGAAAGCAATATCAAACCAACATTGAAATGCTGCACAGCAAAGCTTCATGCTGTACAGTTAATTTCATGGTCATTTCTTTTTATATATATTATTTTTCCAAATACAACAAATATACCAAAATACCAGATTCATCATAATGCACATAGTAAATAAAAAGGGGTAGAATATTCATGGTAATTTCTGACAAGATGCAGAACCAGAAGAAATGGAAGATGCACCACAGACAGCAGGGTAGAGAATGAGTTCTTCTCCTCCATACAACTGCGCCACTGGATGTTGGGGACAGATGGGAACATATTCCCAGCCTAGATTCAGGCTGAGCACTTCTTTCAAGTTGCTGCTTGCAGTGTCTACAAATAACATGGGGCCTCTGGCTCTTCTTGAAGTCAGGCTCCTTCAAGTGTTTGTCTCTCCCTTACAGATCCATGGGAAAGACATGGGGGAACCAGCACAGACTCCTGTATGCCCAGTAGGTCTCAAATGCTGGCTGAATCCCCAGGCACCCCTCTTTCTCCATAGGCAGAGAGAGAAGAGGGTGAAAAATAGCCTACTTGCTAGGAGAAAAGAAGGAGGAATGTTGTGCATGGATCAGTGTTCATGTCGCACTCCCTGGTAGTACCCAGACCAAGCCGGGAAAACTAATGATCCAACTAACAGACCAAATTCAGTGATGAATCCTGGTCAGGTGCCACCTGAGGCAAGTTGTGCATACACCAAGAAGGCTGAAGACTGTTCTGCAACCCATTTCTGCTCCCCCATCTGGCTTGCAGAGAAAGGGAAAGAAGATCGGTTAACACAAGCTGAGTTTGAGGTGCATGTTGTGGGGGGAATGGAGGAGGAGGAGGAGAGTGGCTGTGAGTGCAGGGCAGACCAGTGAGTGTGTGTGGAGGGGAATAGCCATGGGTGGAGAAGTGAGGAAATGACTGGGTGAGGGTAAGTAATTGTGTTGAGAGGGTTATCTGAGGGGGTTTGCAGTAATTTAGGGAGAATTTAGGGATCTGCGTGAGTGAGGTGAAGAGTTTCTGTGTGGGGCAGTTGTGTGGATGGAGTGACTGTGTAGGAGAGGTTGTGCAGAAGGCACTGTGGGAGAGGGTGGTGCATTGGCTGGGGGTGACTCTGACCCTGCCACTATTTAGGAACACTTTCTAAACAGTTCCCAACATGCAACATAGCTAGCACATGGTCAGCTCCACCACTAATAGCAGCATTGTGATACCTGGTGCAGACATCATGCCAGCTGATCAAGGTGTTCTTAGTACCATATTGATTAGACCTGACCTGAGCAGGTTTGTACTACACAGTAATTAAAAAAATTGGCAGCTGGCAGCCATACGCAGTAGAGCTCCCAACATTGCTTACACCAATGACATTAGGAGTCAAGGTCAATTTTCAGAATATGTCCCTAGACAGGCAGTTGTGTTTGGAGTGTAGCATTGTGAGTAGGACTTCCCTTGTCAAGCTAATGCCACATCTCTACCTACCCCACCTCCACCCTTTTTTTTCCTCACGCCATACTGTCAAACTCACCTCCAGCTCTGGTGCACTGTAATTTGAGCTCAACACTGCCACCATTTATCAGTTGCCTGAGGAGTCAGTTCTGCACCACTGCCTGGCAATGAAGTCAACTCTGCTGCTGCTGCTGATCTGGTCAAGTATCCCTGAAAAGTCTGCTCTGCAATCCTGCACATTCACATCACAGAGGACACAGAATTGCTAGGTGGGAAACCCAGGACAAAGCAGGATCTTTACTCCTTGGAATGGCCTTTAGTACATAGCTTTTTCCCCACAGGGCTTGAATTTTGTTGCCAATATAAAGTCCACTACCCATAAAGTCACAGTGAACTACTCACTCCAGAACATATTTTGTACAATTCCTGTGCCCTTTCATGAGTACAATAATAATAATGAGCTATTTTTGTTTATACAATCAGAACTTCAACAAATTCCAACCAAAGTAACCAAACTCAGTAGGCAGAGTCATGAGTATGCATCATTATAATTTATGTAAATGATGCTGGCAAAAGCTGGCTTTCTTCCTTCTCCCTTATAGAGGGCCAGACAGTTCCATCCCTTTAAATCTGGTTCTGGGTTTCACATTGATTTTTAGAAGGTACATACAGTTTACCATAGACACCCTTTTTATTTTCAATCTGAAAAGGCCTTCAGTGTGTTTGAACCAACCATGGTTAATTTGCCCTTATCTCATGTCCCCAGTATGCTATTTTTATACACCGTGGTGTCAGAAAGAGTGATATATTATGGGGATTTATAACCAAAAGCATTATAGAGAAAAGTTTCCATGCATCATCTGACCTAGGATATTCTGATTCAACATTATATTCCAAAATGATGACTTGATAAGGAAATGGTTCTACATTTGATGACTATTAAGAATGATATTAGTGGCATTCTTTCTTGTAGTCCATGGAGAAACACAAAGATGTAAGTAGAGATGTTAAGATAACTTGAACAGGCTTCTCATGACCTCAATATTTATGAGGCTTCACTGAGCCATATCATCCCTTTAACCATTATCCTGATAGCTAATATGGAAGACTGCAGCCTAGGGGCCAAATTCAGCCTGATGTAAGATGATGCAACTCCAGGGAAGTCAACAGAGTCTGTTTAACAGTGAATATCTCATGAACAGCAGCTAACAGTGGAGATTCTGTGGGAATTTGATCTGAGGGGACAGTGCTGATTTTGTTTTCTAGAGGAGTAGTCATCTTAATTTTTGAATGATTTGTTCCAGGTGTGTGGCTTGATCAAGTGCTTTCTGATATCCCTTAATGCGAGGTGGTGCTGACCTAGTTTAGACCTGACCTATGTTTAGTGCTGACCTATGTTTAAAAGCCAGTCACTAGAAAACATTGGCTCAATGAACAGCAATCAGTGGTGTTTCTGTGGAAGTTTGTAGATGGGAGTTTGGGGGGATTTTTGTCTTTTCATTTTCTCTAGGAGTAGGGACTAGTAAAACAAAATAATGATGGCTCCTGAGGCAGCATTACAAGTGACCCAAGGAGGACAGGCAACAAAGAAGATGATTGGATGCAAAAGCTATGGTGTGTATATCATCTTTGAGTAGGTATCTGATGGAAGCTACTTATGCATGAAATATCACCTGATAGAGCTCATGGCAGAGAAGATCCAAGGATAGAGATGCAGCTGGAGACAATGATGTAATTCAGAAAGGAATTTTAGGTAGAATGCAGGAAAGGAGAAAGGTGGTGGTACAGATCATCCAAGATTTGTGGACATCTGCAGAACAAAAGGACTTGGAGGTCCAGAAGAAGAGGGTGACCCAAGGAAGAATGTGACCTCAAGGACAAGGCAGAGGAAGAGACCAGCTAGTGGAGGAGAAATTGAGTTGTGCAACAGGTTTGCAGCATTGGGGAACGAGGAGGAGAAACAGAAAGAAGATAGTGTGGCAAGGAAGAAAAGACAGGAAGCCAGCCCTTGCAGAAGAGAGGAATAGATGATGGTCATAGCCTGGGACTGTAGAAAAAATGAAGTTGATGGACAGAGACTGCAAGAGACAACATAAGACAGATTCATAACGGCATGAAGAAGAGACAGATCTAAGTAATAAGGGACTCCATACTAAGAAGATTTGATTTGTCTGTCACCAGACCAGATCCAGAGAATAGAAAAGTGTACTGACTGCCAGGAGCAAGGATATGAAATGTGGAAGTGAGGCTGAAAAGGATTCTGGTGGGAGTGGGGGGGAAATCCACTGATTGTACTGCATGTTGAGATGAATGACACTGCTAGATTCCCACTGGAATGGATGAAGCATGACTATGCACAGCTGGATAAGATGGTCAAAGAATTAGAAGTTCGGGTGATCTTCAGTGGGATACTTCTATTCCCTAGAGAAGGAGGGTGAAGGTGACAAGATAATGAAGATCAACAGATGGCTCAAGGACTTGTGCTAAAAGGAAGGTTTGGGGATGATCAACCATTGAGAAGAAAAAAGTCTTCTCAAATGATGGACTTCACTTGAATACCAAAGTATTAACTTTCTGAGATCAACACTAGTCACAATCAACTAGACACAATCAACTCAGGATTGAATAAGGACTGGGAATGGCTGAGCCATTACAAACATTGAATCTATCTCCCCTTGTAAGTATTCTCACACTTCTTATCAAACTGTCTGTACTGAGCTATCTTGATTATCACGTCAAAAGGTTTTTTTCTCTTACTTAATTGGCCTCTCAGAGTTGGTAAGACAACTCCCACCTGTTCATGCTCTCTGTATGTGTGTATATATATCTCCTCAATATATGTTTCACTCTATATGCATCCGAAGAAGTGGGCTGTAGCCCACGAAAGCTTATGCTCTAATAAATTTGTTAGTCTCTAAGGTGCCACAAGTACTCCTGTTCTTTTTGCGGATACAGACTAACACGGCTGCTACTCTGAAACCTGAGATCAACACTGGCACAATTGATGAGAAGGTCTTTAAACGAGGAGATGAAGGGAGAAGGCTGGGAGAAACTCAAAAAATCTCTACAACTGGCTTCAATAAACAAGAGGAAAATCTACTCAATGACAATATAGTAAGGGATGAAGAAACACCAGAAGGAAAGGGATATGAACAGCAAGGAGAAAGAAAGTAAAAATATTAACTGGAGAAGTGAAGTAGGCGATACAGCGATACAGTTGGTGAAAGGTCTATAACTAATGAAGCTAGGAAACTGGGTGAGGTCTGAGGAAAGCAACTAAGATGTTTATACATGAATACAAGAAGTCTGGGAAATAAAATGGAGGAACTGGAATCACTGGTGCAGGAGGTCAACTAGATATTATAGGAATTACAGAAACATAGTGGTTTAGGAGATATAGAGATAAAGGAGAGAAAAGGTGGTGGGTTAGCATTGTACAGCAATGATGCGGTAAGCTGTAAATAAATAAGAAGTGATAGTTGGGACGCTTCCCATGGGTACCCAGGGTTGTGAGGCACCTTGTCAGCACCTGTCCCTAGCATGAGGAATTCTTGCCTGTGCCCGCTATGGATTAGCTCCCTGACTCCACCAGCTTCTGGCAACACAAGCACTGCCTTTCAGGCTTCCACAGACATCGATCTCTCTGGACAAATTAACGATAGGCGCACACCAACCCCTGAGTCCTCTGAGTCACCCCCGAGTGCCCAGTGCCTGAACCATTGGATACTCACAGAACTCTCACATTCTGTACTCCCAAAGGAATAGTACACACCAGCTTAACACACAGCACTTAGATATATTTATAGTGAAAGCAAGAAGAAGTTGATTATCAAAGAACAGAGATTCAAATGATAATAAGAAGATTGGAAACAAATGATTATATATAAAAATTATAACATGCTTTCTAGAGTCTACAATTAAGTCATAAGACATTCACCTATCTCGCATAAGATAGTTTACCTCAAGTCCTTCTCCCAGCATTTGCAGCCAGAATGGCTGAGATTCCCCTTTCATAAAATCGAGGCTGCAGGCAGCTTGTCTTCACAGATTGGAGGATACAAGAGCATCTATCCGCACTCCTCTGATACACCAGAGACCTTTGATCTTCCCTTAAAAATAGTTTCTCCCTCCACCACCTGCACTGTTTACTTGTTCCTGTAAAGGGCAGACTTTGGGAAATTATAGGAATTAGCTAAAGAACTAAGATAGACTGAAGAGCTCAAGTACTTAAATGTGGAGGAGGGTTGGAATTTCTTTAAATCAAGAATACAAAAATTAGCTGCAATTTGCACTCCAAGCAAAACTTGTAGGGAAAGGCTCCAGACCCACATGGCTGAATAGCCACCTCAAAAATATTATTAGGAATAAGCAGAGAGCCTTCAGGAAATGGAAAAAAGGATCCAAGAAAACTACATTTTGGAGGTCAGAAAATGTAGGAATAAAGTGAGAATTGCTAAAAGTCAACCTGAATTACAATTTGCCCAGGAGATTAAAATAAATAATAAGAGTGTTTTTATTTATATAAATAAAAAGAGAATAAGGAAGGATGATACTTGGGCGCTATTCAGTATGGTTGGGGAGGAGATAAAAGATAATTTATGAGTGGGATCGTATAACAGGACTGTAAAAAGCAACAAAGAGTCCTGTGGCACCTTATAGACTAACAGACGCATTGGATCATAAGCTTTCGTAGGTGAATACCCACTTCCTCAGACTAACACGGCTACCCCTCTAATACTATAACGGGACTGCTTATGATGGTGTGGAATAGGACTCAGAAATCCTGTGAGTCCCTTCTGGTTCATGTCAGATCTTCCTAAAATCTCATGCTTCAGGGCTTCAGTGGGTGATCTACAGGGTTCAGAAAGAGATTGTTTTCTCCCCTCCCCCAATGTATTCTGGTTTGTTTGTTTATGTCACATTCCTCTGGAGCATCAGAGATAGCCAGAGATTCACAGGGTGGGCCAGTGCTCCGAGGTGGCACTGAGCATTCTCTCTGTCGGTTGCTTTACTTGTTGATTCTTGCTCACATACTCAGGGTCTAACTGATCACCATGTGTGGGATCAGAAAGGAATTTTCTCCCAGGTCAGATTGGCAGTGTCCTTGGAGGTTTTCACCTTCCTCTGCAGCGTGGGGTGTGGGTGGCTTGCCAGGATCATCTGGGTATATCTCGATCAATTTCCTGCCATTGCATGTGCCTCAATCATTGGTGCACCTCAGTATTGCCTGGTCTCTTTCTGTGGCACATAATAGTTTAGTCTCATGAGGGCTGTAATACCTTGGTCTAATTTTAGTTGTTGGGTTGAGTGTGCTGGTGCTGGGATTTGTTGGTGGTCTGTGGTCTACATGATCTGCAGGTCCCTTCTGGCCTTAAATTCTATGACTAGATTCTAGAAGATCAGATTTTCACTCAAAAATGTGCTCAGTGTGAGAAACATTCATTCTCTGTCCAGGCAGTGCAAGACTCATAAACTGCTCTGAGCATTACCAAGGAATGGTGGTGGAAGCGGCAGGACTTCCATATGTTAATATTTGTGGACACTGCTGAATTGAATAGTTTAGTGGGGGAAGGTAAAGACAAATATTTGAATCTGTGCAGCCTAAGAATTAGCACCATAGTTCAATACTTGTTCCACGAGCCACTAGATTCAATATAAATACCGATCCCTTGTCATTTAGTGGCAATGCAAGAGATGTACATGCCCATCCCTCACCAAAAAAAAAAAAAAAAGCCTTGGAAGTATTTGTCCTGCATACCCACTAATATTCATTCTAATTATGATTGTATTACAGATTATATCATAAACCTATGTCCATTTTGCCCTAAACCAAAATTAGAAGAGGAAGTTGTTTTAATCGAGATCAGTCAACCGTGAACAAATTATAAATATATCTGGGCTTACCATTTTCAGACAATGTGAAGCTTCTGACTGAAGTCAGTGGAACCATTCTTGTGCATTTCCACACTGCAAGACCAGGCCCTAAATGCAGGGTATTAGCAGGTCTGGCAGCAGCAGCAGCTGATTTTTGTTCTCCAAAGACTGTCTAATCTGCTATTATCGCCATCGAAATTGTCGTTCTGAAAGTATTTCTTTAATTTATATTCTTCTGAAGGAAAAATGTGCATGGCAAGGCATGACAAAAATATGTTAAATTGCTTTTATTGCATTTGGTTGCAGCACACATCAGGTCTGCTTTACCTCTCCTCCAGGAATGAAAAGGCCCAGGAAAAGCATTTTTGAAATAAACCACTAACAAAAGTACAAACAAAACAAAACCAATTGGGACACAAATACAAATACAGGGAAACCTGTCTTAAGCACCACACAAGGAATTGAAAAGAATTGGCAGCTTGATAAAGATGATCTTTTAATAAAAGTGGAGAAGAACTGCACTTGGTATGTTTGGGGATATCATTGGGTTTTAAGAGAAGATATTGTCCAAAAAGTGTGGGCTATTATTCACTGGCGCCTATGTATACTCTTAACATCATTTACCCTTACTGTTGGAATGCTCAGGTCTGCTGCTTACATTTCCAAATTCTTCCAGTAATTCACAGATGGTGCAGCAGGAGCCACTGGAAAAAATAATTCACCTCAAGTTATTCCAGAGTGTATACAATCAAAGCTATATGTATGTAAATGCACCGTACTTTATTATAGGAAATATTCAAATGCTCTAAGATCACTGTGCACTAAAACATCGTAAGCGTTAGGCGTGATTTTCTGGGATTCAATACCAGGAGGCAGTTGTTATGTTTTCTAAACACAAGAAGCAACCATGTACTTTTAGTATCAATACTAGGGCTGCCAAGCAAGTAAAACAACGAATCATGATTAATCGTGCGATTAATCGCACTGTTAAACAATAATAGAATACCATTTATTTAAATAGTTTTGGATATTTTCTACATTTTCAAATATATTGATTTCAATTACAACACAGAATACAAAGTGTAGAGTACTCACTTTATATTTATTTTTGATTACAAATATTTGCACTGTAAAAAACAAAAGAAATAGTATTTTTCAATTCACCTAATAAAAATACTATAGTGCAATCTCTTTATCATGAAAGCTGAACTTACAAGTGTAGAATTATGTAAAAAAAAAACCTGCATTCAAAAATAAAACAATGTAAAACTTTAGAGCCTACAAGTCCATTCAGTCCTACTTCTTGTTCAGCCAATCGCTCCAACAAACAAGTTTGTTTACATTTGCAGGCGATAATGCTGCCCGTTTCTTGTTTACAATATCCCCTGAAAGTGAGAACAGGTATTCACATGGCACTGTTGTAGCCGGCGTTGCAAGATATTTATGTGCCACATGCACTAAAGATTCAAATGTCCCTTCATGCTTCAACCACCATTGCAGAGGACATGCATCCATGCTGATAATGAGTTCTGCTCGATAACCATCCAAAGCAGTGCCGACCGATGCACGTTCATTTTCATCATCTGAGTCAGATGCCACCAGCAGAAAAGTTGATTTTCTTTTTAGGTGGTTTCGGTTCTGTAGTTTCTATATCAGAGTGTTGCTCTTTTAAGACTTCTGAAAGCATGCTCTACACATCATCCCTCTCAGATTTTGGATGGCACTTCAGATTCTAAAACCTTGGGTCGAATGCTATAGCTATCTTCAGAAATCTCACATTGGTACCTTCTTTGTGTTTTGTCAAATCTGCAATGAAAGTGTTCTTAAAACGGACAACATGTGATGGACCTTCATCCAAGATTGTTATAACATGAATTATATGGCAGAATGTGGGTAAAACAGAGTAGGAGAGAAACAATTCTCCCCCAAGGAGTTCAGTCATAAATTTAATTAATGCATTATTTTTAACGAGCATCATCACCATAGAAACATATCCCCTGGAATGGTGGCTGAAGCATGAAGGGGCATTTGAATGTTTAGCATAACTGGCACATAAATACCTGGTAATGCTGGCTATAAAAGTGCTATGTGAATGCCTGTTCTCACTTTCAGGTGACATTGTAAATAAGAAGCAGGCAGCATTATCTCCCGTAAATGTAAACAAACTTGTTTGTCTGAGTGATTGTCTGAAGAAGAAGTAGGACTGAGTGGACTTGTAGATTCTAAAGTTTTACATTGTTTTATTTTTGACTGCAGTTATGTAACAAACAAAAATCTACATTTGTAAGTTGCACTTTCATGATAAAGAGATTGCACTACAGTACTTATATGAGGTAAATTGAAAAATACTATTTCTTTTGTTTGCCATTTTTACAGTGCAAATATTTGTAATAAAAATAATAATAATATAAAGTGAGCACTGTCAACTTTGTATACTGTGTTGTAATTGAAATCAATATATTTAAAAATGTAGTAAAACATCCAAAAATATGTAATATGTTTCAATTTGTATTCTGTTCTTTAACAGTGTGATTAATCATGAGATTAATCGTGATTAATTTTTTAAGTTAATCGCATGAGTTAACTGCGATTAATCAACAGCCCTAATCAATACTATTTATTTTGGATTACAGAGGGACTACAAAACAGACGAAAGCCAGAGTAATCACATGGTCTGTGTCTCATCCATAACATTTGGCTTTTGAACAGAAAATGGCAGCTACCTTCTGTAGCAGTAGAACTTCCAGAAATATAAAGGTGCTCCTGTGTGAGACAGTGAGAACAAAGCCTGACCTCCGCATTCAAGGGTCAGTTTCCAGGAGTGTTAGTTAATAAAAAAAGAAAAAGAAATCCTTTTACATGCACACTGAGAAAATTTGCCCTGGAGACATAATACACACAGAACCTCTGCAATTTCATTTTTGAAATGCACTTTTCAGAGCAGAGCTACATTTTAAGGTCAAATTAGCCATGAATATGCAGCTGACTGGAGATTTTGGTATCACTGTATGATGTGCAGCCACACATAAGGCTAGATTGCAGGGGCATAAGAGGAATAAGAGCACCCTCCCCTGATATGCCCCAGCAAAACTTTCCCAGACCTTTCCTCTGGGTGTACGGCTTCCATTAACCAACCACTCAGACCCTGCTCTCCCCGGGGCCGCCCAGACGATTCGGGGGCCTGGGGCAAAGCAGGGGAGCAGACTTACTCACCGGGCGGCGCTCCGAGTCGGTGGTGGTGGCAGGTCCTTCACTCGCTCCGCGTCTTCGGCAGCACTGAAGGACCCGCTGCCAAAATGC
Organism: Terrapene triunguis; assembly: GCF_002925995.2. Classification (NCBI taxonomy): domain Eukaryota; kingdom Metazoa; phylum Chordata; order Testudines; family Emydidae; genus Terrapene; species Terrapene triunguis. Next base: position 28,449,800 of record NW_020664419.1, on the reverse strand, counting down.
CGCCGAAGACCCGGAGCGACTGAAGGGCCCCCTGCTGCCGAAATGCCGCCGAAGACCTGCACCGCCGCCGGGTAAGTAAAAATTAAAAAGGCGCCTCTAGCCAGGAAAGGGATTCTCAGCCAGGGCTCGCAGGGCCCCTGCAGAGCCCGGGGCCTGGGGCAAATTGCCCCACATGCCCCCCTCTGGGCGGCCCTGGCTCTCCCCCCTCTACCCACCCACCCCTGTATTTTCCCCTTCATAGACAGAATCAAATGACTTGTCTCTGGAACAAGGGGGCAGGAAGGAAGGAATTGTGCCTTTCTGAGATACAACGTAAGAGACTGGGGTGTAGGTGGTCTGGCCCAGTTGTCATGGCTGGGCTGGATTGTGCATGCCAAGGATGTTAATCGGAGAGCGGGAGTTGGAAGAATCACAAGAGCCAGGTTCAGTAAGCCATTATTGGGGTCGGAGTCAGGACAGAGTTTCAGAGGCATAACCAGGCTAGAATCAGGGGGCAGAAATCAGGATGAGAGTCAGCCTGGTGTCAGAGAACAGAGATCAGAGATAGAAAAAGACTGGAGTCAGAAGGCAAGAGTCAGGGTCAGAATCATGCTGGGATCCGAGACTGGAGATCAGGAGACGAGGCAAAGTCTGGAGTTGCAGCAGGCCAAATTCTGTGTGGTTGCCCACATAACTTCTTGGGGCAATCCCCGGTGTTTGGCCAGTCAGGGGGCCACCAGGTACTATCACTCTGGCTCCCTTGGGTGGCACTTTCTGCAGCACCTATTCTCCACAGTGCTCCCTGGCTGCAGTTCTGCATGGCCTCCTGGTGGTACTGTGGGGACATCAGCGGCGCCAGGCTCTGCAGACCCGCCTTCTAGTCCAAGGACCCTTACATACAAGTCCATCTCTGTGCGTCTCCTGGGGCAGTGCATGGGATGCCCTGTTTGCAAGGCTGGTGGATAAAAGCCACTATATAGGAAGTCAATGTGAAACATATTCACAACTGAAAGTATGTGGGAAAATATCTGTGGGTGACAGATGTAAAATGCCATAGCTTGTATGCCACAGTTGTCTTCTCTTCTACTTTTAGCAGCCACCCATTTCACACTGGATATGGCTTTTAGACAAAGGCACTAGTTATTTCGTCATAAGCGATGGCTTTTTACATCTAGTCACAAATTTTGCTTCTCTATTTTCTGTGTAATTTCACAATTAGAAAAGAAAATGTTTTTCTTCCCCATCTCTCATATCTCTGTCTCTTTTTCATCCCACCATACTGTTGCCTGCAAGGCGTTAAACAATTCACCCTGGGGCAGCTCCTCTTCAGATGTACATTGTCACAGTTCCATGGAAGTCAATGGAGCTCTGACAGTTTACACAAGTTGAGGAACTGTGTCCCTATCTCTAGCTGTAGTTATAGTTGTGCTGTATTTGAAGGTTTCGTACCGGATATGGAATTTGTGCTGCAGCAGAATTTTGGTGGCATTTTAGAGACAGTCCGCTATGTCAATATGGGCAGCTACAAACCATGACACATTGTGGAAGACTGCAAAATGACTCAACTTCCTAGAGGTTTTCATGCCTGGAACATTGTTGATTAGAATGTGGTGGCTTGGCTTAACTGGACTGCATATGCCAAATACATAAAATTTGAAAGATCCCTTCCTGCTTGCTTTTTCGGTTCTTTCTAGATTATCGCAATTTTATGCACACTGAGTAATCACTACAGTGACTAGACTCACATGGGGATGCATCTCCATAACTCCCTTCTGGTTTTAGATTTAGACAACAGAAACAATTGCTCAAAACAGTTCATAAACAGCAGACTTGAGAAAACTGCCTGACATTAGAGATGGAAAAGAGAGAATGGAAGAAAAAGCCGTGCTAAAAGTATTCCCATTGATGGAATTACTAATGAATGGCATTGTTTTGTCCCCTCTTTACATAGATATATGGAGGCTTTTTCTCTTTGCTTGATAACATTTGAAATGTGATGGCTTTGTCAATGGATTGCTCATTTAATAAGCTCCCTCATCCTATAACATCTGGAAAGAGTCCATGAATAAGATGACAAGGTCGGGTATTGTTTGTGAAGCAGAGATTATTATTAAGTATCCCATGCATGCCCCATTATTCTTCCTAACAGGAGCATCTATTTCAGTGAGTAGGACTATTGGATCAGGGAGCTAGGGAATATGAGAGAGAGCAACAAATTTTTTTTTAATCTGGATAGGATATACTTCTTATATGCTTACGTATGAAATGGGGGAAGACTCTACTATTAAAACGAAGTGATTTATTACATTGATATGGAACACAGGTGAATGTATTTCTTCCTTTTTCAGTGACACCATTAAGAAGCATTGCTTCATTTATCTTACATATTCTATAATATTCTACCTTCAACACTGGTTAGTAGCCTGCAATAAAAACTTTTTGAAAGAAACTTTTGATATTCAGATAACAAGATCCCTTTGTACAATAGACTACAGAATCAGGAAACTTTTGATTATCTTTATCACTCTTTAGGTAGACTATCACAAGAAAATTACAGAAATATGGTCAAAAGGACAGCCACAAGAAAGTGTTTTACATACAAGCTGGCCTCCAATTTAAATGAACGAAACCTTTTTATATATGTAGGGTAAATATAGTGAAGATATCCTTACTAGTACACAGACTTTTGGTAGGAGATTAATGTTTTTTTTTGGTGGTTCAGGTTCTGTTGTTTCCACATCGGAGTGCTGCTCTTTTAAGACTTTTGAAAGCATGCTCCATACCTCATCCCTCTCAGATTTTGGAAAGCACTTCAGATCCTTAAACCTTGGGTCGAGTACTGTAGCTATCTTTTGAAATCTCACATTGGTACCTTCTTTGCATTTTGTCAAATGAACAATATCTCCTGGGTCATCATCTGAAACTGCAATAATATGAAATATATGGCAGAATGTGGGTAAAACAGAGCAGGGGAGATAAAATTCTCCCCCAAGGAGTTCAGTCACAAATTTAATTAACGCATTATTCTTTTAATGAGCGTCATCAGCATAGAAGCATGTCCTCTGGAATGGTGGCCAAAGCATGAAGGGGCATACGAATGTTTAGCATATCTGGCACGTAAATACCTTGCAATGCCAGCTACAAAAGTTCCATGCAAATGACGGTTCTCACTTTCTGTTGACATTGTAAATAAGAAGAGGGCCAGCATTATCTCCTGTAAATGTTGTAAACAAACTTGTTTGTCTTAGCGATTGGCTGAACAAGAAGTAGGACTGAGTGGACTTGTAGGCTCTGAAGTTTTACATTGTTTTGTTTTTGAGTGCAGTTATGTAACAAAAAAAAGTCTACATTTGTAAGTTGCACTTTCATGACCCAGAGTTTTTTGCACTACAGTACTTGTATGAGTGAACTGAAAAATACTATTTCTTTTGTTTATCTTTCACAGTGCAAATATTTGTAATCAAGAATTATATACACTTTGATTTCAGTTACAACACAAAATACAATATATATAAAAATGTAGAAAAACATCCAAAATATTTAATACATTTCAATTGGTATTCTATTGTTTAACAGTGCGATTAATCACAATTAATTTTTTTAATCGTGTTTAATTTTTTTGAGTTAATTGTGTGAGTTAACTGTGATTAATTAACAGCCCTAGTAACTACCAGACACACACACACACACACACACACACACACACACACAAATAATGTTATAGAAGAATTCAGTCCAGAAGAAATTCTTGGCTTTTCAAGCTTCAGTTCAAAAAAGAAATTCTCCCTGACTAAGGAACAATTTCTATTCTGTACTGACTTATACTTGTCATCTAGTAAGAAGCTTTTATTTTAGTAATGAAGCACACCCTCAGTAGTAAATTGATCTTTCATATACAATATACAAATAATAGACACTGTCACACATCAGCAGTAAATTTAGTTTTTTGAAGTGCAAGTAACATTAATGTCCTCTATTCCCAAATCCTGAATGCAGAATTTAGTACAAAATGTGGGCCATAGAATACCTATTGGAAAACCAATATAAAGAAAACTAACATTTCTTTATTGCACACACAGCCAAGGAGAGGACTTGTATAAAATACAATAGAAATGTCCCCTATACCATGAATTTAATGCAGATCTGGAATTACCCAGATTAAAAACTTCTGCAACTTTACTCCAGAGAAACTGCAGTTTGGCTGCAGGTTAATGTGTGTCTGCGTCTGTGTGTGTTAATGCAGGACAGAGATGGAAAAAGAATTCTTAGAAAATGTACATGACCTGTTACATCTGTGCATCTGGCACTAGCCACTGTCAGAAGATAGAATACTGGGCTAGATGGACCATTGGTCTGATCCAGTATAGCTATTCTTATGTTCTTATGTTGTTGTTCTTATTACCTGTTCAAATTTGTAGTTACCAAAAACATTCTTCTTTAATCATAAGGTTCTGATGCAGTTGCATTGTAGTTATTATTTATAAAGCACCCAAAACTTGCTAGGTGCTTTCATTCACTTAGTTTTTAATCCCTTTCCCTCTCTGATAACAGTACTGTAGTTTCAGGCCCAAGCTTGGAAAAAGTGACTCCCATATGTACTTTTAGTGATCTCAATGGTCCCATTATGCGTTAGTAATCACACACACTGCAGGAAGTATTTTCAAAATTAGACCAGAACAAAGACATTTATTTAAACACAACTTAAATTCCTTTCTAATCAGTGCATCTATTTTTAAAATATTTGTGTTCTCTCCTTGATAATCAGATGTCACCCTTTTTTGGAAGAACACACGTTCTGGGATATTTTTCATTCCCTTTGTCTCCTTTTGTCTTTTGGGTTGTAAACCCCTTAGGGTGGGGACACTTGCATGCACTAAATTAGGTACATATTTTTCCATGTTCCTAACATGAGCAGACACAACCAACAGTGTATACTTGAAAACCTGATTAGCATACACATATTCCTATTTGCACACCCAAATCATGGTAGTCTATGGCAGTCAAGTATGTACAAAAGAGTGCATGCAATTTAGAGGGTGCACTTTTAAATATTAGGACATGTGTCTTTATCTATTTCTTACACATAGTGCTCTACCAAATTCATGGCCGTGAAAAGCGCATCACAGATCATAAAGTCTGATCTCCCCTTTGAAATCTGGCACCCAGCCACAGGCTCCTACCCTGTGCAGGGCTCCAGCTGCTAGTCCTGGATGGGGATGGGGAGCGATGAGACATCCTCTTCTCTTGAAGTGGCTGCTCCTGGGCATGTCACACTCACCTCCGGATCACCCGTGGTGGGGGGAGACTGCGGCTCCAGCTGTCACCTCCCTGTAGGGAGAGGCTGCGGCTCCAGACATCACCTCCCTCCCACACAGAGAGGCCGCAGCTCCAGCTGTCAGCCCCTCACTCAGACAGGAGACTGCTGGGAAAACCGGACATGGTAACCCACCCCCATTCCCTGCGACCATCACTTCTGCACTGCTGCTGGCCGTGGCACTGGCTTCAGAGCTGGGCGTCCGGCCAGCAGCCTTCCTCTCTGGCTGCCCAGCTCTGAAGGCAGTTCCCTTTCAAGCAGCAGGCAAAAGTAAGGGTGGAAATCCCATGATCCACCTACAACAGCCTTGCGACCCGCCCTCCTTGACCCCCACGTTTACAACATCTGAACATGTGAAATGTGAAACTGACTAATTTTAAAATCCTCTGGCCATGAAATTGACCAAAATGTATTATACAGATCTCATAGACTCATAGACTTTAAGGTCAGAAGGGACCATTATGATCATCTAGTCTGACCTCCCGCATGATGCAGGCCACAAAAGCTGACCCACCCACTCCTGGAATAATTCTTTCCCTTGACTCAGCTGTTGAAGTCCCCAGATTGTGATTTAAAGACTTCAAGTTGCAGAGAATCCTCCAGCAAGCGACCCCTGCCCCATGCTGCGGAGGAAGGCGAAAAACCTCCAGGGCCTCTGCCAATCTACCCTGGAGGAAAATTCCTTCCCGACCCCAAATATGGCGATCAGCAGAACCCCGAGCATGCGGGCAAGATTCTCCAGCCAGACCCGCATTGACCATTGATACTAATTACCAGCGATGGCACGTTATTGACCTATTGACTAAAATCACGTTATCCCATCAAACCATCCCCTCCATAAACTTATCAAGCTTAATCTTAAAGCCAGAGAGGTCTTTCGCCCCCACTGTTTCCCTCGGAAGGCTGTTCCAGAACTTCACCCCTCTGACGGTTAGAAACCGTCGTCTAATTTCAAGCCTAAACTTCCCGACGGCCAGTTTATATCCATTTGTTCTCGTGTCCACATTAGTACTGAGCTGAAATAATTCCTCTCCCTCCGTGGTATTTATCCCTCTGATATATTTAAAGAGAGCAATCATATCCCTCCTCAGCCTTCTTTTGGTTAGGGTAAACAAACCGAGCTCCTCGAGTCTCCTTTCATACGACAGGTTTTCCATTCCTCGGATCATCCTAGTGGCCCTTCTCTGTACCCATTCCAGTTTGAGTTCATCCTTTTTAAACATGGGAGACCAGAACTGCACACAGTACTCCAAATGAGGTCTCTCCAGTGCCTTGTATAACGGAAGCAGCACCTCCTTATCCCTACTAGATATACCTCGCCTAATGCATCCCAAGACCGCATTAGCTTTTTTCACGGCCACGTCACATTGCCGACTCATAGTCATCCTGCGATCAACCAGGACTCCGAGGTCCTTCCTCTCCTCCGTTACTTCCAACCGATGCGTCCCCAGCTTATAACTAAAATTCTTGTTAGTCATCCCTAAATGCATCACCTTACACTTCTCACTATTAAATTTCGTCCTATTGCTATTACTCCAGTTTACAAGGTCATCCAAGTCTCCCTGCAGGATATCCCGATCTGAGCACAACATCAGTGAGTAGAAAACAATAAATAAAACCATCCTATCCTGCATTCAGATGTTACAAGACACACTGAGTATTGCCTGTGGGTTTCCCATTATTGTCCTTTTGAGTATACTATGATGGTATATATGGCTATTGAACTTGGTGGTAGCTGTGGTTAAATTTTGCTCTGAGTTACAATAGCGTGCATATGGAACAACTTGGTGTAACTGAAAAGATTTTGCTCTAATACATGGTGACTAGGAAGGGGCATTAGCCTGAGAAATTCACAGAGCTTGTGTGGAACAAAAGGTACAGAGGATATTTTTCAGCTGGTAATAGCCACTTCACTTAGGTCCTGATCCTGCAAACACTAATATATGTGAAAATTGATAAGAGAAGCAAAGGGACACAACAAGAAATCTATGGCTAGCAGAGTTAAGGACAATAAGAAGGAGTTTTTAAATATGTTAGGGACAAAAAGAATCCTAACAATGTTATTAGTCAGTCACTAGATGGACTAGGTAGATTTGTCAATAATGCAGAAAAGGCAGAAATGTTCAATAAATATTTCTGGTTTGTATTTGGGAAAAAATAGATGATATAGTCATATCATATGATAACGATGAAACACTTTCCATTCCAATGGTAACTAAGGAGGATGTTAAACAGCTGTACGTCTAGAGAAATTGCTTCTAAGGGCTGGTCCACACTGGGGCGGGGGATCGATATAGGAAACGCAACTTCAGCTACGAGAATAGCGTAGTTGAAGTCGACGTTTCCTATATCGAACTAAAAGTACTTACTTCGGGTCCACGCGGCGCAGGCAGGCTCCCCCGTCGACAGCGCTTCCTCCTCTCGGCGAGCAGGAGTTCCGCAGTTGACGGGGGAGCGCTTCTGGGATCGATCTATCGCGTCCAGATGAGACGCGATAAATCGATCCCAGAAGATCGATCTCTACCCGCCGAATTAGGCGGGTAGTGTGGACCAGCCCTAAGAGTTTTAAAAGAGCTGGCTGAGGAGCATGCTGGAACATGAATTTTGATTTTCAATAACTTTGGGGAAATTCCAGAAGACTGCAAGAAAACTAATGTTGTGCCAATATTTAAAAAGGATAAATGGGATGACCCAGGTAATTATAGGCCTGTCATCTGAAATCAGACCTGGGCAAGGTAATGGAGCAACTAATACAGGACTCAATTAATAAAGAATTAAAGGAGGGAATCAGGAGCACCACCAGCTTTTCTGCCGCCCTAGGCGGCGGAAGGTCCGGCCCCGAAATGCCGCCCCCCACAGAGGCGGCGGAAGGTCCCGCTGCCGAAATACTGCCACGGTCGCCGCCCCCCAAATTGTAGTGCCCTAGGCGACCGCCTAGGTCACCTAATGGGTTGCGCCGGCCCTGGCGGGAATTATGATTAATGTCAATCAACATGGGTTTATGGAAAATATATGCTGTCAAACTAACTTCATATCTTTTCTGAGGCAAATGCAAGTTTGATTAATAAAAGTAACAGTGCTAATGTAATATACTTAGAATTCTGCAAGGCTTTTGACTTAGCACCGCACGACATTTTAATTAAAAAAAAAATAGAATGATACAAAATTAATATGACCCACATTAAAAGCATTAAAACTGGCTAGCTGACAGGTCTCAAAATGCAATTGTACCCAGGGATCACAATCAAGCAGGTATGTTTCTAGTGGGGTGACACAGGGATCGGTTCTCCTCCCTATGCTATTTAACATTTTTATGAAAGATCTGGAAAAAAACATAAAATCGTCACTGAAAAAATTTGCAGATAACACAACAATTGGGGGAGTAGTCAAAGATGATGAGGAAAAGTCACTATACAGAGTGATCTGGATCACTTGATATGCTGTATGCAAGCAAAGAATAAGTGTTTTAATACAGCTACATGTAAATGTATACATCTAGGAACACAGAATGTTGGCCATACTTACAGGATGGGGACTTGACCCTGGAGAACCATGACTGTAAAAAAATTAGGGGTCATGATAGACAATCTGCTGAACATGGGCTCCCGGTGTTAACACTGTGTTCAAAAGGGCTACTGCGATCCTTGGATTCATAAACACGGGAATCTTGCCAAGGGCCATGGTGGATTGTCTGTCACAGGTAATTTTTAAATCAAGATTGGATTTTTTAAAGGTATGTTCTAGCTCAAAAATAAATTTTTGGGGGGAAGTTCTATGGCCTATGTTATACAGGAGGTCAGACTAGATTATCACATTGCAACGAAAGACCCATGGCTGGCCCGGTCAGCTGACTCAGGCTCACAGGGGTTGGGCCGTTGGGTTATAAAATTGCAGTGTAGGTGTTTGAGCTCAGGCTGATGCCTGGGCTCTCAGACTCTGCAAGGGGGCAGGGTCCCAAAGCCTGGGCTCCAGGCTGAGCACCTACACTGGAGTTTTATAGTCCTGCAGCCTGACCCCCATGAGCCCAAGTCAGCTGACCCAGGCTAGCTGTGGCTGTGCCGCAGTCTTTGATCACAGTGTAGATGTACCAAGAGGTCCCTTCTGTCCTTGGAATCTATGAATCTATGTGAGTAGCCACACTGAACTGAATGGGACTGCTCATATAAAAAAAGTATTCACATGAACACATATTTGAATGATTGGGGCCAAGTGCCTTAAAAACCAATGTTTGTAGTGATTGTAAACTTACCAATCTGTAACTGTTTCTATTTTTTTAGCTGCAGTTGTTTTTTTAGCTGTTTTAGCTGCAGTTAAAGAAGAACATAAATTTGCTCTTTTTCAAGATTTCTGTTTTAATAGGTGGTGGGTGAGGGTTCATTACTCCCTCCCTGACACGGCACAATCAAATAGGGATCAGGCAGAATCTAGTCCTAAGAAATTATGCAATGGCTATAATACAATGATGAATGTTTATTAAAAATGAATCATATTGATGTCTGACAGAAGATGAGACTGCTATTTTTTTGCTAATCTCTTTACTTTTTGTTACCTTGCTTCCTAACCATTGCCTTCACTTGTGCTTTGTCCACTTCCTCAACCCGTCTGACATCAAACTGTAAGTTCCTTTGGGGCACGGACTGTTTTCTTACATTTCTGTACAGTGTCCAGCAAAACTAGACCTTAATCCTTGTACAGATTCCTGGTTATTGTTTCCTTGTACTCCCCCATCTGTCTGTATCTATCTGTTGTCTCTTGTCTTAGACTGTCAGCTTTTTGGGGCAGTGACATGCAACCACTGGCCCTTCAGAGAGAATCAGGGCCTAACTGGCTCATAATCACCCTGTAAACTACACTTGTGAGCAAGTAGGTGCTCCTGGTGGTGGCGCATTAGCCAATTAGCAAGGGAGCAGCTGAGTTCTATGAGAAAATTGCCTGAACAATATAAATAGGAAGCTGCTCAACTAGGAAGGAAGATCCCAGATGATACTTTTCTCCTTGGGGATGGTCTGGGACTACAGGCTAGGGGAAAACCCACAGAAAGCAGTGCAGGCTCCTGTAGAGGAGGAGCCCTGAGTTAGGGGCTTGGAGTAAACTGGGAGAACTCTGAAGGAAGACTGGGTAAGGGAAACAGAAGGGGACCTCTGGTTGTTAGCTTGGAGAAGAGAGCTGGTGGGAGCCTTTGGAGAGGCACAGCAGTTTGGAGCTGGCTGTGGCTGGAGAGCTGAGCCACAGGAATACAGACAATTCCTCTGGTGGGCAGCTGGAGCAAGGGGCTTTCAGGGAGACAGTCCTGGGGTTGGTGTTCGAAAGGGAGCAGGGTAAGCTCCTGGTGGGGGGGGGGGGCTGGAAGTAGGGCCTACATGAACCAGGGAATAGAAGAAAAAGCCCAGCAGGGGCAGAGCACCAGTTTATGTTGCATTTTGACTCCCAGTGGGGAAAAAAGCCTGGGGAATCAGCATTCTGTCACACTTACCAAAGAACTGTGAGTGGAGCCCAGGAGGGTCAAAGGACCTTTTCACTTACATCAACTGGGGATCTTAGTATACTGGAAGGGAGGTGGATGTTATGTTACCCGGAAGGAGGGCTGAGCCACGGAATACCTGGGGAGGGGCAGAGGCCCAGCAGGAGACACTTGATCCAAGGATACCAATGACACTTCACACTGATGCAAAGGGGCACGCTAAGGGTGAGTGTGTCCCATAACAAGCAGAGACTATCCTTTTGTTCTGTGTTGCACAATGCCTAACACGATGGGTATCCCAATTCATGAGTTGGGTGCCTAGGTAGAGCTGATCGAGAATTTTTCAACAAAATCATTTTCTTGTTGAAAATGATAATTCATCAAAACTGAAACTGTCACAGTGTTAGTTTTGAAAAAATTGTTGACTTGAAAAAAGTTTCAAAATTGTCAAAATGTTTCATTTTGATATTTTCAAAGTTGAAGATTGTAGTTTCCAGTTCCAAATGACTTTTGTTTCAAAATTTAAGCAAATTAAACTGAAAAAAGGTTAAAGACAAATACAAAATGTTTTTTAAATGATCAAACCAAAACATTTCAATTGACCTGAAACAAAAAACATTTTGTTTATTTTGTAAATATTTTCTAGATGTTGATTTTTCATTCTAGTTTCAGACAGGAATAAATTTTGAAATTTCAAGAATATTTGCAGGACAGGGAAACTTTTTCCCACCCTGGTCTAGTCTGAGGTTCTCCAGTGATGATGGTGATAGTTCAAATGAAGAGAGAACAGTATTATTCAACCAAACCAAACATTTCCACTTATCAAGTACAAATCTATTACTTCCATGCCTTTTTCCAGTAAAGCCTACAGCCACCTAAAATAACATTCTCATTAGCCTACACTTCTGATTCTCTTCACACTGGATCCAATTCAGCAAATACTTAACTGTGACTTGATAGTTCTCTGAATAGGGATGGGATTACTCACATGCTTAAAATTTAGTATGTGTGTAAGTGCTTTGAAGAATTGGGGCCCTTAAAATCTGCCCTGTATTACATTTAGAGCAGGAAGTACATGTATCTTATATTCATCTCCCACTCTCCCACGTTAGCTGTTCAGACTTCTGTTCCTATCATATGGGAGTTTAAATAGTTAATCAATTAGTAACATGGTAAATCTGTGCCACTAGCTGTTACATCTGTTTATTCCCTGTTTCTGCTGTACAGGAACATGAGTAGGGCAGCTCCTTTTCTACCAGAGATGAGCTGAAAATGTACAAATGATGTTGCCCACCCTATCCCCTCTCTTTACAAAAGGCAACATGGAATGTTTAGAAAACTACATCTAACACTGCAGAAATATAAATTCTTGGCTATGAGCGAATGTAGAAAATTTCCATAATTTAACATGCTCTTTGGAGGTGAACCTCTGTGAAGCAAAATTCTAAACCTCTTATCATTTTGTTGCTGTCCTCTGGACTCTCTCCCATTGTCCACATCTTTCCTAAAGTGTGGCACCCAGAATTGGACACAGTATTCCAACTGAGGCCTCATCCCAGAATAAGTCTTTTTTGCAACTTCATCACATTGTTGACTCATTCAATTTGTGATCTACCATAGTCCCCAGATCTTTTTCAGCAGTACTACCACCAAGTCAGTTATTCCCCATTTTATACTTGTGCAATTGATTTTTCCTTCGTAACTGTACTACTTTGCACTTGTCTTTACTGAATGTGATCTAGCTGATTTCAAACCAATTCTTCAATTTATCAAGGCCATTTTGAATTCTAATCCTGTCCTCCAAAGTGCTTGTAATCCCTCCCAGTTTGTATGCAAATATTATAGACATACTTTCCACTCCATTAGCCAAGTAATGAATGAAAACATTGAATGGTACTGGACCCAGTACTGTTAGCTGAGGAACCTCACTAGATAATCCCTCCCAGTTTGACAGCAAACCATTAATAACTACTTATTGAGTATGGTCTTCCATCCAGTTGTGTGCACACATCTCCCATAGTAATTTCATCTAGATCAGGGATTGGCAACCTTTGGCACGTGGCCCACCAGGGTAAGCACATGGCATTCTCATAAGCAAACTAGGGAAATGTAGTCTAGATCAGGGATCGGCAACCTTTGGCACACGGCCCACTAGGGTAAGCACCCTGGTGGGCCGGTTTGTTTACCTGCCGCGTCTGCAGGTTCGGCCGATCATGGATCTCACTGGCTGCGGTTCGCCGCTCCAAGCCAATGGGGGCTGTGGGAAGCGGTGAACCGCGGCCAGTGGGAGCTGAGATCGGCCAAACCTGCGGACGCGGCAGGTAAACAAACAGGCCCAGCCTGCCAGAGTGCTTACCCTAGCGGGCCGTGTGCCAAAGGTTGCCAATCCCTGATCTAGACTACATTTCCCTAGTTTGCTTATGAGAATGCCATGTGGGACTGTGTCAAAAGCCTTACTAAATTCAAGATATCACATCTATTGCCTCTCCTCATCCACTAGGCCACTAACCTTGTCAGAGAAGGAAATTACAATAGTTTGGCATGATTTATTCTTGACAAATCCAAGGTGGGTAGTCCTTATAACCCTATTATCCTCTAGGTGCTGACACATTAATTGTTTCATAATTTGTTCCAGTATCTTTCCAGGTATCTAAATTAGGCTGATTGATCTATAATTTGCCAGGTTGTCTTTGTTCCCCTTTTTAAAGATCGGTACTATGTTTACCCTTCTCCTTTCTTCTGAGACCTCACCCATCCTCCATGAGTTCTCCAAGATAATTGCTAATGGTTCTGAGATTGCTTCAGCTAGCTCCTGAAGGATAAATTTCATCAAGCCCTGCCAACTTGAATATATCTAATTTAGCTAAATATTCTTTAACTTGTTCTTACCCTATTTTGGCTTGTATGCTTTTCTCCTTGTTGTTAATATCACTTGTGTTAAGTATCTGCTCACCAACGATCTTTTTATTTTGAAGACTTAAGCAAAATACCTCAGCCTTCTTGATGTAATCAGTTATTAGCTCTCCTTCTCCACTAAATACAGGACCTATATTTTCCTTCATCTTTCTCTTGTTCCTATGTCTCTTGCTAGGTGTAACGACTAATTTTTCAGCTTTGGCTTTCTGATTTTGCCCCTATATGCTTGTTATTCTTTTGTGCACCTCCTTAGCAATTGGCCCATGATTCCACTTTTTGTAGGATTCCTTTCTGATTTTCAGTTTATTAAAGAATTCCTGATGGAGCTACAGTGCGACTTACTCTTCTTCCTTTCTTTCCTTTGCACTGGGATAGCTTGTAGTTGTACCTGTAACATTGTCTTCTTGAGAAACTGCCAGCTCTCCTGAACTCCTTTTTCCCTTAGATTTTCTTCCCATAGAACCTTATCTACCAGTGCTCCAAGTTTGTTAGTCTTTTTTTTGATGTACATTGTCCTTATTCTGCTGCTCTCACTTCTTCCTTTTTACAACCATGAAATCATCATTCACCATTTCATGATCACTTTCACCCATATTCCTTCCACCTTCAGACATGCTACCAAGTCTACCCAAGTCAGAATCAAGTTTAAAATGGCTTCCCTCCTGGTTACTTCCTCCACTTTCTGAAATAAAATGTTATCCCCCAATACATTCCAAAAACTTATTGGTCATTTTGTGTTTTGCCATATTACTTTTCCAACAGATAGTTAAAGTCCCCCATTACTACCAGGTCATGTGTTTTTGGACATTTTTATTCTAGAAATGCCTCATCCACCTCTTCTTCCAGATTTGGTGGTCTTTAGTAGATCTTACTATGACATCATGCCTATTTATTACCCCTTTTATCTTTATCCAGAGACTTTCTACTGGTCTGCCTCCCATCTCCTTCTGGATCTCAGAACAAGTATATATATTCTTGATGTATAATGAAACACCTCCCCCACTTTTATCCTCTGTACCAATATTCCCATCATGAGATTTATCCCACCAAGTTTCTGTGATGCCAATTAAGTCATAATCTAGCATAAGTACTAATTTCCTGTTCTTCCTGTCTGTTCCTCATACTCCTTGCATTTGTGTATAGACATCTAAAATGTTGAGCAGATTCCTGCATTGATTTCCCTCTTGTTGCTTCTATGATCCCATTGTAATTTTCCATGTGACCTTCTCCTCTCAATGCCTGGCCCTCTGTAAATGTCAGCGTTTTTATGCTAAGCTGTGGGCTTTTGTGTCCTGCCCCCTTTGAACCTAGTTTAAAGCTTTCCTCACTAGTTGGCAAGTTGGTGTGTGAAGATACTCTTTTCCCTTCTTGAAATAGGGGGCTGAGGTGATGCTGTCCCGACTGGGCTGCGAGACAAACTGCAATCTCCAGGGTGTAGAGCATTTCCTTCCTGCCTGTTGGGCCTTGTTAGGCCTTGTTCTGCCCCTAAGCTGTAAGCAGACTGAAGCATCCATTGTAACGTATCTGGGCCTTAGCACAAAGGGGAATCATAGATTGTAAGACCAGAAAGGACCTTTCTTCATAACCCAGGCCACAGAATTTCACCAAGTGATTCCTTCTTCAAGCTCATAACTTTTGATTTTAGGAAGTCATATGGTTTTGGTTTAAGGATATCAAATGTTGGAGGCTCCATTACATCTCTAGGTCAGCTGTCCCAACGGTTATTTAAATGGTTAAAATGTATGCTTTAGTTCTAGTCTGAATATTCCCAGCTTCAGCTTTGTAGCCACTGTATCTTGTTATCCCTTTCTCTGCAAAATTAAAGAGGCCTCTGCTATCAGAAATCTCATGTAGGTACTTGGAGATCACGATCCAGTCAGATCTTAACCTTCTCTTGGATAATCTAAATAGAACAAGCTTCTTTAGTCTCTAACTGTAAAATAGGCTTTTTTGAGACATTGAATCATTGTGTATTTCTTTTCTCAACCCTTTCTAATTTGTCAACATCATTATTAAAGGAATGTACACACTATTCTAGTATAAGCAGAGTCAGGATGAGCTCTACCCTGACATCTGGTGGTGAATTGTGGCGAGTGTGGAAAAGAACTTCAAGGGCTGATCTTGTTTGCATAGGCACACCCACCCCGCCTAGCATGAGCCCAGGGCAGCCCAAAATGGTCACTTTGGCTGCTGTGTGATCCCCAGTTTCTCTGTTATTGGGGCAGGAGGAATAAAGTGTTGTTACCCTGATTATGTGAATCGAGGACAATGAAACTGTTTTATGACAGAGGGTCTCACCATCAACTAAGTAGCACTCACTAGACAAGGGACATGGGTTCCAAAACCTAGTAAATTGAGAGAGGTTGGGGACAGGTATGTGTACCTGATGATATGGGCCCCCTTTTGAGGGCCTGGAACACCAATTGCACTGCCTCCTCTCTCCACTGTTAAATAGCAGAGCCAATTTTAATTCTATTAAGAGTCTTGCTAGAGACTGCTGAGCTGAATTCACTTTGGGCCAATGGTGCACCAGCACTGGGGCTCCCCTACTACAAACTGAAATAACTAAAAGAGCTAAAATTACTGAGCTGAGATCACTGAGTGCTGTGTTAACTAGTGGGGGAGCCTGAAGATATATTGCTAAGTGGCTGGCAGAGCGCAGCAGTTTGCGGGACGGTTGGAGTGGAACGTGGAGCGGAGTGGAACAGTTTTCGGAGACAGCTAGAACAGTTCATGGGATGGCTGGTGGAGTGGAGTGGAGCGGCTGGCAGTGCGGAGCAGTTTGCGGGGACTGCTGGAGCGGCTCATGGGATGGCTGGAGGAGCGGCTGGTGGAGCGGAGGCGTTCGTGGTGAAGGCTGCAGCAGAACTCCACGGAGAGGCAGGGCAGTCAGCCCCGGACCACGTAAGGTTCCCCTTAATACCCCGTGTGACCCCCCCATTTCCACCCAGGCTGGGGGGGTAAGACTCTGCAGATAAACTTTTGAACTCTTGGGCGGCACTGACCAGGGACAGAGACTTTTGGGTTGTTGGACTTTGGGTTGCTTGGACTTAAGACCCTGAGGGGAAAAGGACACTGCCAAACTTACTTGGAGGTGGGTCTTTTGCTCATGGTTTGTGTTATGAATCCTGTTTGTGGTGTTTCCCCAACATAATGCCGCATTGTTTCCCTCCTTTATTAAAAGGCTTTTTGCCACACTCAGACTCCGTGCTTGCGAGAGGGGAAGTATTGCCTCCTAGAGGCGCCCGGGGGGTGGTATGTAATTGTCCCAGGTCACTGGGTGGGGGCTCGAGCCAGTGTTGCATTGCGTTATTGAAACGGAACCCCTATATACTGAACCTGGCCCTTGCTGCTGCCAACTCAGAGGGGAAGAAGGTTTACATTAGTAACAGTCTCACTAGTGCCATATACCATGCTAATAATACTTCCCCTCTTCTGTTCAATATTCCCCTTTATCTGAGTGTATACACACACACACTAAACAGACATGCACACAATCACTTTTGCTCTCTTAGTCACATTGGAAGCTCATGTTCACTTGGTTATCTACCATGACCCTTTCTGAATCACTACTTTCCAAAATATTGACCCCCATCCAATAGCTGTACCCTACATTTTTTTGTTCCAGATACATGACCTTGCATTTAGTTGTATTTCAAGGCAAATGAGCCCAGTTTACCATGCCACCAATTTTTGGTTTATCTTCAGACTTTGTCAGCCATAATTTTATTTTTCTTCCACAATAGCTGAATAGCTTTCTATTACTCAATAGTTATCTCTCAGAACTGCCAGAGCCTATGTAGCAAAGTTATGGGCTAACAACATAAAACTTTTACAAATTGTTTGTTTGATATAGAAAAAAATCCAAAATGATCTGATTAGATGGATTAAGGTGCTGTTACATGATCCACAACTTTCTTTAACGGAACACCAGGTGGCAGAGAGAGAATTCAACATCATTAAGGAAGCTGCTAAAAGTGAGGAGGGATTAAGAGCATGAGTTTGTGATTAGATTAAGCTTCTCTACATTTTAGAAAGTTGTTTTCTTACTATTTTGGATTCAGAATTATTGTATTCAAACTAAATCTCTATACCCCATACATCATTCCCATTTCAAATCTTGTATGTCCCTACTGTAGTTTCAAGAAATCATAATAGTCTGCAGTATATTAACCAATATTTTTAAGAACAAGGAAATAAAATTTACTCAACCAGAGCAAAATCCTGCAGACCTACCTCCAGGGAATTCACTTGGTGGTTTGGAATGAGAGTGGTAGAAATGTTGATATTGGCATTACTGGAGTGCCTAGAAACCCCCAGCTGAGATTAGGGCCCTTTTGTGCTAGGCAGTGAACAAATATACAGTGAGACAGCCTTGCCCCCAAGTGTTTACAATCCAATTAGACAAGACAGACTAAAGGGAAACAGAGGCACAGAGAATAAAGGGACTTACCCAAAGTCATATAGGTGATCAGTGGCACAGTCAGGAATAAAACCAGGTCTCCTGAGTCCCATTAACAGGACCATTCTGCCTCTCTGAACATATCTTGTCACAGTTAGAATGGAGCAATTCCAGATTTTTGCCACATGGGCCTTTCAGAGTATAGCAGTCCTGAAAGAAGATTGCATCTGAAAGGGTGGTTGTAGGGTCTGGGGCATGGGTGGTCAGGCCGAAAGGTTAGAGCCAGGCACCTGGAACTGGAGCCAGGGTCAGTCAGGAATCAAGCCAAGGGTCAGAGCTAGAATCAGAATTGGGTGCCAAGCTGAAGGTCAGAGACCAGAGTCAGGAGTCAAGCCAGGTGTCAGAGTCAGGGTAGGGAATAGGAGCAGCAACCTGGAGCAAGGTAGGAAAGCAGGAACTAATAACAGAGAGGAGTCTGGGATAAGGAGAACAAGAACCAGAAATATGTTCCTATGCTCCATCCGCCCACTGCTAAAGGACCTCCCCCCAGCCTAAGGGGAGGATCCACAGGGCCTGGAAACCAAATAATTCTGGGGGACAACTAATGAGATAACAGGGCCGGGAGTGAGGTCAAAGGGTCAAATGAAGGGAACCTGATGAGGACACCGAGCAGAGAACCCTGGACAGCACCCACTGCTCCTCGAAGGCATCAAGGGAGCCAGCGGATGCCGCCCAGAGGAACTCTGCCCAGATGCGTGAGCGGATGGAGGATCAGAAATAGGCCCCACAGTCACAGGAGACCCCAGCGGCCAACCTCCTCTCCCTGGTTGCATAGATGGCCATTTTAGCCAGGGCCAGGAGGAGGTTGACCAGGAGGTCCCATGGCTTTGTGGGGCCACGGATGGGGAGTGCATAGATAAGGAGGTGAGGGGGAAAGTGCAACCAGAAGCATAACAAAATATTCGTGAGGAGCCGGAATAGGGGCTGCAACCTGGCGCACTCCAAGTAAACATGTGCCAGGGTCTCCCTCACACCGCAGAAGGGGCAGGTGTCCGGGATGGGGGTAAACCGTGCCAAGTACACGCCCGTGCTCATGGCCCCATGAAGGAGCCACCAACTGATATGTTGGGAGGCAGGAACAGGCAAGAAGACAGGGGTCAGGCAAATAGGCAGATTCCATAGTAGCAACCAGCCAAGGATTCCTCTAATTGCTCCTTCCTATGCCTCTTTCTGGTTTAAGTAGAGCTTCCCAGCCAAACAGTGGGGCTGGACATCTCCCTCCATCAGGAGCTTTGTGGGTGGGGCCCTTTTCAAGCTAGAGCTTCACTGGACCTCCTCCAGTTGTTCAAGTAAGCTGCTGAATGGCCGCTGTGGTCTAAGTGCTGTCTGGGGACCCACAATCCCTCACATAACCCCCTCCCCTAGTGCCCTCTCCTGGTGGTAATGGGCCAGGTTTTCGATGGTGGTTTTTGTAGAAGGCATTTACCAGGTTAGGACCATGGACATTCTCTGATAGTTCCTAGGAGCACTCTTCAGGGCCATAAACTTCCTAGTCCACTCGATACCAGAATCTACCCCATCTGATCCTGGCATGAAGTATCTCTTTGACTATATACTTATCATGGTCTTGAACATGTACTGGTGGGGGAGCGTGATGAGGAATGGTAAGGGAATGGGTCTTGAATGTGGTGCTTCAGGAGTGACATATGGAAAACTGGGTGTATTCGGAAAGAACAGGGCAGATTAACTTTAAAATGTGACTGGGTTAACTTGCTGGCAAACTCAGTGAGGTCAATGAACTGGTAGTCCAATTTACAAGATGGCCTGTTTGTGTGTAAGTGTTTTTTGTTGTTGTTGTTTTTTCATCAAGAGCCATACCTTCTGGCCTACCAAAACGGCAGGCCCCTCCTATTGTCGATGGTCTGCATATTGTTTGTAGCTCTTCTTGGCCTCCTCCAGGTGACTTTGTGTCATCTTGAGTTTGATGTATCTGTTATATCCAGTCCAGGGCTGCTGGGCTGTGGGAAGTAGCTGTTGGGAGAACTGAGAGTGAAATCCATAGTTTGGGAAAAAATGTCTTTGTACCATAAGCACATGTTCTGCATTATTGTACGCAAACTCTGCCTGACATAGCAGCAAGGACCAGTCATTCTGGTGGAAGCTTATGTAGTATTGAAGATGGTGCTCCAGGATCTGGTTGGTTCTCTCCAGTTTACCATTTGTCTGAAGATGGTAGACAGAAACAGATGCCCAAAATCTGGAGAGCTTGGCTGAAGTGGGGGATAAATTGCACACTACAGTCAGAGATGGTTCACTCTGGAAGGCCGTGGAAACAGAAACTTGGTCCACCCCAGAGCTGGGCATTTTCCTGGGAGAAGGGTAGGACAGTGCAGGGGATAAGGCAATATCTGTCCAGGGGCTAAGTGGAGTCCTAAGGAGTTGCAGGAGTCCAAGGGGTTTACCCTTGGAGAGGGTGCATACATTGTAAGAGGCCGCACAGGTCTGCATGCAAGGGCACCAGAAGACACAAGAGGTGAGGTGCTGAGTTTTAAAGTGGCCAAAATGTCCTGCTAGGGGAGTCATGACATACATGTAGGACTGTAGTCATTAGGAGCCCAGAGGGAACGTATATATGCCCTTTTATGTAGATTACCCCATTTCAGACATCATGGGATTCATTATTTATGGCTTCCTGCCCAACTGAAGGGATTCCATGGGCCAAGACTGATCATATGAGGGTGAGGAGATCTTGATGCAGATTGGTGCCCAGAAAGTTGAGGCTTGAGGATGCAGGAGGTTTTTGGATTCAAGTCATTTAGGTCAGCATAATATTTGTTCTTCTGGGTCAAAGCGTCACTTTTGCCACTTTTGGTTCCTGGATGATAGGAGATCATGAAATCAAAGTGTGAAAAGAATAAGGCCCACTGAAGTTGTCATTGGGTGAGGACCTTAGCCCTGGGCAGATATTCAAGATTCTTATGGTTAGTATACAACTGGATGGGATACCCTTCTAGATAGTGGCATCAGTCTTCAAAGGCAGTATTAATTGCCAGGAATTCCTTGTCCAAAATTTAACAATTTTGCTTTGTGGGTATGAGTTTCCTGGAATAGAAGGCACATGAATGTAGCAGTTGTTGAGGACCGTGCCTTTGGGATAGCACCACTCTGATCACCAACTTGGAAGCATCCACTTTGATGATAAAGGCATGTGAGATGTTAGGGTGCACCAATATCAGAGCTGTGGTAAATGTGAGGTTTCATTGCTTCAAGGTCTGATGGGCCTTGGGAGACCACAGGAACCTGGTGATTTTGCAGAGAAGGGCAGTGAGGACGTGATCCGTACCAAGAACTTCAGGATAAACCACCAATTAAAGTTTGCAAACCTCAGGAAACAGTGTTGTTCATGAACATTCCATGCTGCAGCTCACTCAAGGACTGCATTTACCTTACATGGGTCCATTTCTATACCACCAGGAGATAAAATGAACCCTAGGAATTCTATGATGGATTGATCAAAGTCACATTTTTTTCTAGCTTAGTATAGAGGCCATGTTGGCATAGCCTATTCAGGACAGAACTGAACTGCATGGTGTGGTGTTCAGTGTTGTCTGAAAAAATAAGTGTCATCCAGCTATGCTACCACATATTGGTCCAGAATGTCCCAGAGTACATTATTAATATAATGCTGGAACATCGCAGGATCATGTGTCAAACCAAATGGCATCACAAAATGTTCGAAGTGACTGTAACATGTTCAAAGGGCAGTCTTGCATTCATGCCCACTCTAACACATACTAGGTTGTATGGAACCCGAAAGTGTAGCTTTGCGTATACCCGGACAGCGCTCGCATCATCCATTAGCTTATGGATTAGTGGTAAAGAGTATTTAGTTTCTAATGGTGACCTCATTTAGGGTCTGATAGTCCAAACATAGTTGGAGGCTTCCATCCTTTTTATCTTTTTTAACAAAGATGACTGTTGCCCTGGTAAGCAAAGTGGATTTATGAATAAAGTCCTTGGCTAGGTTCTTCTGCAGGTAGATGAACAGCACAGCTAGTTTGGGCTCTGACCTGGCATATATATATAATATGCCAAAATGGAATGCTTGCCCTTGGTTGTAGCTCAATACGGCAATCTTAGTTCCTGCGCGGGGGCAAGGTGTCTGCATTCTTTTTTTCAGAGATATCTTTGTAGTTGCTGTAATTGGAACTGCTGGGCCAGATACCCCAGCATGTGAGTGCTATGGAATTACTGTGTGAATTTCTTTGGGTGAAGTAGTGCTGCTGCCAGAATTCTAAAAGGAATTCAACTTTTAATACATGCCAGCTGATAAAGGAGTTGTCGAGGGCCAGCCATGAGATAGTCAGGATCAGAAGGAAGTGTGGGAAATGGATGGTACTGAACTATAGAGTGTCACAATGCCCTTGGATAGTATCTTCAAGAGGAACAGTTTCCATAGCCACTGGCCCAGAACATAAGAAGGACCCATCAATTGTCTCTACAAGGTCTGGAGTGGGTTTGGGCCGCAGGAAAATTGGTAGTGTCCAGGCGTCCTCTACATCAAAAAAGTTGTCTGTTGCACCTGAGTCAATAAGGGCCTGCTCTAGAGGGCATTCCCCGGGAGTCGTAACTTGACTGGTACTTGTTGATGCAGTGCCAGGTGACAGGAGCCAGCACACGTTCCTGTCAGGACCTCAGTTCAGGTTTCAGGGGGGCCCTCTGTCAGGACACACAGGCTAGCTCCCTTCACCAAACCTGGGCTGGTTCATTTCCCAGATTCCTTCAGAATAGGTTCCCCATAGGGCAATTGGAGGTAGCGTGGCCCAGCTCACCACAGAACTAATGCAGATTAAGGCATTGCCAGCACTCTTTTTCTTCAGGGGTGAGTTGCTGGTGGGTCAGGTCTATATGCCTTGGCTCAGATGGTAGGGCAGAATGCAATAGCAGGTGGCACGGTTATGATACCTCTACAGATAACAAGATCTATGAAGGCATCTAGACCCACTGGGGTCTCTACTCAGTCCAGTTCATCCTTAATCTCATCCTGTGAGCTCCATTGAAACTGACATAACTGGCCTGCCTCATTCCATTCCATGTCTGATATGAGACAGTGGAAGTGAAAGTGGCTGTGCCCATCCCTTGTCAAGAGTTTCTGCAGGGCAGCCTCAGAGAAGCAGGCATGGTTGGGATCATCAGAGATGTTTGATATCACTCACTGGAAGGCATCGTGGTTGGACAAATCTGTGCTGTTGGTTTCCAGCAGGGGAGAAACCCAGTCCAACACCTCTCCTGTCAGCAGACTGAATACCAGGCCTACCTTGTTATGGTCAGATGCTTACATCTGTGATGGAAGCAAAAACAAGAGGTGGCACTGATTCTTGAAGCCAGAATTTGGAGGAGCTCCCCACGAAGCTCTCAGGGGCAGAGGGAGAGCAGGTCCCAGCTCAGGTGTCAGTGCAGCCGGATAGGCCCAGAGCATAGCATTTTCTGCATGAAGTTAATGACTTGCTCCAGCAATGCCTGATTCTCAGTGGCCACCTGAAATGCTCAGTTGTCTGCCAGGAGGTGGATGACCTGCTCATACAGTGCAGATGATCCTTTTGGTACGGGGAACTTCACTGGGTCCATCCTCAGCTGGGCCCACCCAAGAAGTTGATAGTGTCCAAGGAAGCTGTAGGGACCAGGACATGGGCAATCATGTCTAATAGTTAGAGTCAGGAGCCTGGAACCAGAACCGAGGTCAGAGCCGGAGATAAAGTTGGGCACCAAGCCAAAGGTCCAAGCCAGAAACAGGCTCAGGAATCAAGCCAGGAGTCAAAGCAAGAGTCAGTGTCAGGAGTAGGGCATAGGAGCAGGGACCTAGAGTGAGCCAGGAAAGCAGGAACCGGGAACAGAGAGGGGTCTGGGATAAGGAAGACAAGAACCAGGAACAGGCTGGGAGGCAGGACTCAGGAATCAGGCAAGTAGGCAGGGTCCATAGTAGCAGCCAATAAAAGATTTCTCAAGTTGTTCAGCCAATTTCCTGTGCCTCTTTCTGGTTTAAGTAGAGTTTCCCAGCCAGTCAGTGGAGCTAGATATCTCCCCCAATCAGGAAATTTGTGGGCAGGGCCTTTTGTGAGTTAGAGCTTCATTGGCCCCCCTTCTCCAGTCCCAGGTGAACTGCTGGGTGATCTGAGCACTACCTGGGAACCTGCAGGCCCTCACAGTGGGGAAGCCGGGGGGGCAACCTCACCACTGACATGGAGGTTTTGCTTGTACCTCAGTTCTCCGTTTTAGGCAACTCACCCTAAGTCACAAAATTGTTCAGATGTGAGCCTTGCTGTGTGCCAGCCCAGAGATATAAGGGGCTGTAGAAAGTCTCTTTTTCCCCTGTGTGAGCTACCCACACCACAAGAGCTTGCACAATGGAGAAGGCAGCTGTCATCATCCAGCTGCTATTCCTCTTCTCTCACAGGTGGGTGGAGACGGAGTGGAATCTTAGCTATGATACCCAAATCTCCCCCATTTTCCTTGTGAATCAAGGATGGCAGAAAGTGGGAAATAATCTGCAACAGCAAAAGAGATGGTACAGATTCCTTCCCTGGAGCAAGGGTGAAGCGGGAACCAGATCCTGACTCCTAAAATCACAATCTGGTTCCTGTTCTGCTCCTGCAGAGTGTAGATATGGTCTGCTCCTTTCATGGTCTAGATTGCTAGGGTACAATCGAACCTGTAGTGAGTTAGAAATTTTAGGAGGACTAGAACCTGCCCTCCAGATCTTTGTTGTAATTTCTAGAATTCATCAGATTTCTTCTCAGGATTATCAAACATAAGCTGCTCTTTTAAATGCATGTTTCAAGAATTCATGCATTGAAATGCTTACATTTGATCCTATTGATTATGCAGTAGTCTATTTTGTTAGTCCACTGGAGTTTTGTTTAGACTATTAAACGGTTAGTCTACAATATAATGTAGGACTGTTTGATTGCTCCCCTCTCTCCTACAAGGGGGTTTGTGAGAGTCAGGAGTGAGTGATTAGGCCCTTAGGATTTGATCTTGTTAGGTGCTGAACATCTCAGTTCCTATTGAATTCAATACCATGCTAGACAGGGCCTTAAAAGCAATGTCATAAAGAAAAGACATAATTATATCATGCTGATTAAGTAAAACTCTTCTGAGAAGCAGACAAAAGAGTATTTGAAGAGTTGTTTATTTCAGCACTGAAGCGTTCAGCTGCTTCTTCTCTTCTGAGAAGAATGGCAAACTTGTCATTCCAATTGACTCAATCTTGCACACACACACAAAAAGTTTAAAAGCATTTTGAAGACTAAGGTTAGTAACACCTCTACCTTGGCATTTTATCACAAATACTACCACATTACAAACAGTGAGACAAAATCAGACACATATGTACAAATAGATCGTGATCTTCTGAGTTGGGAATAACATCCTTGAAAAAGAATGACTCTCAGAATTTTACTTTGAGAAAATGTATATTAGAAAACATATTAGAAACCTATCTTTGAAATACATCTGAGCACTTCTCTCCTGAAGAGTGTAACTCTGCATACAATAGAGCTTTCCAAAAATACAATGCCAGTGTTAAGAGTTCACCAAGAACACTTCATAACAAGCTGAAAATGCCTGATCTTTGCTATTAACTGACAAGAAGCAGTAAAAACCCTGTAGGTAAATTGCATGTCTTAGGTATTTCTAGAACACCCAAAATATAAAATAAATGAAGCACTCATGTAATATGCTGGCTTCTTGGACATAATCCTGTTTAATGGCTGATCCCAATAATTATAATAGCCTGCTGCTTACTCAGAGCTAAAGGCACAAAAAGACCTAAATCCCAGTTCTGGCACCCCTGTGATGCACAAAACTTCTGTTGAACCTGTAGGTGCCTAAACTCACTCAGCACCTATGTTTTTTCCGTAAAAGTTCCCGAGCTACCTATTTTTCTTCCTCTGAGTACATGGACTGTTGCCTCACTGTATGCACCCAGGCACCTAAGCCCCAGAGTGATTCACAAACTGGAAGACCCAATCAGCTGCCTAAAGTGTATGTGGGGCCCAATCCAGGGCTCAGGGGACACCTACCAGATGGGGCCCCGCAGGTCCGTGCACACAAAACAGCCAGAAGAAGACACTCCCTCGTAACTTTTTGCCCAGTGGTTATGATACTCACTTGGGATGTGGGAGACCCCTGGTTCAAGTCCCTACCCCTTCACCAGAGGGTGAGAAGGGATTAGAGCACGGTTCTGCCACGTCTCACATGAGGGCTCTAACCATTGTGCTATAGGATAGTCTGATGTGGGACTCTCTCATTCTGTCCTGTTGATGCTTTGCACATGGATAAATAATTAAAGCATCATTAGAGCAGGGAGACAGGGTCGCCCACCTCCCAGGTGAGTGCTCAAACTACCATATTCTAGAGTCACTCATGCTTGTGCTCTCTTTCGCACGTGTGCTCTCTCTCAAAGAATCATTTGGGCCAGAGAGAGGGTGCACAACCATAAGAATGACTCTACAGTCTGCTGGGTAGTGCACTCATCTGAAAGATGATAGAGACCTGTTCAAATCCTTCCTCCCACAACCCCTATCAAGTGCAGCAGGAACTCAAAAGGGGAAATCTCCCACATCCTAGGAGAATATTGTAACTAGGGGCTAAAAGTTATGAGGGAAGTCTACCTTCCTTCCCCACAGTTTCAGTTGCATAACACCATAGGCACGTACCTGCAAGAGTGGGGTTTAATTGTAAGCAGAAATAGTAACTTCCCTCCAACCCAGATGTAGACATTGATCTCTGAGACAGGGATAGGGGTCAGTACTCGCTTGTTGCCATCTCACATTGTCTAGCTTAGGTGGCTCCCTGCCTAGTATGTTGACTTTTGTGAATTGCAGTTTAAGGTGCCTATCTCTCCCCATTCATTGTATAGAAGCTTATGCCTAACTCAGGCTTTGTGAATAGCAGTGTTGTTCTTGGCACTTAACGTCTTTTGTGCATTCAGACCTTACTTCTTTACTTCATGTGACAGTGGCGCATTGTTTTGTTGCTGAAGATCGCTAGTTTGATCCCCCCAAAATCATGGTGTCTGAAAAATGCAGCCATTTGTAAAGGTAAAATGTCAGTCTAAAATTTTCCAGACAAAACTTACTACATTAATGTGACAAGTGAATAGCTGAAGGAGTTTTCAGTCTAGTCATAGACAGGACACTAAGGGCTTGTCTTCACTACCAGGTAAATTGACCTAAATTACGCTACTCCAGCTACGTGAATAACATAGCTGGAGTCGACGTAGCTTAGGTCGACTTACCCCAGTGTCTTCACTGCACTGCATCAATGGGAGAAGCTCTTCAGTCGACTTATCTTACTCTTCTCAGGGACCTGGAGTACCGGAGTCAACCAGAGAGCACCCTGCCATTGATTTAGCGGGTCTTCACTAGACCCACTAAATCAACACCCGCTGCATCGATCGCAGCAGCGTCAATCTCCCAGAAGTGAAGCCCTAAGCCACGCAACTGTTTTAAAGGGTGTATTGTTCCCTTCACACATTTTATAGGCCTAAAACCCATTATTCTACAGATTTGATCACTGCTATCCAATGTGCCTTGTGAAAGAAGGGGAGGGAACAATTGTTAAAGGTAGGCATGACTGATGATGATGCAAATATTGTCAAAGCAGTAAGTATTATGCAGTGGAAGAGAAATCCAAGTTTGGGCACTGTTTATATCTGTCTTTGGGGAGCTACTCACTGTCAACTATAGAAAGACTGTGTCCACATTTAGCACTTTATGGGAATGTCAACAGAGATTAATAACAACACAAATGGAGACAACATTATCTGCAAGGAATATCAACGGAAACTGTAAAACCATACATATACATAGAATGCTGGACCTATACATAGAATGCTTCCGCCGACGTGCACAGGCAGAAATTGTGGAAAAACAACATCGCTTGCCTCATAACCTAAGTCGTGCAGAACGCAATGCCATCCACAGCCTCAGAAACCACCCTGACATTATCATCAAAGAGGCTGATAAAGGAGGTGCTGTTGTCATCATGAACAGGTCTGACTGCCAGAAGGAGGCTGCCAGACAACTCTCCAATACCAAATTCTACAGGCCACTTTCCTCAGATCCCACTGAGGAATACACTAAGAAACTGCACCATCTACTCAGGACACTCCCTACACTAACACAGGAACAAGTCAACATACCCTTAGAGCCCCGACCGGGGTTATTCTATCTACTACCCAAGATCCACAAACCTGGAAATCCTGGACGCCCCATCATCTCGGGCATTGGCACTCTCACTGAAGGACTGTCTGGATATGTGGACTCCCTACTCAGACCCTACGCCACCAGCACTCCCAGCTATCTCCGTGACACCACTGATTTCCTGAGAAAACTACAATGCATTGGTGACCTCCCAGAAAACACCATCGTAGCCACCATGGATGTAGAGGCTCTCTACACAAACAGCCCACACACAGATGGAATACAAGCTGTCAGGAACAGTATCCCTGATGATGACACAGCACAACTTGTTGCTGAGCTCTGTGACTTTATCCTCATGCACAATTATTTCAAATTTGGTGACAATATATACCTCCAGACCAGTGGCACCACTATGGGCATCCGCATGGCCCCACAATATGCCAACATTTTTATGGCTGACCTGGAACAACGCTTCCTCATCTCTCGTCCACTCATGCCCCTTCTCCACCTACGCTACATTGATGACATCTTCATCATCTGGACCCATGGGAAGAAGACCCTGGAAGAATTCCACCATGATTTCAACAGCTTCCACCCCACCATCAACCTCAGCCTGGACCAATCTACACGGGAGGTCCACTTCCTAGACACCACAGTACAAATAAGCGATGGCCACGTTAACACCACCCTATACCGAAAACCCACTGACCGCTACGCCTACCTTCATGCCTCCAGCTTCCACCCCGGACACACCACACGATCCATCGTCTACAGCCAAGCGCTGAGGTACAGCCGCATCTGCTCCAACCCCTCAGACAGAGACCAACACCTACAAGACCTTCACCAAGCATTCTCAAAACTACGATACCCACACAAGGAAATAAAGAAACAAATCAACAGAGCCAGACGTGTACCCAGAAACCTCCTGCTACAAGACAGGCCCAAAAAAGAAACCAACAGAACTCCACTGGCCATCACCTACAGTCCTCAGCTTAAACCTCTCCAACGCATCATCAGTGATCTACAACTCATCCTGGACAATGATCCCTCACTTTCACAGACCTTGGGAGGCAGGCCAGTCCTCACCCACAGACAACCCGCCAACCTTAAGCATATTCTCACCAGCAACCACACACCGCACCATAACAACTCTAACTCAGGAACCAACCCATGCAACAAACCTCGATGCCAACTCTGCCCACATATCTACACCAGCAACACCATCACAGGACCTAACCAGATCAGCTACAACATCACCGGCTCATTCACCTGCATGTCCACCAATGTTATATATGCCATCATGTGCCAGCAATGCACCTCTGCTATGTACATTGGCCAAACTGGACAGTCACTACACAAGAGGATAAATTGACACAAGTCAGATATCAGGAATGGCAATATACAAAAACCTGTAGGAGAACACTTCAACCTCCCTGGCCACACAATAGCAGATGTAAAGGTAGCCATCTTACAGCAAAAAAACTTCAGTACCAGACTCCAAAGAGAAACTGCTGAGCTCCAGTTCATTTGCAAATTTGACACCATCAGATCAGGATTAAACAAAGACTGTGAATGGCTATCCAACTACAGAAGCAGTTTCTCCTCCCTTGGTGTTCACACCTCAACTGCTAGCAGAGCACCTCACCCTCCCTGATTGAACTAACCTCATTATCTCCATACTGATTTATACCTGCCTCTGGAAATTTCCATTACTTGCATCTGAAGAAGTGAGGTTCTTACCCACGAAAGCTTATGCTCCCAATACTTCTGTTAGTCTTAAAGGTGCCACAGGACCCTCTGTTGCTTTTTACAGATTCAGACTAACACGGCTACCCCTCTGATACTGTAAAACCATAAGACAACTTAAAAGAGGATCTCTAGACTCTCTTACCAGAAAAATGTTGGAGACATTTTAGACAGAATTTGCCAAAACAGCCTGTCTGAGGCTTAATTGAGCAGAACATTGTGCCCTATGCCTGTCACTTGTGAAAGAGTTGGGTTTTCTTGTTGACACTCAGAATAGGAGGGAGGCAGTGAATCTGCTGTCCTGCCAGCACTTTGCACAATCTTTGCAATTTGCTGAATAAAACTGATACAGACAAGGGACTAGCATTAAATAAAAGACAGACTGAAGTGCAGCAGTCCAGATGTGAAAATACTCCTTGAATTGTGCACAGTCTTGGACCTTTGCTATAAGTTCTAGTTCAGCTCTAATCCATTTATACAAAGTTGTGTGTTCAAGGTGAACTGACAGCTTCCTTTGAAATTGAGCATACCATCATTCCTTGCTGGAACTCCTAGCTAGCAATAAAAAGCATCCTATCCATTTGAAAACTATAACTTATGATACAGCACAAGCCCAGATTTTCAAGTTGTTTCCATACAGCCAGCTGAGTTGAAATCATCTGTTCCTCTGTCACTAAACCCAATTAATGCTGAACTGCTCAAGGGTTGGGAGGCTGAAGGAAAAAAGTACCTGGCTCTTCAGGCAACTGCAATTGCAAATGAATGTAGGTGGCCTTCATGGGCATCTTTAACTTAGTACTGCTTCACACTGATATCCCCAAGCAAGAATGCTTAATTTGGGTTTTGGACACTCAGATACTGAATTATAATTCTGGAAACACTGTTAAAGCTAGCCTGGAGTGAACTCATTTTAATATAGTTTGAAATTTTGTTTTGGATCTTAACTTTCTCCTGTGATAAGGTAATCCCTAAGGTAGTTAAGGTGGTTAGCTGGAAAATTGTCTTAATACTGGTCATGTATTGGTAAATTCTCCACATTGTTTTATATTGTTACTTTGGAAACTGGCCAAGGTTACTGAAATTAGTTGACTTTTCTTAATATATTTGCAAATGAAATTGGGGAAAGTGTTTTCATGTTGAACCTAAAGATCAAGGAATGGGCAGCATTACTACAGTTAAACAAAATGTTGGGGAACTGGATAGCTCTAAGTATTAGTGGTACCTTTCCTCTTCACTTAAGGTCACTTTAATGTGGCCAGGGTCAGCAGTTGAAAAACATATTAGCATATGGTGGTTGTTCACTGATCCATGTAAAATGAATTGATGGTCTTAGTCCATCAACACGCAGAATTGTTGGCTTTCTCAGTAGAAAGAACTTTAATTACATGGCTTTGAGGATGACCAGTTCCTTCATTGTAAAAAATGGCCTGGACTAGCTCACAGTTGGAGAGGTCTTGTTGGAAGCTTGTACTACCACCACTCATGCTATAACTGTTTACCTGTAAAATGGCTAACTTCAGTGGAATTTTAAGACAACAGGGCATCTTTCATGAGCATTAATGTTATACAGCATATAATGCAGGACTAAACTGCCTTCAACCAAACTTCTTCGGGATAATTAGACAAGACCCACCTATGAATTTTAGGCTGTAACTAATTGCTGTTTGTTTGTCTAGAGAAGAGTGTCCCCTACAGGAAGTGGGGACACAGTCTTTATCAGAAGTTCTCCACAAGATATAAACCATAGATGATGAGTGTGACTAAGAAACACAATAGTTTTGGTTAACTTCTTTGTAAAACAAATTATTGACTATTAATAACTTTGGGTCAAATTGTGATTTGGGCTACACATTTGTGCAGTGAAATAACTCCACCCATACCCCACTGTGGGCTAGTCATACTTTGGGGTCTGGTCATGTCAGAGTAAACAAGTGATGTGTACTTCCTCACTTCCCCTACAGTGGGTAGTCTGGGAGGAGCAAGGAATGGGTGGAGCCTTGGCTTCATTCCCACACTTGCTGACCTGTGCGGCTGAGCTGGCTTAAGAACTGTTGAAATTTGATGGTGCTACAGTTGAAGGCAAGGGGGAAGAGAATGGTGACTCTCTGGTAGAAGAAAGGATAGTCTAGTGGATAGGGCATTGGACATGGACTCCAGAGACCTAGGTGCAATTCCTGGCTCATCTGCAGACCTCCTGTCTGACCTTAGGCAAATCTACTCAGTCCTTCACTCCCCCCTTTGTGGAAAACAGGAATAATAGTATTTCACAATAGTACTGTGAGGCTAAAATCCATTACTGATTGGGAGTTGCTCAGGTACTGTGGTGATCAGGAACATATAAGTACAGATGCTCAGTGATGTATGAGTCCTGGTGCTTCCTATAGCTGTGCTTCATGGCTGGGTGCAGCTTCCGCATCACTGCGTGCTTAGAGCTGTACCTAACACCACAACCACGCCTTTAGAGTTCTTTTGCTTGTGTAAGTCAATGGCATGCCCTAAGTGAAGAAGAATCTTTGTGACCAATAGTAGGAAAGAAATTTTTTAAAACTGAACTATAAACAGAATAATGAGCTATTAATTTAAAAAATATACTGCCCAAGTGACATGATGGAGGTACCATTTCTACAGTAAACTGTCACAGTTAGTTCTCTAATGTGGCGTTTTTAGAGAAATGCTGCTCAAGTGACTGTATAAATTCCATACAAATCTTCCAGTTTTTTACCAAGTGATTAAACCAATGTAATTTATTATAGTTGTACCAGAGTATTCTTGCTTAGATCTTAAAAAATTTGCTGCCTCAACTATGGCCTTTTGCTGCTATTTATCAGTATTGATTTTACTTTATTGTCTTATTTGGCGATTTATTTCTTTGTTTTTTATAAGATTCGCATCTTAATATTTCTCACAAAATATGTAATTGTATCTGTAAAATATAATTAACTCACTCATTCTAAACCTAATTATGTTTATATTATATTGGAAACACTTATTTTTAAAATGTATTCTACTTATTTTATGGAAGAATTATTTTATTTATTTATTGCAGTGTCAAAGGGGAGAGAAGACTGGCTTGGGAATTCCTAGAATTCCCATGATAAGATAAGTAACATATAACTGCTGCAAGAATAATTATTCTTCAAAGAGATGAGATGCATGATTGCATCTGCAGTTTGTGGCCTCATTTCTGTACATCATTGTGTTTTTGTAGCTACTTTAAAGAGCCACTTAAACAGAATGGGCCAAATTGGCCCAGGATACAGCTCCATTGATTTCAAAACCATTATGCCAGGGATGAATGGAATCTCTAAATGAAACAAAGTTGCAAGGTAGGATGTACAGAGCAGCCCCTGACATGCCTCTCTATGGGCCTCAGAGAAATTAGACTCTGGCCCAGTGATTAAAAATAAGTTAAGTCAAGCTGGTTGGAAATTTGTCAACAACACATTTTCTGTTGGAAAATACCAATTCATCAAAATCAAACTGTTCCCTGAGAATGTGTCAATTTCAATTCCAGCTCCCAAACTCCTAAGCTTGCAGTTTCTCAGCAGCTTGGGCTCCTGGAGTTTCCCAGCTCCTGGCCCTAGCTACCAGGGTCCCCAGTTCCAGGGCAGGCTACTGTGGAATTGAGGCTCCTGGGGTTTCCAGGGTCCCTGGCTCTAGGGCAGCTCCAGGGCTGATGCCCCCTGTATTCCATGGGGCTCTGGGATCTCCGGGAACCTTGGAAACATTTCTAAATAAGAAAATGAACTTTTAGAATTCCTGGTTCATGGGAAATTTCAAAATTTCATTTTTCATTCCATTTCAGAACAACTTCTTTCTTTGAAACTTTGGAATTTCCCACAGACCAGGAATTCCAGTTTTAAGCCTACTCTACAGGTACACCTACTTACCGACTTAAGGCCAGACTTTTAAAAGCATTTAGCTTGCTAAAGATGGCAATAAGTGCCTAGTGGGATTTTCAAAAGCATGTAGGCACCTAACTCCCATTTGAATTAGCACCTATCTGCATCTTTAGGCACCACAAGTACAGATTCAAGAAGCTATTTAGGCACCTTTGTCCCATTTAAATCAATGGGAGTTAGGCACCTAAATACCTTTGTGAATCTGTCCCCTAAATACCTTTAAAAAATCTCCCCTGTAGTGCTTGACCCATAGCCTACTGAAGTAGCTTATGAATAAGGCTTCTGGTTTCTAACGATGTCCCAACCCTCACCCCTATGCTTTGATATTACCCTCAATATACCAGTCACCTATTTCATCAACAAACGTATCTGGCATCATTCTATGCTGCCCTCTACATATGGAATAACTTCCCACTACTGGTCCACCAAGCTACCAGTTTGTCATGATTCAAGACCCTCCTTTACTCACGTTTTCACAATACCCACACTAAGTGAGTCAGCAGTCCTAACTTTATATACATATGAAACAATAGCACAATCTATGAACCAACAAGTGCTCTAACGTTAACAGAGTCATCACATGATTACCTTGCTGTGTCCATTATCCTTCTTCACTCTATTTACTCCGTACAGTTTGTTACAGTCATAGTGTTGCATCTTAACGTGGGCCAATGTGACTAGTCATGAGCACAAAGTTACTCACATGGATGTTTGCAGGACTAGTCCTTGAACTCTCTGGAACATGGGCTTTGTCTCTCTCTCTCTTTTTTTTTTTTTTTTTTTAAACTTTAGTTCTTGTGACACTTTCTCAGGGTAGTTGGAACCATAAACCACTGTTTTACCCCTCTACCTCAGCGAGAGAGTTGTTGGAGTTTAAATTGTGTCAGCTCCCTGCCACACTAGTCTGTCTACCTCACCAACAAACTCCTCAAGACTCTGCCACTCTTAATCTGGCCTTGAAAGTAACATTCCGTGAACTCCAGTTCCCGAACCACCTGGAAAAGCATTCCTCTGCACTATCCAGCCCCTATCAATTAACAGTCACAGAAAGCACACACCTCAGCCTGTTAGTTTAGCTGAGGACCACACTTTACTACACAGCGCTGAGATGATTTAATAGTAAAACCAAAAATAAGTGTATTAATAACAAACAGATTTAAGTGATAGTAAGCAAGGATAATATACACAGAAAATGGTTACAAATAAAACAAAGTAAAATGTTTTTATTGTATAATGTTTAACAGATTGTATTCCTGGTCTCAGGCAATTTCTCACTGACAGTCAGTTCTGAGCATCCCCAACGTACATTGCTGGGGATTCACCTTTCAGAGATTCCAAGAGTACTAGCCTCTTTGTCTTTTAAGTGATGGATAACCACAATGTCTTTTCCCCCCACAGTTCAGAAAACCTTTTTAAAAAAATATATTTAGAGTAACCCCAAATTTCTTCTTCCCCATTGCTTGTTCCTTAGGGTATACGTGCCATGTCCCTTTTTCGCCCTCTTGTTAATTAGCTCCTCCTATTGGTTTAATTAATTTGTTCACCCTAGATGCAAATGTACTTTCATTGTCTCTGGCTTACACAGCTTGACCCAGGCAGACTGGCAAATCCACATTTCTTTGTCTAGGACCATCCTGATTATCCTCTCTACTCAGATTGCTTTTTCTGAACATATTTTAGGAACATATTTCCAGCACACATACATGATTTTTTACACACTAACCAAACATATGTCATGCAATAATATTAATGACCAATGGGTCACCAATTTTTATTTGATACCTTACAAGATACTTTTTGGATAAATACTATGACAACAGTGTGTTAGGTATAGTAAGTTTATCAGGCTGGGTAACATTTGTATTTATGAAACAGTGAGCCTTTTTCCATTTGACACTGAAGGGCTCCCAAGCACAATTCTCATGAAAGTCAAGAAATAATACAGAAATATTCTGTGCAGATTTACCCCACAATTCTGCTAATGATGTCAGATGCTGCAACACCTCCACTACGCCGGGGCTGAGCCTTGCATGAGCACAGATTGTCAATTGTTCTGTTACGTGATACTTGCTAATGGGGCCAGGATAGCGCACTCAATTCATTTATATTAGTGACCCTAATCATCAGGATTAGAAATCAGGTCTCTAGAAGTTAAAGGCTAGTGCAGTTAACTGCCTACACCAGTTACAGGGGGTTTTCATGAAAAGCAAGGATGTTCAGAGGATAATATTTGAATAGTTAAATGCAGTAGGCCATATGTTCATAAGTGCTTAGCACCTCGCTGCTCTCAATAGGATCTTTACCAAGTCTGGGATCAAAGATGGATGTTGCTTCAGCAACCCAGTTCAGACACCCCCAGTGCTCAGGCCTTTAAAATCTAGATTTCTGATTTGGGCCTTTCTCTAATTAAACATAATGGGAAAACATCTGGGACGTCCCTGTTGTTCTGCTGCACTGCCTTGAATCTCAGCCAATTATCTAGAGGATTTCTTGGTGGATCTTGTTCTCTTATTCTCTTGGCCTGTCAACAAGCCTCCTGGCTCAGTTAAATATCATTGCCCTCTCATTATTTGGAAAAATTTTCTTTCACACCAACAAAAAAATCACATACTGTAAAACTGTGTATGGGGGGGGGAGGAAGAGTGGAGGCAAATAATGCACGTCATGTAGGTTTTGTACAAAAGTATAAATAATTCCAACCAGGCTAATTAAAATCATGAGGCATATAAAACTGTGATCCCTCTGAACTCTGTGCTTGCTGTTCCCTTCGTGTTAAATCCCAGTATGCCATATAACACAATGGATAGGTATTTCATTCCTAAAGCGTGTCCACATCAAACACCATCTTTGGCCTGATCCTGCCCATCCCAGTATGGAATACTGCCACTAACTTACCCCTCTCTAGTAGTAGAAGAAGGGGATAAGGGAATGTGTAGCATTCTCATTAGCATAATGAAGATGAAATTTAATTAAATGGTCATTCTCCACCATGGCACACTCCACTTTGATTGTTTCCATGTCTGGATAAGGCAGGGTGTGTACAGAGGGCTTCAGAATTATTACTGATCAGTCAAAGGACAAAGCTTGGTGATTTACCTTATCAGTGCCCATGCATAGCCTCTACTCACACTTCTGCTACAGTTCAACAGCATTGGACACTCTGCTGTGCAGTGTGCAAGTGCTGCCAGCAAGAAGGTCTGTGTGCAAAAGCAGCTGATTAATCTAAGGCATCCGCATGTCTGAACTGAAAATGCTATTTCATGATCAATTACCAATTCTGACAGACAAAGTAAGTATGGTACCAAAATATAATAGTTCCAAGTTTAAAGTTACACTAGATATTAAATAATATCTAGGTGGGTATCAAGAAAAATGTTTTCCCCTTGCATCAATTTGTTGCAACACAAAATAAATGCATACTTTCTCTTTTTAAAAAAATGCTTTCGATATCACAGTTTTGGGGTAATTTGATCTATGGATATGTTGTTTTCTCTTTCATTACACACTTTAACTGCCTGTTTACTGCAAAACATGTCTGATTATCCATGGAGACTGCCTTATCTACTACTGAATATTCTAAATTTGTCCTGATTAATGGTTCAAAATTGAAACCTTTTATGCTCACCCCGCTTTCATTCTAGTGATTTGGATATAGTGGGACACAGATCTAAATAACCTCTGCTTTTGGTTTTGCAAAACCAAAACCCAACCAACTAGCTTTTGGAAAAACAAAGATATAAAGAAAGTATAGCCTCCTCAGTGTATCTGTGGTCATAACACTCCAAAAATCTCAACAGAATGATAAAACCAGCATGTGCTTAACATAAGAATGGCCATACTGGCTCAGACCAAAGGTTCATCTAGCCAAGTATCCTGTCTTCCGACAGTGGCCAATGCCAGGTGCCCCAGAGGGAATAAACAGAACAGGGAATCATCAAGTGATCCATCCTCTGTCACCCATTCCCAGCTTCTGGCAAACAGAGGCTAGGGACACCATCTCTGCCCATCCTGGCTAATAGCCATTGATAGACCTATCCTCCATGAATTAATCTAGTTCCTTTTTGAACCCTATTATAGTCTTGGCCTTCACAATATCCTCTGGCAAGGAGTTCCAGAGGTTGACTTTGTGTTGTGTGAAAAAAATACTTCCTTTTGTTTGTTTTAAACCTACTGCCTATTAATTTCATTTGGTGGCCCCTAGTTCTTGTGTTATGAGAAGGAGTAAATAACATTTCCTTATTTACTTTCTCCACACCAATCATGATTTTATAGATCTCTATCATATCCCCCCTTAGTAGTCTCTTTTCCAAGCTGAAAAGTCCCAGTCTTATTATTCTCTCCTCATACTGCAGCCGTTCCATACCCCTAATCATTTTTATTGCCCTTTTCTGAACCTTTTCCAAGTCCAATATATCTCTTTTGAGATGGGGCGACCACAGATGCACGCAGTATTCAAGATGTGGGCATGCCATGGATTTATATATAGGCTTCTGATTTCCTAGAATATTCTGAAAGCTAAAAATCAAACTTAGGGCACTGACAAATATTCATGGCAATGGGGCAGATGAAACTAATAATGACTGAAGTTGTGAGGCATTCACCATGACAATTTTAAAGAATAGCATTTGCCCTCATATTTTGGCCATTATTCCTTCTCACAATGAGAGAAAATAATTGATTGTGCTTATTGGTGTTGTACACCACTTGGGACATGTATACGATATACACTTTTGTCCTGTCAGATTGCTCTACTGAATGCAAACTCATTCTATTTCATCCTAAATTATTTGGTTCACACTGATGTAATAGGTATTAAAAGTTATAATTAGGATATTTTATGATAACAAAAAAATCATTTAGCTGGCTTACTCACAAGTAAGAAGCTATTCAAACCATGGGGACATATTAAGCTCTATATCAATTATATTAATAGATATCAGGGCAACAGACTTCACATTGCAGAAACTTTGACATAAACTCTCTCTTACTCACACACATTGGTGCAGAAACTAGGGGCGCTGCCACACACCTTGGCTTGAAAAGGTTTCCATTATATAAAGGGTTTACAGTTTGGTTCAATGGCTCTTAGCACCCCCACTATACAAATTGTTCCAGTACCACTGCACGCAGAAGGGAGCTAATATGCAGCATGTTGTTGCTAATTGTTACAAGTAGAGTGCTATGAGCTTTCTATCAGTTTCATGGGATGTATTGCATGCTTTTTACTAAGAAGAATCAAGAATTTAATAGATGCATGAAAGTGTTTCTTTCTTCATAGATTCACTCTGTGCTAAGAACAGTGCAGATTTGACCCCTGAATACTTTCCTTTAATGAACTCTTCACCCTGTAGATAATTAAGAGGTACACTCTCTTGAATTTTGGAAGATATTGCTTCTGAATTTTGTAGACATTCAAAAGCTTTCAAGAGCATCCATAAGATCTCTCACTGGAATTCCCTATGGACAGCATTCACACAGCTTCTCACTGGAATGTCCTATAAGATAAATGGCATTTTATTGAACACTATGAACATTATCAAAGACTCTTTATAAAGATACCAAATGCTGTGTAATAATAGAGTGCGTGAGTGCACAGAAAGATTTAAAATTACTAAAATAGTTAGACTAAGTTTTGTTCTTTTATTCATTCTTTCTGTCACTGACATGTCTTCTAAGCTCACAAGAGGACATTAATATTGGGATCAAATGGAAAACAAGCTAACACCAGGCTTGGAATTTTGGATTTATGACATATTCCTGTTAAAAAAACCACTCAAAACTAGGGAGTGTTTGGTAATATTTGGTGAAGTTCAAAGTGACAAGATGTTGAGTACCACCACAAAGGCAAAAGAGTTAAATGCTAAGAAGGATTTAGTCTATGAAAAGTGGACTCCTTCACCTATATGGGACATTCTGGTAATGATCAATCAAAGCTGTTATCTAAAATGTAGAACCTATGAAACATTGTCATGAACACTCACCTAAAGTGCTGTAAAGAGTTTGGTCTCATCTATACATATGTATAAATGATATCAATGAGAATTAGCAGTTCATGTAGCAAGATGAGGAAAAAGATTGGGCACAACAATAAAGGACAACAGCTTCTGTATGGTGAAGATAAAAGAGGTGATAGATGTTACCAGGTACATGGTGACTAGTCTAAACGGAAATAAGGACAGATGACAAAGTGAGATGGTGGGGTGAATTTCTCTTTAGATGATCAGTAGCAGAACAGTATTCTGTAAAGATTTTGTTTAGGAAATGTTTCTTCTGAAGTTGAGCTAGATCTGAGTTAAAATAATGGCAACACTCTAACTAAGCCTGCAGGGAAATATAATGGACTTTCACTTTGGCATTTCTGGCTGGGAATTATTCCCATAACAAATACCTCAGATGTTCATAATTGGTATTTTGGCAGTCTAAATTAATCCCCATCTGTTACACTACACCTGTGCCCACTCAAGGGGTAATAACTTCATTAGGGTTAGGAGCCAGCCAAGAATGGTTGTAGATGAGAAACCTGCAGAATGTGGCAAGTGTCATCTCTTCCAAAAGAAGCCCCTACAGTATGACAGCAGTGACCCATTAGTGTCATAAGCCTCTCATACCTGTTCAGATTTGTATTCCAAATTAGAGTATGGCTTTGTATGCTAATTATTCAAAGGCACATTCTGATTGGGCCATTTTGATGATGTCACAGCTGTGAGTGAACTCCCAATGATGCATAGTTGGGACCCCCAACACCAGAAAAAAGAAATAAACATTCCTAATCTCACTGAACCAAATTTAGCTGTAGCATGAGAAGGACCAAAGTGAGTTTGACTTCCATTCATGTGTGTATGCACTGAATTTGACCCATCATGGGTGGGATGTTGGTTGGGAAATAAATGAATATTGGGTGGGGAAAATAATTGAGGGGAAAAAGTTCAATACATTTAAGTAGTGCACTTCTTAAGTGGTTTGAGGCATGTACCTAAAGGGTGTAGCAATAGCCTATTAACCCCCATCCTCTTGTGGCTTTAACAGTCACCATAAGAATGGTGGAGTTGAAGATGTAGGGGCTGATTCTGAAATTATTTACTCTAATTTAACACTCATACAACTCTTGGTAACAGAGATGATGTGTAACTGTTGAGGGGCAATGTAAAAGTTCTGGTGGTATGTAGCAGGGTTCAAGGCATATAAACCCTGGCAGAAATCTGCTTGGTAAATAAGGGTAAATTGATGTAAGATCAGAATCATGCCCATGAAGTTTGTGGTACTTGTGGCTTGTGTTATATAGTACCTTTTACTTTTTAAGAACAATTGTCATATTACCATCATTTATAAGTACAAGTTATTCATAGATTCATAGACTTTAGGACTGGAAGGGACCTCGAGAGGTCATCGAGTCCAGACCCCTGCCCTCATGGCAGGACCAAATACTGTCTAGACCATCCCTGATAGACATTTATCTAACCTACTCTTAAATATCTCCAGAGATGGAGATTCCACAACCTCCCTAGGCAGTTTATTCCAGTGTTTAACCACCCTGACAGTTAGGAACTTTTTCCTAATGTCCAACCTCAACCTCCCTTGCTGCAGTTTAAGCCCATTGTTTCTTGTTCTATCCTTAGAGACTAAGATGAACAAGTTTTCTCCCTCCTCCTTATAACACTCTTTCAGATATCTGAAAACTGCTATCATGTCCCCTCTCAGTCTTCTCTTTTCCAAACTAAACAAACCCAATTCTTTCTGCCTTCCTTCATAGGTCATGTTCTCTAGACCTTTAATCATTCTTGTTGCTCTTCTCTGGACCCTCTCCAATTTCTCCACATCTTTCTTGAAATGCGGTGCCCAGAACTGGACACAATACTCCAGTTAGGGCCTAACCAGAGCAGAGTAGAGCGGAAGAATGACTTCTCGTGTCTTGCTCACAACACACCTGTTAATACATCCCAGAATCACGTTTGCTTTTTTTGCAACAGCATCACACTGTTGACTCATATTTAGCTTGTGGTCCACTATAACCCCTAGATCCCTTTCTGCCGTACTCCTTCCTAGACAGTCTCTTCCCATTCTGTATGTGTGAAACTGATTGTTCCTTCCTAAGTGGAGCACTTTGCATTTGTCTTTATTAAACTTCATCCTGTTTACCTCAGACCATTTCTCCAATTTGTCCAGATCATTTTGAATTATGACCCTATCCTCCAAAGCAGTTGCAATCCCTCCCAGTTTGGTATCATCTGCAAACTTAATAAGCGTACTTCCTATGCCAATATCCAAGTCGTTGATGAAGATATTGAACAGAGCCATTCTCAAAACAGACCCCTGCGGAATCCCACTTGTTATATCTTTCCAGCAGGATTGGGACCCATTGATAACTACTCTCTGAGTACGGTTATCCAGTCAGTTATGCACCCATCTTATAGTAGTCCCATGTAAGTTGTATTTGCCTAGTTTATCGATAAGAATATAAGATAATAGCTAGAGGCTCAGATACTTCCTCTGTTAGCTCCTTGAGTATTCTAGGATGCATTTCATCAGGCCCTGGTGACTTGCAGGCATCTAACTTTTCTAAGAGATTTTTAACTAGTCTTTTTTTATTTTATGTTCTAAACCTACCCTCTTCCCATTAGCATTCACTATGTTAGGCATTCCTTCAGACTTCTCGGTGAAGACCGAAACAAAGAAGTCATTAAGCAACTCTGCCATTTCCAAGTTTCCTGTTACTGTTTCTCCCTCCTCACTGAGCAGTGGGCCTACCCTGTCCTTGGTCTTCCTCTTGCTTCTAATGTATTGATAAAAAGTCTTCTTGTTTCCCTTTATTCCTATAGCTAGTTTGAGCTCATTTTGTGCCTTTGCTTTTCAAATCTTGCCCCTGCATTCCTGTGTTGTTTGCCTATATTCATCCTTTGTAGTTTGTCTAGTTTCCATTTTTTATATGACTCCTTTTTGTTTTTTAGATCATGCAAGATCTCGTGGTTAAGCCAAGGTGGTCTTTTGCTACATTTTCTATCTTTCCTACCCAGCAGAATAGCTTGCTTTTGGCCCTTAATCGTGTCCCTTTGAAAAACTGCCAACTCTCCTCAGTTGTTTTTCCCCAGTATTGATTCCCATGGGACCTTACCTATCAGCTCTCTGAGCTTACCAAAATCCGCCTTCCTGAAATCCATTGTCTCTATTTTGCTGTACTACCTTCTACCCTTCCTTAGAATTGTGAATTCTATGATTTCATGATCACTTTCACCCAAGCTGCCTTC
Organism: Terrapene triunguis; assembly: GCF_002925995.2. Taxonomy (NCBI): domain Eukaryota; kingdom Metazoa; phylum Chordata; order Testudines; family Emydidae; genus Terrapene; species Terrapene triunguis. The sequence goes on along the minus strand of NW_020664419.1, from coordinate 28,406,633 downwards.
CACTTTCAAATTCTCAATGAGTTCCTCCCTATTTGTTAAAATCAAATCTAGAACAGCTTCCCCCCTAGTAGCTTTGTCAACCTTCTGAAATAAAAAGTTGTCTGCAATGCAGCCCAAGAACTTATTGGATAGTCTGTGCCCCGCTGTGTTATTTTCCCAACATATATCTGGATAGTTGAAGTCCCCCATCACCACCACCAAATCTTGGGCTTTGGATGATTTTGTTAGTTGTTTAAAAAAAGCCTCATCCACCTCTTCCACCTGGTTAGATGGCCTGTAGTAGACTCCTAGCATGACATCACCCTTGTTTTTTACCCCTTTTAGCCTAACCCAGAGACTCTCAACACTTCCGTCTCCTATGTCCATCTCCACCTCAGTCCAAGGGTGTACATTTTTAATATATAAGGCAACACCTCCTCCCTTTTTCCCCTGTCTATCCTTCCTGAGCAAGCTGTACCCATCCATACCAACATTCCAATCATGTGTATTATCCCACCAAGTTTCGGTGATGCCAACAATGTCATAGTTGTATTGATTTATTAGCACTTTCAGTTCTTCCTGCTTATTACCCATACTTCTCGCATTTGTATATAGGCATCAAAGATACTGATTTGATCTTGCCTCCCAGTTTTACCCCAACCCTCCTTTCTCTCTGCCATTATAGCCCACACTCCCTCCTATTTCCGACCCATCTCCCAGGTCTCCATGTTCTCCACTTACTTAGAAGCCCTCTGTTTGGCATCCAATATTATGCAAGGATTAGGCTCAATTGCAATGAGTCAAGGAAAAAAACATAAAACAAATCCCCCCAAAATATGGCAAAATATTTGGAAGTTCATGCTCACTGCTGGCCTAACCACTGATGCACTGAGATGATACAGAAGGGGAAAAAAAGATTCTATAAATGTTGATTCTCCATGAGATCTTCATCTTTGTGTATTTCATTGTGAACTAGCTATAGCTGAAATAGCTTATTTGTACTTACAGTCAAGTAATAACTAGAAGCACACTGAAAGTATGTGTTGTAAAGACCAGGGATATAGTGTTTTTTCTTTTAAGGTATTGTAATTGTTATGGTAGATTTTCACATCCCTCATATTTGACATCACTGTTTCTTGTCACATGCTCAGCTGGGTTTTTTTATAGATGTTATGTTTATTTTAATGCAATTTTTTATATATGTTACAGAAATTGCCATTAAACAGCCAACATTTACCAAAGATTACCACTTTAGTACCTCACATGAAGTGGTCTGGCTACACTTGCTCAATGTTGATCTTTTAATGGTCACCAATGTATTAGGACAAAATTCTGATGATACAATATATTTGTAAGTAAATGTATCCATGGTGTCAAGTACATTAACAATATGCGAGTGACCGAGAACATGATTGCACTTATCATTCAAGTGCAATATGCATGTGGGTTTTAATTATTAAAAAGCCTTTATTCCATTGATAACACTGCTCTACAGCCAAAATGCTTCTGAAATAAGTGTAGTCAAACTTTACTAATTCTGGGTCACTGAGAACGAAAATGATGCTTAAAATTGTTGATTGGCTCTAGTTTTCAAGATATGCTATTGGGTCAGTATATACGACCCTTGACTTGGGAATGGCGGAGGATAAGTGAGTTATAAAGGGAAGAGATCTCAATTTAAACCAGAAATGACATAATACATCTTTGACTGGATCTATGAATAAATCTATGACTGGGTTTGGACAGTACTTGCTTTTTAGGCAAAACAATGAATGATGCAATGTGAAGCTGGTATTGCGTCATACATGATATGAATTGCATCATGTTGTTCCTAGACAACATGGATGATGCAATCATAACGAAGCTTACATCACTCTGCTGAACAAATTGCCCTATATCAGCTCTAGAAATCGTACAGTGTCGTGCTCTCTTATTTGTCAGTGTTTGATTTTGCAAAGGGACACATTTCTGTTTAGCCAAAGTGATCAGAGATGCCTCGTACTTGTGTGAACAGTGCAGATAACTTCTGCTATGTTTGTGGTGAAGTGACTTTTGCATCACAAAAGCGCAGTATAACCACTATGGTTAAGAAAGCCTATCACCTTTATTTTGGCAGCAAAATTGGAGAGCAGGACAAGAGGTGGGCCCCACACATATACTGCAACACTTGAGCAACAAATCTTCGCCAGTGGTTGAACAGGAAAAGGAAATCTATGCCTTTTGCAGTGCCAATGATTTGGAGAGAGCCAACAGATCATATCAGCAATTGTTACTTCTGCATGGTGCCTCCAGTTGGGAAAGGTGTGTCAAAGAAGAAAAAGTGGACTGTGCATTATCCAAACATTCCATCAGCTATACGCCCAGTACCCCACGGAGAAGGACTGCAGATTCCTGATGCACCAGAATCATTCTCACTTGAGTCAGACGAGGAAGAGGAAGAGGATGAAACTTCTGGTCCTGAACCATCAATGTCACAGGACCCACATTTTCTCCCATCCTCCTCCTCTGAACCACACCTCATAACACAGGTGAACTGAATGACCTTGTCAGGGATTTGGAACTACCCAAGAGTAAGTTAGAGCTGTTGGGCTCCAGACTACAGCAGTGGAATCTCCTGGCAGGTGATGTTAGGGTTTCCATGTTCCGTCAAAAGGATCTTGTCCCATTCTTCTTCATGGAAGGTGATCTTGTAGCCTGCAACAACATCAATGGTGTGATGGCAGCCCTCAACATCGTTCATGATCCAGATGAGTGGAGACTGTTCATTGATTCATCGAAGATGAGTCTTAAAGCTGTTTTACTGCATAATGGCAATGTTTTGCCATCAATTCCAGTTGGTCATGCAGTCCATATGAAGGAAACCTATGACAACATGAAACAACTTTTGAGGTGCATAAACTATGACCAACATCAGTGGCAGCTTTGTGGCAATTTGAAGGTTGTTGCTCTCTTGCTTGGTCTGCAGACTGGATACACAAAGTACTGCTGTTTTCTCTGCCAATGGGATAGTCGTGCAAGAGATTCCCACTACATCAAGAAAGATTGGCCACTCCGACAGTCATTGGAGCCTGGGAGGAAAAGTGTTCAGCATCCACCACTTGTTGAATCAAGGAAGATTTTGTTACCACTCTTACACATCAAGCTGGGTCTGATGAAGAACTTTGTCAAGGCCATTAACAAAACACAAGCAGTACCTCCGTGGAAAATTTCCAAGGTTAAGTGAAGCTAAGATAAAGGAAGGTGTCTTTGTTGGTCCTCAGATTCGTGAACGTCCTTGAGATGATGCATTTGACCATGCACTGCCTGGCAAGGAAAAGACGGCATGGAAAGCCTTCCAGTTAGTGGCAATAAATTTTCTCAGAAACAACAAGGCAGACAACTACAGGTTGTTGGTGGAAAACCTCCTCAAGGCATACAAAAGCCTTGGTTGCAACATGTCACTAAAGATACATTTTTTGCACTCTCATCTAGATGTTTTTCCACCCAACTGCGGAGCAGTGAGCGATGAGCACGGCGAGCGATTTCACCAGGACATTGCAACAATGGAGAAACGCTATCAGGGCAAATGGAGCCCATCAATGCTTGCAGACTATTGCTGGACAGTGACAAGAGATGCTCCATTTAATGAATACAAGAGACAAGCCAAGAAGCGCCGAGTAGACACTGAATAGGACTAAACTATGTACAGAATAGTTTTTTGCCTTTTGTTTCATAATAAATTTTATTTATATAATCCTTTTGCTGAATTTTAAAGTGTTACATAAACAGGACAGGTGAAATATTATCATGTAAAGCAACCATAAACACATGAAAAGACCTAGGTTTACAATTTATGATTAAAACTCTACTATCTACACAATATACATAGACATAAAATGTAAAAACTTAAATATCTTAGAAACAGTAGCCAATCAGTTGTTTTAATTGTCATATTTGAATTCAGCACATCAAAATACATAATAAATAGCACATTTTATCTCTGAAGCAGACGACTTCTCAAAAATTGTAGACCAGTGTAATTATAATGGAAATATGAGCTCATGATATAAAAATGTAGTTCATATAAATTACATGAATAACTGTAAATGAAGAAAATTGCTAACATATAGCCAACATAATTTGACTTACTACATTTTACTTTAATTTTCCCCTTGATTAAATTTTGTGAAAGTGGTATGATAAGCTCTGTGATGAGAAGGTATACAGTTCACATCTAAGTAGTTCATGGAGAATTATAAAACAGAGTGCTGAGATAATTAAATAAGTATTAAATGGATTAGTTGGTCAGATCCCAAAGCTCTGATATGGCTTTTAAGTGGGAAAGAATGCAAAATGACTACAAAATCTGCTGATGTGATTTCAATAACAGTTTTAGCTGTCATAGTGGGTGTGATCTCTTATATCCTGCAATGCATGGCATCTGTCACCCTACAAAATTATTAGAAAAATGATCATTTCCTGCTGAGTGTTTTAATTTTTAGTTTGGATGGGGAAAAGAAAGAAGAAAAGTCTGTAGCAGAAACTGGATGCACATTTCCTGACTGGTCACATGAAATACTGGGAAACATATTTATAGGTGCTAAGTATAGAACCTCAGAATTGGTATTTTTCTTCAACTGTTTCTCTGTTATGGGTGTCATGCTAAATCTTATTTTTATGCTGATCTCATGCAGCACAGAAATCATAGGTCCTTATACTCAAAAGAAATTCAGCAGTGGATATTTAACACCCACAAAGGCATATCCCACTGCAGAATTGGGGCAACAGATTACTAGATTGTAAAGCCAGAAGGGACCTTCATAATCATCTAGTCTCACCTCCTGCATAACAACAGACCAGAGAATTTAATCCAGTAATTCCTGCTTCAAGCCTATGGGTGGAATCCTGGCTCCATTGAAATCAATGGCAAAACTCCCATTAACTTAAATGGAGACTGGATTTCAACCCGTATCTTTTAGGGAGACATCCAATCTTGGTTTAAAGTCTTCAGGTGATGGAGTATCTACCACATCCATTAGTAAATTGTTTCAGTGGTTATTCTCCTCATTAAAATGTTTGTCATCCAATCAGGGGGCAGAAAAAATATGATATGATTTAGATGATCAGTCACAAATCATGAATGATAAATGGCAAATAGTCACAATGAACAGTTCACAAACAGCCCACTGCACATGAAAATCCCATTATTTGTCCATATGATTCAGTTAATACAAATCATTTTAAAATATAGGAATTGTTTTCCTGTAAAAATGTCATTTAAGAGGCTTGAAAAGTTTTCACACCCTTTCTATTTTAGGATATTTATTGAAATTTTCTTATTTTTGGTCTGAGGAAAGGTACTGAAGAAGAAACATATGTGGATAGTTCTATTAAAAAAGTATGATTATATTTAAATGTTTGTTAATGAATCACAATCTAAATAATAATCCTGCACACTGAATCTCTATAGGAAATGATTCCCTACCTTTGGGATTTACAAGGTAAAAAACCTGTCAGATATCTTGATTTGCATTTCATCTCTTACTCCCTGCAAAACTACCTCTTTGAGTCCTTGGCTTGATATTTTCCTCAGTCTTCTCTCGTGCTTGCTCTGTTGTGCTTTTTCTTTTGGCATTGTGTATATTTTACAATGCCCTTTCAGGTCAAACTCTACTTTTTCTAATTGTACCCTCACATTTTGTTTTAGGTATCTTGTTTTGGATCTCTGGAGAAAAGTTTTCCTTTGTGAACCGATTTCCAAACCCTCCAACAAAATCACAGTTGCAAACTTTCCCCAAGCTATTTCACTGGAGATTATTTCTACCTCTTTTGCCAGGATTTTATATATTACAAACAGGTATTGTCTTGTAGAAAGACACCAATTTAAAAAGCTGTTAAGCCTTTGATTATTTTTTATTAGTTACTGTTTCTTTCTAAAAAAAAAAAAAAAAAAAAAAAGCTAAAAAAGAAGGTCCCGGTTCTATAATTAATAGACGTGAGTCGGCAAAGAGAAAGACATATTAATTAATCATAATTAATCAATCTACTTTTACACTTACCAGACTCCAGTCAAACAAAAGTGTTAGTAACACATTAACTTGCATTTTCATGCCTTTGAATATAATGATAAAATATCACAGATAAAGCTGGTAGTATTGCCTATTATTAAGGTTGTTCTCACTATAATACCCTGTTTTCAATTGTTTATAACTTTGTGAAACTTTAACCTTTGAAATTTTCTATGCTAGGTATCTACCCCAGGCTAACTTTATTTGGAAAATGTCAGCCAATATAATTCAGCCATTTCCAAGACCAAGGCTAGGGGAAACTACACTGTTTTACCCATGTTAAAAGAAGAGTGAAGTTTTTTGTTGTTGTTGTTGTTTTGAAAAGTAGTAGGCGCTTTGAATCAGGGATTTGAACTTCGCAAAGGGGTGACTTAGCCTTTGTGTAAGGAATGTGTTTTTTACCCCCCCCCCCCGATAATTCACCGAAATTTGGCTGAATGATAAGCCTTAAAAATCACAGTTCACACATGTTCAGTAGACACGTCTTTGATTTTTAACACTAAAATCTCTGAAGATTCTGTCCTCACTGAGCACATTAAATCTCTAATAGCTCCCAGTGCTGACCAGACTGCACATGCACCATTCACACAGAATGACTAAGCATGATCCCTCATAGCTCCTACGTGTGATTGTTCCGTACATCTGCCATCTCCACAGAGAAACTGAACATGCTCCAGCCACAGCTATGGGGGTTCAGAAGGACTTTCTTTGAAATAGCTGCTTTCAGCTGCTCTGGACAAGGCATCAGAACTATGAGTAGGGAACCTGTATTCTTCTATACCGGGGTCGGCAACCTTCGGCACACAGCCCATCAGGGTAATCCGCTGGTGGGCCGCCAGACATTTTGTTTACATTGATCGTCTGCAGGCACGGCCGGCCCCCCGCAGCTCCCAGTAGCTGTGGTTCGCCGGTCCCGGCCAATGGGAGCTGCGGGAAGTGGTGGGCCACAGGGACAAGCTGGCCACCGCTTCCCACAGCTCCCATTGGCCAGGAACAGCAAACCGCGGCCTCTGGGACTTGCAGGGGACACTGCCTGAGGACAGTCAACATCAGCAACATGTCTTGCAGCCCGCAATCAGATTACCCTGATGGGCCGCATGCCAAAGGTTGCCAATCCCTGTTCTATACTCTCAATGATCCCTGCTGCCATCCAGGCAGCAAGGAAGAAGCCATTGAATTTGAACAAAGAAGAGACAAAAGCTGAACCAGAGGGAGGCAAAGGGGTAGACTAGGAAAAGGGTTTTGATGAGACTGGGACTGGAGGAGGGGAGAGAAAGTGGAACTGGGTGTTGAGGGGGAGGGAAAGCTGGAACTAGAACCTGGGTGGGCATTGAGGATGGAATTGTTGGGGTAAGGAGACTAGGGGGCTGAATTATAGTTGCATTTCCTAACTTTTGAGTGTCTGACTTTGCAACCTTAATATTCTTTTAACACAGTTTTTTTGTGAGCAATACAACTTTATATTAGTGTCAGTGGCATAGCCAGGTTCTAACATCAGGGGGAGCGAACACATAAAAAAAGGCGCCACCCAACATATCAAATTACTAATTACATACTTTTAAATTTGTTATACATATTTATTTTGTACTTAAAACAAAAACACAAGAATGATCCAGCCATGGAAGGGTTTGCACAGCCGGCATTTTGCAGGGGAACTTTAGATTATACTTAGATATACTTTAGATTCTAGAAAGTAAATGACAGATTACAGTAGTTTATAATTGTCACAGGTTTAAAAAAAAATACTGGCCATTTTTTCCAGTTACTAATTTCATTTTAAAAATCAATCAATGAAATGCACTTTATTTATAATAGACCGTAATACTAAAGTCACCAAAAAGGCATGACAAATACAAGTTTTATGAGAATTGGTGAGCAAAGATCTCATAGCTCTTTGGGGTTGGACAAAGCAGCAATTTCCCTTAAAGTAGCTTTATTCATGGAGGTTTTTTTTAAACAAAAGACATCTGTATGACACAGGTTGGCAGTCTAACATTTTTGAAACACTGAGTACTGAAAGTTAGGGTTTTTAACCAATTTAAGCTGTACACACACACACACACACACGTACACACATTGCTTAATTTGTGCAAGGGTTTGCCAAGGCTGAGTCCCAGCACCTGAAGGCTTGGCAATTCATAGCCCTGGTACCTTTGGGCTTGCTGCGTCAGTTATGAAAGTAAAAAAATTGCTTGAGCCCTGGCATCTTTCATTAAGAATTAAGCACAGGCCTGTGAGTATGTGAGAATCTCAGCTTTCATTAACAACAACAAATACAAGATACTAGCCCTCATGGGAAAGGGGCAAAGCTGGAAAACAGGAACCCTAAAAGCTCAAAAACCAGAAGACAAATAAAAAGAACCCCAATTGTATTATATTTTAAAATCTCATGATTTTTAAGCCAATCTCGGGATATTTGGAGCCTTGCCTCATGATTTTTTGAGTACTTGGCATTAGCACTAGTAAGGGAATCACCTGCTTTTCAAGGCCATCCAGGATATATCCCTATGAAAAATCAAGGACAAAGGTTATTGTTGGGATACCTGGCACTATAAGACATGTGGTAAGTCACAGGCACTGCTCGGAAACCAGGAAAGGTGAAATCCTGCTCCTTCCTCTATTGAAGTCAAGGGCAAACCCCGCATTGATCAGCACAGAGACAGGCTCCCCCCAAGCGCTAGAGCTGGTCAAACGCTTGATGGGCAGCAGCGTCCTAACGCACTACCTCGGTGCAGGACTTTGGGCCCCAAAGGGCGCCCCTCAATACAGGCCAGGTGGCCTGGGGACAGAGTCAGCCCAGCTCCCCTCCCCGCTGACTCTTCCTGTGGCCCTGCCAGCCCCGCGCGGATCAGAACCGAGTGCCGCGGGAGCTGTTTCCGGCAGGAACAGGCTGGGGGAACATGCTCGGGCGACGTCAGGAAGGAGGCTGCGGCGCGGGGTGGAAAGTGCGGCATGTGCAGGAACCCGAGCTGCCCCGGTCCTGGCTGAGTGTCCGAAGCCCCACCAGGCAGAGGCTGCAGGGTGAGCAGGCAGCGCAGAGGCTGCAGGGCAAGGAGGAACATGGCAGGCAGGCAGGGGGTGACCGTGCAGACATTGCAGGGTGAGATCCTCAACAACGTGCAGCGGTGGCGAGCTGCCTCCATGAGCCTGCTGCTCCTCGGTCCCCCTCCTCCCCCGCCGCGCTGGGGGGCTGCGCTGCTGCTCCTTCCCCTCCCAGCAGAGCCCACCCCTGCCAGGGCTCAGCTTAGCGATCTGGGCAGCTGCAGGCGGACAGGAGCCTCCTCCTCCTCGCCGGGGAGCCAGGCAACCAGCCAATGCTGCCTGCAGCCCCAGAGCAAGTGAGCAAGCCGGGCTGGGGATGCAGGAGCGCGGTGCAGAGAGGAGAGCCAGCCAGCGGCCGCATGCAAAACCCGGCTCTGGACTCCGAGTCCGGAGCCCATTGCTGGCTATGCAGAAAGGCGCCGCTTTTGGAAAATGTCCTCAGGGGGAGCGGCCACACCTCCTGCTCCCCCCCACCTACGCTACTGATTAGTGTATCGGTTAGCCTGATTCTAGCCTTTCTCAGGCCTGGTCTACACTACGAGTTTAGGTCGACTTTAGCCGCGTTAAATCGAATTAAGCCTTGACACGTTCACACGACGAAGCCCTTTCTTTCAACTTAAAGGGCCCTTTAAACCGGTTTCTTTACACCACCTCCGACGAGGGGATTAGTGATAAAATCAGCCTTAGGGGGTCGGAATTGGGTTAGTGTGGACGGAATTTGACGTTATTGGCCTCCGGGAGCTATCCCACAGTGCTTCATTGTGACCGCTCTGGACAGCACTCTCAACTCAGATGCACTGGCCAGGTAGACAGGAAAAGCCCCGCGAACGTTTGAATTTCATTTCCTGTTTGCTCAGCGTGGATAGCACAGGTGACCACGCAGAGCTCATCAGCACAGGTAACCGTGATGGAGTCCCAGGATCGCAAAAGAGCTCCAGCATGGACAGAACGGGAGGTTCGGGATCTGCTCGCCATATGGGGAGATGAATCAGTGCTGGCCGAACTCCGAAGCAGTAAACGAAATGGCAAAATATTAGAAAAGGTCTCCAAGGCCATGAAGGACAGAGGCCATAACAGAGACACACAGCAGTGCCGCCTGAAAATTAAGGAGCTAAGGCAAGCCTACCACAAAGCCAGAGAGGCAAAAGGAAGGTCCGGGGCTGAGCCGCAAACATGCCGCTTCTACGCGGAGCTGCATGCCATTCTAGGGGGTGCAGCCATCACTACCCCAACCGTGTGCTATGAGTCCCTCACTGGAGAAAGACACAGGGAAGTGGGTTCTGGGGACGAGGAAGATGAGCATGAAGATAATGTAAATAGCTCACAGCAGCAAGGAAGCGGAGAAACCAGTTTCCCCAACAGCCAGGATATGTTTATCACCCTGGACCTGGAACCAGTAACCCCCGAACTCACCCAAGACCCTGAGGGCACACAGGGGACCTCTGGTGAGTGTACCTTTGTAAATATTACACATGGTTTAAAAGCAAGCGTGTTTAATGATTAATTTGCCCTGGCAATCGCGGCCAGTACAGCTACTGGAAAAGTCTGTTAACGTGTATGGGGATGGAGCGGAAATCCTCCAGGGACATCTCCAGAAAGCTCTCCTTCATGTACTCCCAAAGCCTTTGCAAAAGGTTTCTGGGGAGGGCTGCCTTATCCCGTCCGCCATGGTAGGACACTTTACCACGCCAGGCCAGTAGCACGTAGTCTGGAATCATTGCATAACAAAGCATGGCAGCGTATGGTCCCGGTGTTTGCTGGCATGCAGACAACATCCATTCCTTATCGCTCTTTGTTATCCTCAGGAGAGTGATATCATTCACGGTCACCTGGTTGAAATGGGGCAATTTTATTAAGGGGACATTCAGAGGTGCCCCTTCCTGGTCTGCTGAACAGAAATATTCCCCGCTGTTAGCCACGCGGTGGGGGGAGGGGTGAAGTGATCATCCCAGAGAATTGGGTGTGGGGGGGAGGGGAATTAGTTGGGTTTGTGCTGCATGTTAACCCTGAAACCGCAGCCCCTCCTTTTACATTGCAAACCCATTTTAAATGGCCAACCCAACGGGTCCTTGGTATGGTTAATGATAGCAGTACTCTTTGAAACCATCCCCACATGTTAAGAAGGTTAAAAAAGCCAAAAGACTGTGTCTTACCATGGCTGCCTGCAAGCTGAAATCTGTGACCTGGCACTGCGTGAGTGATCTCTCACACCAAACAGGCAGGCCCTCAATATAAGAGGAAAAATGCGACCTTGTAACGAAAGCACATCTGCTGTGTAATGTGAACAGCAAAATGTAACGTGAAAGAGTGTACCCATTGTTCTCTAAAATGTATCTTTTTTAACCACCTCTCCCTTCTCATCCACCAGCTGCAAATGTTTCTCCTTCGCAGAGGCTAGTGAATATTCGAAAACGTAAGCGAAGGACACGTGATGAAATGTTTACAGAACTACAGACTGCCTCCCACGCTGACAGAGCACAGCAGAATGCGTGGAGGCAGTCAATGACTGATTATCGAAAAGCCCAATATGAGCGAGAGGAGAGGTGGCGGGCTGAATCGCGGGCGGAGGAGGAGAGGTGGCGGGCTGAATCGCGGGAGGAACAGAGGAAGTTGCGGGCTGAAGATGAGAGGTGGCGTCAGCTTGCACACAGAAAGCAAGAGTCCATGCTCCGTCTGCTGGAGCATCAAATTGATATGCTACAGCGTATGGTTGAGCTGCAGGAAAGGCAGCAGGAGCACAG
>NW_020664419.1:28198078-28394814 GCF_002925995.2 Terrapene triunguis | reverse complement strand
CAGCCCTCCTCCCCAATGCTACAGCGTATGGTTGAGCTGCAGGAAAGCCAGCAGGAGCAGAGACCGCCGCTACAGCCCCTGTGTAACCAACAGCCATCCTCCCCAAGTCCCATTGCCTCCTCACCCAGACGCCCAAGAACACGGTGGGGGGGCCTTCGGCCACCCACTCACTCCACCCTAGATGATTTCCATAGCAATAAGTTTTAAAGTTTTAAATTGGAGTGTGTCCTTTTCCTTCCCTCCTCCCCCACCCATCTCGGGCTACCTTTCCAATTATCCCCCTAGTTGTGTGATGAATTAATAAAGAATGCATGAATGTGAAGTAACAATGACTTTATTGCCTCTGCAACTGGTGCTTGAAGGGGGGAGGGTAGGGGAGGGTGGGGTGGTTGGTTTACAGGGAAGTAGAGTTAACCGGGTGGGGGGGGAGGGGCGGAGGGTTCATCAAGGAGAAACAAACAGAAGTTTCACTCCGTAGCCTGGCCAGTCACAAAACTGGTTTTCAAAGCTTCTCTGATGCGCACAGTGCCATGCTGTGCTGCTCTAACCGCCCTGGTGTCTGGCTGCGCGTAATCAGCGGCCAGGCGATTTGCCTCTACCTCCCACCCCGCCATAAATGTCTCCCCCTTACTCTCACAGATATTGTGGAGCGCACAGCAAGCAGCAATAACAATGGGGATATTCTTTTCGCTAAGGTCTGAGCGAGTCAGTAAGCTGCGCCAGCGCGCTTTTAAACGCCCAAATGCACATTCCACCACCATGCCGCACTTGCTCAGCCTGTAGTTGAACAGGTCCTGACTCCTGTCCAGGCTGCCTGTGTACGGCTTCATGAGCCATGGCATTAAGGGGTAGGCTGGGTCCCCAAGGATCACGATAGGCATTTCAACATCCCCAACGGTTATTTTCTGGTCCAGGAAGAAAGTCCCTTCCTCCAGCTTTCTAAACAGAGCAGACTGCCTGAAGACGCGAGCATCATGTACCCTTCCCGGCCAGCCCACGTTGATGTCGGTGAAACGTCCCTTGTGATCCACCAGGGCTTGCAGCAGCATTGAAAAGTACCCCTTGCGGTTTATGTACTCGGTGGCTTGGTGCTCCGGTGACAAGATAGGGATATGGGTTCCGTCTATCGCCCCACCACAGTTTGGGAATCCTATTGCAGCAAAGCCATCCACTATGGCTTGCACGTTTCCCAGAGTCACTACCCTTGATATCACCAGGTCTCTCATTGCCCTGGCAACTTGGATCACAGCAGCCCCACAGTAGATTTGCCCACTCCAAATTGATTCCCGACTGACCGGTAGCTGTCTGGCGTTGCAAGCTTCCACAGGGCTATCGCCACTCGCTTCTCCACTGTGAGGGCTGCTCTCATCCTGGTATTCTGGCGCTTCAGGGCAGGGGAAAGCAAGTCACAAAGTTCCATGAAAGTGCCCTTACGCATGCGAAAGTTTCGCAGCCACTGGGAATCGTCCCACACCTGCAGCACGATGCGGTCCCACCAGTCTGTGCTTGTTTCCCGGGCCCAGAATCGGCATTCCACAGCATGAACCTGCCCCATTAACACCATGATTTCCACATTGCTGGGGCCTGTGCCTTGTGAGAGGTCTAGGTCCATGTCCATTTCCTCATCACTCTCGTCGCCGTGCTGCAATCGCCTCCTCCTCCTCCTCGCCTGGTCCTGGTTTTGCTTTGGCATGTCCTGGCTCTGCATATACTCCAGGATAATGCGCGTGGTGTTAATAGTGCTCATAATTGCCGCGGTGATCTGAGCGGGCTCCATGATCCCAGTGCTAGCTATGGCGTCTGGTCTGAAAAAAGGCGCGAAAGTAGTATCTGACGGACCAGGGGAGGGAGGGGCGAGTGACGACATGGCGTACAGGTACAGGGAATTAAAATCAAGAAAGGTGGCTTTGCATCAGGGAGAAACACAAACAACTGTCACACAGAATGCCCCCCCCCCAAAGATTGAACTCAAAAGCCTGGGTTTAGCAGGAGGGAGGGGGGAAGCAAATGAATACAGAATAAATCTATTTTTTACATCTTAAGACGACGGTGCAGCATGACTGATAGCCCTTGGCATTTTCTGGGTGCTTGGCAGCAAATACTGGGCGCTTGGCAGTTAGCCTTCAGGTCTATTGCACAATCTGATACCCACTGCAGTATGACAACGATGGATACCAGTCGTAATATACTATCTACTGCCCAAAAGGCAAGGGGTTGCTGCTGTGTAGCAATGGTGCCCCATCCTACGTCTGATAACCATCATCATCAAGGCAAGGGGGCTGGTGCAATCCAGCCCCACGGCTGCCAGCCCCATGTCTGCCAGCACCCAGATCACCCTCGGCCTCTTCTGGGTGCTTAGCAGAAAACTGGGTGCTTTGCAGAAAATAGTATACTACAACTGATAACCATCATTGTCTGCCCAGGTGCCCATGATTGACAGCCACTGCTGTCCGACGAGGACGATTACCAGTCGTAATAAACCATCTACTGCCAAAAGGCAAGGGGGCTGGTGCAATGCAGCCCCACGGCTACCGGCACCCAGATCACCAATGAAGGCTACCAGTCATGCTGCACCATCTACCGCCAAAAGGCAGTTAGCTGCTGCTGCTGTGTAGCAATGCAGTCCCACGTCTGCCGGCACCTAGATGACATATGGTGACGGTGAGCTGAGCTGAGCGGGCTCCATGCTTGCCGTGGTATGTTGTCTGCACAGATAACCCAGGTAAAAAGGCGCGAATCTATTGTCTGCCGTTGCTGTGACGGAGGGGAAGGGGCCTGACGACATGTACCCAGAACCCCCCGCGGCACTGTTTTGCATCATCCGGGCATTGGGATCTCAACCCAGAATTCCAATGGGCGGCGGAGACTGCGGGAACTGTGGGATAGCTACCCATAGTGCAATGCGCCGGAAGCCGACGCTAGCCTCGGTACTGTGGACGCGGTCCGCCGAACTAATGCACTTAGAGCATTTTATGTGGGGACACACACAATCGGCTGTATACAACCAATTTCTATAAAACCGGCTTCTATTAATTCGACCTAATTTCGTAGTGTAGACATACCCTCAGTTTGATATGATCATCAGTTTAAAACTGATTTCCTTCAAATTTAGCTGCATTTTTACATCGGAACAATAACTAGAAAACAACTCAAATTAGAAGAAAATTAGTTCAGTGAATATGAAAGTTGCAATCATTTAATGTCAGCAAAATATTTGTGATAAGTAGAGCTTGTTGAAAGATGGTAAATATGTTTTGCTGCAAAAAATTAACATTTTATTTTGGGGAAGAGAAAAAAGGAGATAAATGGGGAAAAAGAAAACTGAAAACATTCTAATGTCAAAAAAAGAAATTTTTTCATGGTTTCAGTTTTCATTTTTTCAGAAAAAAATAAAAAAAAATTGGAAAATTAATTTCAACAAAACAATCATTTTCAAGTAATCCAATATTTCATTGAAAAAAATTAGAATGAAAATGTTTGACCAGATCTTGTGCAAAGTGCATTCCTGGATAAAGGAATTTTCTACATGGATTCATAACTTTGGTAAAAACTAACAAATGTTTTCAAATCAAGCCAAGGACCTAGTCCTCCATGAGGACTATGTGTCAAGTTTCAGTTTCGAAATTCAACTCTTAAGACATAAAGGCCCAGAGTCGCCAGTCTAATAAAGTCAATTTTCCCAACATAACCAGTGCAAAGTGGCCTTAAATAGGCTAAAGATAGCTGGTGGAGAATTGCCCCTCCAGGGCAACAGTCTGCAGACACAAAAACAATGGAAGTAGCTCTACTATCTCTTCTGCCAACTGCTTCTCCCCTCCCCGCGACCGATAGATGGCTGGCACAAACAGGACAACACAAGAGTGCTTTCACTTAAAGCTAAACTTTACTTAGGCTACGTCTTCACTATGGGGGGGGTCGATTTAAGATACGAAAATTCAGAATAGCGTAGCTGAATTCGACGTATCGGAGCCGACTTACCCCGCTGTGAGGACGGCAGCAAATAGACCTCCGCGGCTCCCCCGTCGACGGCGCTTACTCCTACCATACTCCTGGTGGAGTACAAGCATCGATTCGGGGATCAATTGTCGCGTCCCAACGAGATGCGATAATTCGATCCCCGAGAGATCGATTTCTACCCACCGATTCAGGCAGGTAGTGAAGACGTAGCCTCAGTCTCAAGCATTTACACACGTCCGCAACAGGTTTAGTAAAACACCCCCAGCCCTTGATAATTACCAAAGCTGAGTGTGGCTTTCGAGTGACACAGCGGCAGGCTTCCGGTGGCCAAATCTTCCATCTGCCGGTGGGGACCGCAAGATGTATCCAGAGGGAGAGTCCAAAAAGAATCCAACTATCTCAAACTTTTTCCCCTTATTTTTACATTAGTAATAGAATGACATGTCCCTTAAAGAAAACTTGTTAAGTAAGCAGTTTCAATGGTCAAGCAAGAGGTTCCTTCTGATTCTTGATTAACCAGGTGTAGGTTTTTCCAGAGTTTGCAGCCTTGAGACCCCTTATGAGGTCCTGGGGCACATCCTGCTCTTTTAAAATGCATATATCAGTAACTTCAACACAATTCTTATCAGGAAGGACGAGGGGTCAAGCTGCCCTTTCTGTGGCACCCCAAACCCCTCCCTCCCTGCCTTGGTCAAGCTGAGACTGCTGAATAACCTGCTTTTAACAATAAGCCATAGTGGTTTCAGGCACTTTACTGGCTTGCCAAAATCTCCCCGTACAGATGGACAACTGAACTATAACCTATTTCAAATTAGATTTATATATTTACTATTTTTGGCATAACAATACAATACACTTGGGTTCTCATTTTAGAAAACCTTTTCCACCACTTTATTAATTATTCTTTTTGAATAGCCATAGAGTCTTTGAGCGCTAGGTTCACAAAGAGAATTAGGCACATAGAAAATTACTGGGATTCACAAACTCTGAGTGAGATGCTCAGGCTCCCTATACAGTGAATGAGGAAAGACAAACACCTAAGAATGAGATTCACAAAAGCCAACATACTGAGCAAGAGGCCACCTAAGCTAGCCAAAGGGAGATGCCAAGATTGGGATGCATCCTAAGCCCCTTCTCTCGGCTGGAGGTGAGCACATCCATCCAGGTTCTAAGGAGGCACCTATTTCTGCTTGCGATTTACAGCCAGGAACCCTCTCCTGGAATCACACAGCTAAGATGTTTGCTAGTACTACTGCTGCTTGTTGGAGAAGTGAGATTGTATCGTGGATCTCTCACTGTCTAGGGGCATGCCCTGACTACTAGGCTATAGAGTCATTCTCTCTCTTGCTCTCTGGCCCAATGACTCTTTAATTATTTATTCAAAGTAGAACTGCTTGAACAGGAAAGATTGAGGGAACGCCACCTTAAGAGTCCACTAGTTAGGGCACTCACCTCAGAGCTGGTAGGTCCCTATTCAAATCCCTTGTCCTCCTCAGGCAGATGGGAGATTTGAATGGGAGCTATCCTGCGCTCCAGGTGAATATCCTAACCACTGGTCTAAAAGTTACGAGGGAGGTCCTCCCCTCCCCGTTCTTTTGTGTGAAGCCTCTGAGCACACCTACCAGATAGGACCCCACAGATGAATTAGGTGAAGGAGGACTTCTCTTTCATAGATTGCACAGGGGCTTAGGTCTCTGGATGCCCAGAGTGTGGCAGCAGCGCACAAGCCCAGAGGCAGAAACTTAGGTGCCTAGGGAACTTTTACTGCAAAAATATCAGGACTGAAGGAATTTAGGTGCCTACAATGTTAGGCAGCAGTTGAGTGGGGGCGGGGTTGTGAATGCCATTGGCACCTAAATCTGGGACATCAGCGTCAAAGACCCTTTGTGAATCTAGCCCCATGTAACGTATTTCATTTCAGAGGAGAACTAAGATACACAGTTGGGCCCGAGTACCTGTATCTGCAGGTCTCATGGGTGCTGTATGGTAACTTACTGACCCTATGGTGTATATAGATGTAGATCAGCAGAAATCCTTCAGCAATCTTCACTCTTGGCACAGTTTCAATAGACCAGGGGTTGGCGACCTTTCAGAAGTGGTGTGCCGAGTCTTCATTTATTCACTCTAATTTAAGGTTTCGCGTGCCAGTAATACATATTAATGTTTTAGAAGGTCTCTTTCTATAAGTCTATAATATATAACTAAACTATTGTTGTATGTAAAGTAAATAAGATTTTTTAAATGTTTAAGAAGCTTCATTTAAATTTAAATTAAAATGCAGAGCCCCCTGGACCGGTGGCCAGGACCCAGGCAGTGTGAGTGCCACTGAAAATCAGCTCACATGCCACCTTTGGCACGCGTGCCATAGGTTGGCTACCCTTGCAATAGACAGTGAATATAAGGTCCACTGTGGATCTGAGGAGCAGATTTTCTAGACATTACCCACTTGGTAAGCATCAGGATGTGGTCAGTCGCAGTCTGTTTCTAGCTTAATGTTATCTTCACAACATATGTTTGCACCTTATTAGTAAGATTGGAACCACTTCCCCAAAAGTGAAACTGAACTTGGGCCAAACACTTTTGAGTAGTATAAACTTAGTGTACAATACATGTCTCTGCTGTGATCCTTTTAAAAAATCCTTTAAAACATTTTTCAGAAGGAAAAAACAAATCACTTAAATAAATTTTTCTTTTGAAGGATTACAAAGAAAAGGCTACATTGATTCTAACCATGCCACATTCTGATGTATTGCTTTACACTGTGCCATATTGTAATGTGTCACTTTTGGTGACTTTCTTACTTTATTTCCTTGGCACTTCAGATATGACATGATGTTATGCAATGTGACTAATATAACCGCATAGGGCCTAAAGCAACATGATGCTTCGGGATAGAAATTTGCTAAAAGGGCTATTATTGTGGTGTTTTACAAGATTTAATTTCTTTGATACTTAATCCAGAATCTCTTTGTGTTAATGGATAGTTATCATAATGAATTCCTTTACAAAAATATCAGTATCTTTCAAAATCTGAATCATTCTAAAAATTATCCACATGGAAATATATTTTGCTGAGTGTTGAAGTTCTTTAAAAATATATATATTGTGTTCTTATCTTTATGTACAGTGATTTATGAATGTAAATACTCAATACCAAGGTGGAAATATGTCCCTTATGCTCCTATTGAAATACAAAATTTAAAACCAGAATAGCTTCATTTCTCTGGGCTATTTTTTCTTTTGCACTTTGTTTTAAAGGGGGGAGGGATAGCTCAGTGTTTGTTTGTTTTTTGCAATCTAAAATGTAAACTCATTTATTTTTGCACATTTGTAATCTTTACAAATCCATCTTTCTTTGAAGACAAACATCAATTTTCAAACTTGAGTGCCTAAAGTTAGCCATGTAAATATCCATTATTGGCATCTAAGCCAAAGGCATAAATGGGAAGTTGGCCCTCAATTCCATCTTCTTTCAATGCGGGATGGGCATCTAACTGCCCTTAGTGCCTTTGATAATCTCCCCACTAAGTACTGGTTTCAGGCATCAAATTCCCTATTTAGTCAGTACATATATGCCTAATTATCAATCTATGTACCTACAGTATTATTTGACACTCAAATCTGAAAACTGTTCCTAGGATGTCATAGTACTTAAAGTATTAGAGGGGTAGCCGTGTTAGTCTGGATCTGTAAAAAGCAACAAAGAGTCCTGTGGCACCTTAAAGACTAACAGATGTATTGGAGCATAAGCTTTCGTGGGTGAATACCCCGTTCGTCAGATGTCATGCATCTGATAAAGCGGGTATTCACCCACGAAAGCTTATGCTCCAATACATCTGTTAGTTTTTAAGGTGCCACAGGACTCTTTGTTGCATAGTACTTAAAGTTAGACTCATTTTGAAAATCTCCTTTTCTGTCTATCCACTGATGGCCCGAAACCAACTTCAGGAAAGGATAACTGTTCAGACATTTTGTAAATGTTCCCTTACACCCATGAAGGAGGGTAAACTATGCATGCTGACTCTCATCATTGTTGCTGTCACCAGGGCCGGTGCAAGGAAGTTTCACGCCCTAGGCGAAACTTACACCTTGCGCTCCCCCCACAGACCTGTGGCAGCTCCCAGCTCCCCTCTGCCCTGAGGCGCCCCCCCCGCAGCAGCTCCCCCCCTGCCCTGAGGCACCCCCCCCCCAGTGGCAGCTCCCACACCCCCCCGGCCCAGGGAGCCATGCGTCAGCTCCCCACCCCAGCTCAACTCTGCTCCGCTTCCTCCCCGAGCACACCGCCCCCTCTCTAATTCTCCTCCCCTCCCAGGCTTGCAGCTCCAAACAGCTGATTGGCGCCGCAAGCCTGGGAGATGGGAGAAGTGGAGCGGCTGCCGCGCTGGGAGAGGGAGTCTGAGCTGCACATGTCAGCGCGCTGCCAGCAGACCAGCCCAGGAACGCTGTAAAAAAAAATTGGGGGCACCGCTTTTTGGAGCCCCCAAATCTTGGCGCCCTAGGCAACCTCCTAGTTTGCCTTAATGGTAGCACCAGCCCTGGCTGTCACTATGATCGAAAAGTGAAGTGGGGACAACTTTATTCATAGGCAGCATAATCAGCCACCAGGGGTACTTCCTGAAGACATGCATTGTGGTTCCAGGAGTAGCTTTTTTTTCTGTGTGAAACTATGTGGACAGAGGACTCTGTTTCAAAAGTTCAAGCTGTTGGGGAAGACAGGCAGTGAGAAGATGAGTCTCAGTCCCAGACTTAGGGATGAGGAGAAGGGAGATGAGGTTAGGAAAAAAAATGATAGAGAAGTTAAAGAAGGACAGAGAGAAAGGGATGGGTTGAGGGGACAACTTGGGTAAAGGAGAAGAAAAAAATGGCAATTCCACTTTGCTGATTTGGGGCACAGGGAGCCCATCTTGTTTGCCAGTACATTTAGAGTAGGTACTAATCTGAATGATGACTGATTTTTTTTTAAGTTATGTGACCCCATCACCTCCTTGGTAAGCTTTAATTGATATACAGGCCTAAGAAAAGCAACTGATTTGATCATGAAATTTTTCTGATAACTTTTGCAAAGACAATGTTTTTCAAGTGTTCATAACTCCAGGAAGGAGCTGAATCCTTTTTCTGCCCTGAAAAAGAAGATTGTTGGGCTACGCTTCAGGGGGGGCTATTCAACAGTTTGCACGCATGAGAAAGAATGATAGCATTTGTCAAGGCTGATTTCCCTCTCGAGTGCAGAAGGTGGGGGCCTGCAAGGATTTTAAAAATTAATACTGGCCACTCCGGGCTGGTATTAAACTCCCAAGGTCACAGCTTCTCTCTGACCTTGGATGGATAGATGCTGACACCACCCAAGTACAACCCCGCCACCCCTTGAGAACCCAGGAAGGCACACTTGGGAATTCCTTCCTGTGGGGTACCCTCAAGCCCTTTGACCCCCGCTTCCCGGGAAGAGCTGAGAAAAAAACAAAGGAAATCAGCGGTTGCCACTAGCTAATTAAACAACATGTGCACAAACCTCTTAGGAACACAAAAATCCAATCCTGTTCTTAAAAAAGGTAAATTTTATTAAACCCAAAAAGAAAGGGAATACATTTGGAACATAGGCTTTTTGCTAGATCTTAAAATAAATAATTACAAAAATTAAGCATCAAGATATCTCTCTTGAAGTTCAGCTTAAAGGTTACAAACAAAACAAAGGCATCTGGGGTTAGCTCAGAGGAGTCCACAAGCCAATAAGAAATAAAAGAAATAAACCTAATTGCATCTTCCTAGAGATTCCCTGATTACTTACTATTTGGGGTTCAGATAAGTAGGGCTGAGGTATGATTTGATGCTTTTTCATACCTGGTTTTAAAGATTTTTACAGCATAGCTTTAGCCCTGATCTGCTCGGTGCCCTCTCTCCGGAAAACAACAACAGCACACAAAGGGAAAGCTTTTTTCACAATTTTAAAAAGTTCTAGCCTTCTGGTTGGTTCTTTTGGTCAAGTGCCCACTCCCTTTCCTTTTCTCTGCGGGCTTGTTAACCCTTTACAGGTAAAACAAGTAGAAAACAGCACCAAGAGGGATTTTATAGCTAACTGGCTGGCTGGGTGTCCATAAAAGGAAGCTACCCCACCTCATTTATCACAGCATTTGGAGGATTTATCGAACAAACTGCCTGAAAACCTTACTAGCTTCTCCTTCTCCAATTATGATGCTCCTCCAGTTACACAATGCTTCTGCCCTAGATATGGGCAGGCTAACTCAAATGAGTTTCATAAATAGATATCTCTATCAATACCACTTCCTCTTTTTGTTTTCCCCTGCCCTGCCCTATCTTCCTGATTTGTGTCTTTTATTTTTTTTTACTTTCACTCTCTTGTCAGGTTGTACTTACCTTCCAATGAAGAGTCTCATCTAGTTGAAAGTAACACGCACGTTCTAATAGAGAATTTCCTTTCTATGTTTGGATAACAAGTGATTGCACAGTCTACAAGACTGCATTCATATGCTTTTCTTTATGCTTGAATGTCTACAATTCAACAGAAGTTTCATTAACAGAATCTATAAATGTCAAGGATGCTGAAATACTCACCATTTAGTTTCTATTAAATAGAAACCTACTAAAAGATGGGAGAGAATTAAGCTCATGTATTAAGTTAAAACTGGCATTATATCCTCCTCTCTTGCTTTTATTGGTTCTCAAACAATAGTTATTATGCACAGAATATTATAGATGTGTGTGTGCCAGTTCACTGTATTGTGTTATGATATGCATCGCAATGATGTGACTTTCCCCAGTGGTAAACTACTGATTCTTCACTAAAATATAAAGTGGTAAACCCCTCTTTGCAGCTGGGAAATCATTAACAATTCTAGTCATGACTTTAATAGCTGTAATAACATGAGAGGAGACAAACAAAATAACTATAGGATTCACAGACTGAGAAACAAAACCAGTGTCATGACTATTCTTCAAAATTACCAGTAAATCAAAGTAACAATTTCTTCTTAAAACAAGAATGCTTCCATCATGTCTGTTTAAAATAAATATAAAAATCATTTCTATGAATTTAAAATAGACACAACCCAAGTGTAAGGTTCATATTCTGAGTTCAAGATCAAATCAGCAACGGAGTTTGAGTTTGGTATTAATGGCGCCACAATCTTGTGAGTTGTTCTTGTCAAACTTCAACCCCATATGATGGAAATCCACAGGATATGTTCTCTTTGAGTGACTTCCACTATCTTGTGACAAAATCTTCCAAACATTATTGTTCTTAAGAGCATCTGGCCTATAACAAGGGGCTGATCTTACACTTATTGAAGTCAACAGGAACTTTTCCATGATCAGACCGCCATAGATGTAAAAAAAGCTTCCTTCCAGGTTATGGATATAACCTATAATCATAATCATAGATTAAGATCCAGACATTTGGACCTGAACCCTCCCCATGCCCTTCAAACTTCAAAGATATTCTAACTTCAGGTTCTAGTTTTGGACCACCTCTACTTTAAAGTAAGATCTCAATAATGCATACTGCTGCAATATATGATGGCACTGCAAGGAATTTATCTACCTTCCCCTTCATTTTCTGCCTGAAACTTCAGAGTAGTGAGTATATTTTAGCTCAACTGTCTAGAATTGTTAACCTAGGCCCCGGTTCTGTAAAACCTCACATGTGAAAGGTCAAACATGTAAGAGTTCGCAGGATTGAGATCTAAATAACATATATGGACTGAGCTTCCCCCTCTGGTAGTTAGTTCCAAACTCTCACTGTTGTCTACAGGTGAAGAACCTTTCTACAGCCAGGGCCAGCCCTAGACCAAATGGCACCCTCCACCCCCCACCCCTCATTTGTTAAACTTTTGAATACCTTATTTTTTATTTTACAGTTGTAGCCCATTTCACAACTTTGATGCATGATTTGCATGCATGATTTATCCCTGTCATATAAGACGATAAATTCTCATGCTAGGATCTGTAAATTTGTATTTATTCATGACAACATTCTAGGAGGTACAAGGAAAATTTAGTTCTCCGAAAGTTTGGAAGGTTCCACAAGGTTCTTCAAAGGTCCAGAACATTCTAAGAGGTTAATGAAAAATGAATCTATATATGGAATACATGTTACATGTTACTTGAAATTATTGTTGCTAACACCAAAAACACCCCGAGCCTGGCACCCCCAAAGCCCGGCACCCCAGGCGGACCTCAGGGCAGCAAAATAGCGGGTTGTGGTATTTTGGGCTACCGCTGAAAGACCCTGGCAACTTATAGCTAAAAATAGTCCAATTGGGCAACCAGGCTGAGGACAGAGGGCTGGCCCTTCCATATTATTGATAGTGTGTGGGGGGGCATTTCAATTTAGCTCAAGCCTGTGACAGGGAGTTCCCTAGATACAGCAAAGGACGTAGGAACATAATGTATAAGATGCCAAATCACCAATATAACAAAAAGTCTGGGATTTGTGATTCCAAAAAATTCCAAGAGAGAACGAGCCAGATTTTCTCTGCTCCCAGCCCAGAAATGAAATGGAGGAAAGGGCAAAGAAGTGGTTCTAAGTCTCATTTGAGCCTCCTGAATTCTAGCCCCAATCCCAGAGCCAATTTACGCAAGCCAGCATAGTGTTCTCTGACCTTCTCTCATTTTCCCTCCAACTCTTGGCTGGGCCACAACATACTCTCTACAGCAGAAGAAAGGAGGGGGCAGTATAGAACTATTACCACAGCTCTACACCACCCAGTAAAGGGTATTCTGCCATTTGTGCCTCCTTGGCAGCCACTTTACACTATCAGAGAAGTGCAAAGGGGCTCTGCCATAAGAATTGGGGCCCTTGAGGACTTTTCAATTTGGGTATGAACACATAAAATGATGCCAACTAATGAAATTCTGTACTTGGTGTGGAATAACATTTTAAAATCAGCATGATGACCAAGGAGCTGAGCCAGTGCAACAAAAGCATTTCAGGGATAATGTGATCAATAAATTGCAGCCTGTGTCAGGAGTCTGATTACCGTATCCTAGATTCAGTGAAAAGGACATATGGGGCATCATCAGAAAGGTCAGAATGCAGGGCATTGTTATAATCAAGTCTACTACTCGTGAAGCATGGCTATAGGATTTCAATCAGCTTTAGAGAGACACATTTTTTAGGTTATAAAGAAAATAAAAGCTGAAATTGTTGTGACAGTCCATATACTTGGAAAAAGGAAAACACAAAATTTGATGACAATTCCAAGAGATTCTTAGTTTCCAAAAGATCTAAACTTCAGCCAAGCCCAAAGCAAAATATGCTTGGATATGAGACAGTTTCCAGATCTGGGTTTGGATCTGAATTCACAGTTTGACCTTATCTCTATGATGAACCAAATCCAAATGCAGAATCAGAACACCACATAACCTGGGAATGTTCGAACTCTCATTTATCTTACTCTGAGTACTTCCATTGGTTTCAAAGGGATAATCTAGGATTCGGCCTAAGTAAGGGTGGCACAATTTAGCCGAAATTTATAAACAGCTCTGTTTTTACTACTCTTGAAAATAAACAGAAACTGCATTTCAAGAGTTAAACTGCTGGTGAAAGAGGGGAAAGTGACTGATGCTACTAATATCCTCTGAATACTAAACTAAGGCAGCCAGATTCTGCAGTCCTTACTCATGTGGAGTAGAAGTTAATCATATTAGCAATAATAATACTTAGCTCTTACCTAGCACTTTTCATCTGCAGACCTGAAAGCACTTTACACAGGCAGTAAGTATTATCATTATTAGAGTTATGCATAGGGTACAAGTTCCAAGTCGTGAAGAATTTTGAAATTTCTAAATATAGCTTCATTCCAAACTGAACCAAAAACTGAAGTTTCTGAAATTCTCCATGAAGGAAAAATCTGAAAAGAAAATCATTTTGGTCAAAATGTTAGTGGCCCTAGTCACCAGCTGGAAATAGACAATCAAACATGTCCAGGTTAGTTTTCTGTCCCTTTTTTCAAGGCTCTATTCATTGTCTTCACAAAAAGAAAAGCGTGCAAAAAGTAACAAAAACAACAGTCTGGTTAGGGGTTCAGACTACAGTCCTCTGGTAACTACCAGGTAGGGCCCTCTCTGATTCTGCAGCAGCAAGGAAGTGGGTGCTCCATAGGGCGGGTGTGCCTGCCTGCAGCCTCCTGCTGTGGTGACAAGCCCCTTTCTCCTGATAATACCCCTTTTTACTGTCCAGCTGAGAGTGTGGGCCAAATATGTGATGCTGATCAGCTGTGTCAGCTGATTCCCAGAATCTGCCTGCTGGGCTTCTCTCTGGATCAGGGTTTCCTGCTGCCTGTCTCCTCACTCTCACCCCGCCCTGCCGCGCCGCACCGCACCGCTGCCACCTCAGGCTATTAAAGGGGCAGATCACCCTGTTACAGCATTATTCAAAATGTTATGTGTTGACAAACGTTTTGTTTCAATTTAACTTTTTGTTATTATAATATAATATACAATACAAAATTTTTAAAAAATCAAAAGAAAAAGTTATTTCTAAATGAAAAATCAAAACATTTAATTCAGAAAACATCAAAATGGGATGTTTCAACATTGTCAGAACTTTTCCCCCATCTTTCTTCTGAAACAAAATTCCTGTGAAATTGACTTGATTTCATGAAGCATTCAACAGAATGGCATAGTCCTAGAGAAATTTTCATGGAACCATATTCTATAACCCACTCTAATCATTCTCCTCTTGGGGAAACTGAGGAACAGAAAGGCAAAGTTGGGAATGGACTCCTGGATTCTTGAGTCCAATCTAACGTGCTCTGTCTAGATGGAGTATCTGCATGAATAAGTGCTATGAATATGGGTTTCAGAATCTGACCCTGAGACACGTGGCACCTAATGTCAGTATCAGTGAAGCTCTGATCAGTTTCTAATCTTAGTGTAAATCACACTTAAGCAAAACTGAAAAGGAATCTAATTTAAGGAAAATACAACAGCTTTTCTTGCCATCTGTGCAATACCTATTGGGCCAGATTCTCAGCTGGTGTAAACTGGCATTCACTGATGTCAATAGAGTTACACTGAATTATACTAGCTGAGAGTCCGGTTCCATCTGTCTACACATATTTCTAAAGCTTTTATCGCTGATATAAAGATACTGCACAGTATCTGCAGCATAATGGAACAGTCCATTGTTACCCACTGGATCCTAATGTCTTCAGAATTAGAGGATTAGGAATCTCAAACCAGTCACATGATTACCTGTTCTGGACACTCTTCAATGATTTATAAAAATGATGATTTCTACTTTTTGGTTATTGTATTATTTTATTTTTCCTGCTATTTTATTAAATATTTTCTCTATAAACAAACTATTAGTTAAAGCAAAAGACATGATGGATGAGGAATGGTGTATATTCATTATAATTCTACAAATGAAAATATCTAGCCATTATGTTTAATAAATTCCTCTCAATTGCCTCTAAAGAAGTTCTTTTGGTCTACCTCATCAGATCTCATACATTTCTTGGATCAGCGCGTAACTCCTCATGCCACTTATACTACCTGAAATAGGCAAAGTGAGGCAAGGTAAGGATTCGTGGTCTGCCTTAAAGGTGAACTGAAAGACTTTGAGTCTGCCAGCACCAAAGTTAAAGTTCTGTATTTCTCCTGTCACTGTTGATTACTAGCTGATCAATCAGAGCTGGGAACTGCACTTTTCATAATATTTTTTTGCTTTTTATTTTTAAATTATTTTAATATATTTATTTGTAAAAGGTGCATTATTTATCAACGATGGACCTTTACATATAAAGCAAAATCCAACCCTGTTCAGTCCAGCCAGGGCCAGCTCCAGGCAACAGCCTACCAAGCATGTGCTTGGGGCGGCACCTGGAGGGTGGCGGCGCTCAGGGTTGGGGGTTTTTTTGTTTTTTTTTTAAACATACTGGGGCTGTTGGGGCACCCGGCAGTACTCCGGCCCGAGAGCGGGGATGTGACTGGGCTCGCCGCCCTCCCCCGGAGCTCTGGCCGGTTGGGGAGAGCGGGGCCGCGGCAGGGCTCTCCGCCCTCCTCCCGGCGCTCCAGCCGGTCGGGGAGAGCGGAGCTGTGGCGGGCTCGGCGCCCTCCCCTGCTGCGCTCCCCGCCAGAGGGCGGGGGAATGCTTTTTTGCCTGGGGCGGCAAAAAAGCCAGAGCCGGCCCTGAGTCCAGCAATGAAGACCAGAGATTTGTCTTCTGTCACTGAGATTCTGCCACTCAGGGTATTCCGAAGAGCAGACTGTAGGGTTCATTTTGCTGCATTCTCTAAGCAATGGCAACATGCTCTTCCACCCCTCTGCTGGCAACATATGTACTGACTGGCTTGGGGGGGGCTGCTTATGCTGCCTAACCAACAGAGCATACCTCCTAAGTTGAATGTAGCATATGAGCTACTGCATTGGCATGATCCAGCTCCTAGAGCACTTGGATGTGCTATGGAAAGAACCTTTCCTGCTCATTGTGCGGAAGGAAGGTGAGTCCCTACGCACTTTTCCTTCCCACTTGTGCACAAGATCAGCATGTCCCCTCCTTTCCTCACACACAGACACCTGCCCCCTGAATTGCTAGTCAGACCCCGGATTCGCCAATTGCCTCCCTCACTGCCTTTCCCTGCTTCCTGTCTGGGAAGGTTTGCTTCAGTTCCACCTCCCGGTCCATGTTAGAGTGCAGAGTGTGCTGAACCTCATGAACACTGGCAGCGGGGAGGGAGGGAGGAGCAGCCAGATTGGAGGTGGCTACCAAGAAAGCGGTAGGAACAAGTCTTGTTAGAGATAGTGCTGATTAGGGCCTCATCTGGAATGGGGTAAGATGCTACATCAGGATCTTTGTATTCCCCTCATGTGGCCAAAGGGGCTCTGACCTTTTGAGACAAGACTATATGATCGTAATTGCACTTAGGATTTTAACCACCTCTCTATCCTGAACCACACCAGTCCTCTTTAGTGAATCTGTTTTCTTCCTCCTGACCAATCATGGCAATCCACCTGACACATGAGTCTTACAGTCTCCTAGAGAGGGATCCAAGCCACTTAATAAAGTGTGTTATGATCAAGGTTACATGTCTTGGTCTTCCCTATTTTAAAACCTCAGTGTTTAATTCACAGCTATTACCCAAGCAGCCTGGCAAACCAGATGAATGAGATGGGGAAAAGAGTTTAAACTCTTTGACTTTCTAGTCTCATATACTTCCTTATAAAACAATCTTCCTATATTTTTCAGGATGCCTTCCTTTTCATACTCAGTACTTCTGCATTCTGAAGGGCAACTCTCATTTTAAAATATGTATGGACCTCATTTAAAATAAATGACTCTTAAACCCTCTGGGACAAACCCATTCATGGTATATCTCCACTGACTTCAAAGGAGTGACACAAAGAATGAATCTATCATTGTGTCCTTTTTTATTTTTCATCCTTCTAGAAGAAAATTAAGAAACACCTTGAAAGATTTGGGTTATTTTACACTCACTTTCTTTCTCTCACTTCTTCCCTCTCACGTTTTCTATATGTTGTTATACAGTCTTAATAAACTCCTAGTCAAGACTCCATACATTTATCTTTACATTTGATAACATTTTTGAGCATTGTGGTAAAACCAGAGGAAGTGAATATAATTGTTTCCAGCCAGATTCAGTAACTCTAATTACCAGCGTTTCTAGTCCAAGCACATAATACACTTAACAATTCAGTAAACTGAAGGAGATTTAAATACAGCTGATTCAGTGGTCTTTTATGTTTGTGTAAAGAGAATAATCAGAAGAGTAAATAAGGAAAAATGTATTTGTGAATTTTCATTGGTCACACAGCTAAGGATATTGCAGAGCTCCATTGAAATGAGTAAGAAAGCCAATCAGGACTCTTTTGTACTGGTCTCTTTACAATAAGAGAAAATTGTTCCACACATTGTATAAGGAAATGTGACAGTACAGTGCATTTTTACATTGAAAAATAAGCCTGCTATACTGCAACATGGATTTTATTAATCAGTGTAATATTCATTATTATATGCTGCTAGTTCTTTATTTTAATTCTTTTGTTATAGCATTATGATTTTTATATTCTACTTCACTGAAAATGTCCACAATGGCTCTACATCCCAAAAGTCACAGAAACCAAAATGTTAAAAGGATCGATGGTTTTTGTTAGAGTGATCAAGGAAGGTCTAGTGATAATACTGGCAAACTCCAAATGTTCCCATCCAGAAGCATTTAAAATACACACAAATAAATATGAATGTGTTGTCAAAATACAAAATAAGTCACTGGATTCATATTGTCAGTGGCTGATAGAAATTGATACTTAAGTAGATGTCTGAATACAGATAGATAGTAAAACAGATGCTCATAAGCATGAAATATGGAAAATGACAATATTCCATAGGTTAACCCAGCCAGCTTGTGCAACTTTCAGCAATATGCTCCATAAGAACTTGCCTTTAAGTTTCATTCACTACCAAGACTGATCATGGTACCCAGAAAGGAACAGTTTGAGATAATACACATTCAAGAATGACATCATTAAAGGTAATCAACATTAGTAACTTTTCCCCAAGCCTTTAAACATTTATATGTTCCAAGGTACTCAGAGTTCAGCAATTGACTCTGACCCATCTATCCAAGTTTCTTTTGGATGATGATTAATTCATTTCAAGGCTGCAAATGAAATAAAGACAGTGATTCATTGAGCTTATTACTTCTAGCTCAACAAACCATGAGATTTAAATATATAGATCATACTCTAGATCATTTAAAATAAATATTAGTCTGTCATTAGCTAATTCACATGAAGCACAAATGATTTTTTTCTGGCATTCCATTCTCATTCTTTAGAACAGATGGCATCTCTTCTGTCCTAAGACTTTAATTTTAGAAATCGAGTTCCCTGTCTTATTGCAAATAGCATGCTTATTTAATAGTATATTCATACAACTCAAGCTATGCTCAGTAAGGGGCCAATATTAATGTGTGGCTGTCTTAATTGTACCCATAATAATAGGTTGGTACATGCAAACACAGGTGGGTAGATATCAGGGGCACACAAACAAATTTTGAAAGTGCAACACACATGCCCATATAGAAAGGTCTAATTTGAAATGGTTAAGGCCAGGAAATTCATTGTTAGTGCTGAAATGCTGATTTAACCAATCTCTTTTCCTTTACAGGTGACATTC
The DNA here is from genome assembly GCF_002925995.2 of Terrapene triunguis. Classification (NCBI taxonomy): domain Eukaryota; kingdom Metazoa; phylum Chordata; order Testudines; family Emydidae; genus Terrapene; species Terrapene triunguis. The sequence goes on along the minus strand of NW_020664419.1, from coordinate 28,375,700 downwards.
ATCTATGCATAGAGGGCCAGCATACAATCTCTGCCTCACTTACATCACGCTGAAGTCCTCAGCCTAATAAAGTATCCCTCTTCAGAGGGGTCCATTGGTACTGCAGGGATCTCTGAACAAATAGTAATTGTGAGTGGCTGCCCTTTCTATTTAGTATGCTTTGTTCATACTAGCAGTTTGCTATTGCTGAGTTTACTCTCAGTCTCCCTCTTCCGTTTGTGGATAACTTGGTGTAACGGTGCTGTGCCTCACCGCTGCGGCGCCTCCGGCGGTCGTCCTGGGAATTAGCTCTTCCGCTCAGGAGCACCCTCTGTCGGCCAGTGTCTCACCTGTCGCTGGCCCCCATGTCTCTCCCGGACCCCGGTGCCCCTTTACCTTGGGTGCTGTCCCCTGGCAGTACCCCCACAGTCTCTGGGTCTCCCCTCCCCAGGGAACCCCCAACCCCCATCCCCACCTCGCCTCAGTATATGGCTACTGCCAGTCACTGTCTAGCCCCCACTCACTGGGGCAGACTGCCTAGGCTCCCTATACAATGCATGGGGCGAGATAGGGGCCTACGAATGGGATAGACAAAAAGCCAACACTTTAGGCAGGGAGCTACATAAGCTAGTATAGGAGATACCAACAAAAGGGGCTTGTTCTAAGCCCAACCACTTTAATGGAGTTCGGTGTCTATCTCTTTGTTCAATGTACTCCTCTCATGGAGTTAGTGGGCTTAGGCATCTAAGTTGTTTGTTGCAAACAAATGGGCGGGGGGGGGGGGGGGGACGGAGGAAGAGGAACTCTCTTATAACCTAGGGAAATTTTAAAGCAGAAATGTAGGTACTAAGTGAATTTAGGCACCTACAGGGTTAGACAGCAACCAAGTGGGAATTTTGTGGATCCCAGTTATGCCTAAAACTGGGGCTTAGGCATCTAAGGCCCTTTGTGGATTTGGCCCAAAGTTCTTCAGGAAGACATCATATTTGTTTTGTAAACCAACTAACATACCTTATAGAACTAGATAAATAACCAATAATACTAATAATACGTGGATGCACTACAGATAGATAGATAGATAGATAGATAGATAGATAGATAGATATGTCATTCCTCATCATCTTGATTTGGAAAAAAATATTTTTATGGGATTTCTGTTACAAACTCTTAAGATTTGTCTCAGTTTTGCTGCTGAGTTCCGAATCAAGAAGAAAAAGTGATGGAGAAAATCAGGATGGTATTTAAGGCTTGTTGAGGAAACCTCATATGCTACTGATGTTCCTACTGAAAATAAAAATATTAACAGGATTTTCTAAACAATAGCGCTATCACAAGTTATGGGTTTTTTAAAAAAATAAGAAAAAAAATAAGCCTGTTAATTATTAATAGAGCAATCGGGTATATAAATTCTCGGAGATAGAGCATGGCACTTAAACATAAAATGGCTGAATTTCCTAAAAGATCTAATGATCTTCAGCCTACCTTTGGGGGACAGGGGAATTCCAAAGATAAACCCAGAAGAGCTGTCTTTATCACTGTTCAAGTCCCTGGCATACTCCTCTGTGCTCCTCTAGCTTTGACACTAAGGGCAGCCAAAGTCAGAAGTATTTCTAGAAGACTAAGAAATATAATAAGCATCAGGGATTTCTGGATGATGGATTTTAAAGTGTAACCTAACAAGAGGATATGTGATTAAAAATAACAAGAGGTAAAAGTTATCTCCAGATTGCAAAAGAAGCTATGTGAAATTAGCTCTCCCATACGTCATGGCTAATGACTCAAACATTTCTATACAAATGAATCACAAAAGTTAAAGGTGGGATCAACATATTGTGTCATTTGTTCCATCTCTCTGCACATATAATATTGTTCAATACAGTGCTTTTTTTTCTAGCATTTTCTGCAGTTTAGTTTCAAATGTCTCCAAACAGGTGTTGCTTCATGCAGAACATTAATGTCAAATGCCCGTTCACCTATCAGTTTTGAATTGTTCATTTCCTAGGGTCCACTGAAAATGTTATCATTGTACTTTTTTAAAAAAGGAGTATAAAAATAACTCAAGAATTTATGCTGCACCCTGGCTCAGTTTAATCAGGAAAGTTACTTTGGGCCAGATTCTGGCACCATTGCTTATATCAAGTAGTTCCTTACTCCATGAATTGTCCCACTGAAATCCAGGGGACCATTTGGGGCGCTAGGTGCTATTCAAAGTAAGGATATCGGAATCTGGTCCCTGACATTTATTATAAGTGAAATCTGTACATCACAGAGAGATCTGAATGACAGTTTGGAGAAATTGGTTAGGCTGTAGCCATGCCAACCGTGTCACAACCCTGAAGGTGAGTTTTGTAGATAGTCCAAGTATTAGAGCCTCATGGGTACATAATACTCAGCAGGTTCACCCAGGATTGACAATCACATGCAGAGGTCAAAAAAATAAACAAGGAACTTTACTTCCAATCTGTCTGGAAGTTATTTCAACAAAGTAACAATAAACAGAATTAAATAAGTCAAACATAAACAAAATGAACAGAACATAATAACAGTTAATAACAATAAGACCTTGTGTTCTGGGCTAGTGCAAATGTCCATGAGTCCCATGTGACTTGGGAGCAAATATACCCTGAGACAAAGCCCTTCTCAACCAGGGATTCTTATATCCAGTCAGAGCTTCCTGTCTCCCATGTCAGAAGCACCTAACTCACACCTTTTCTTGATTGTGCCAGATTGTTGGGGGGTTCTCTGATCCTCTCATAATCACAAAGGTGCTGCTTTCCCATGCCAGCCTTACAAGATGACTCCCATCTCTAGCTCTGCCTCAAAGTGATCTGATTGGCTGAGGGGAAGATGTCCATCAAAACAGCAGACTCATATAAATCCCAGGGCTGGAGGCCTCCCACCCCCATAGAGGAGAAACAGTAAAATCCCTGTGGAGGTCATTCTAATACATTAGATTGTGCTTTGATCTGTGTTTTAATTTTTGAACTCTCTCTGCCCTCCCCCAGTGTGGGAGAGATAAAGAGAGAGACAATGAATGTTGCCTGATCTTCCAAATGTATTAAGGAGATTTTTGTCCCCGTTACAGGTGCTCTCACCCACACATCTGCTCATCCTCCTGACCAGCAATTAATTCTGACCCTTGCCAGCCTCTGTATCAGTTCTGTATCCCATCAATTTTGCACCCATATCTGCCCAGCCTCCCTAGCACTGCCTATATCAGGGATCGCAGCTCCCACTGGCTGCGGTTCGCCGTTCCAGGCCACTGGGGACGGCGGGAAGTGGCGGCCAGCACATCCCTCAGCCCAGGCCACTTCCCGCAGCCCTCATTGGCCTGGAGCGGTGAACCATGGCCAGTGGGAGCCGCGATCGGCCGAACCTGTGGATGCGGCAGGTAAACAAACTGGCCCAGCCCGCCAGGGTGCTTACCCTGGCGAGCCGCGTGCCAAAGGTTGCCAATCCCTGGCCTATATGATCTGTACATGCACACACTCTGCCTCAACTCTGCTCCTCCTGCAGTTCCTGGGGCTTTTCATCCCCCTCACCAAGACTTGGCAGGGCTTCAGTGGGAGCCCCCTCTCCCCCATCCAGGCTGAAGGAGCCGCTCCAGGGGTTCTTCATACTCCCCCCGTCTCTCTTCCCAGACCAGGTGTTGCACGAAGGGAAAGGGGGGGATACAGAGGGGGGAGGAGTGATCCTAAGCTGGACTCTTTCTGATCCCTCCACCCCCCTGCCCCGCGGCCTCCTGTGAGAATGGTGTGAGCTCCTGGTGGGGGTGGGGGCCATGAGAGAGCTATGCCTGCTTCCTGCAGTAGCTCGGGTTGGCTGTTCATCTCTAGTAGAAAGGGCAGTGAGGAACATAGCCAATCAGAGGGGTTTTCCCCCAGACAGGACTGAAATTTGTGAGAGGGCTGGAGTTTCTGTCATCTCATCACACGCTGGGCTTGGGCTCTGGTTCCAGCCCCAGCTCTAGCTAACCTCATGTGATTCCCAAAGAAATTGCAAGAGTTAGCAATAGTGCAGTATACTGAAAATATATGTACTCTAGGCAACAATTTACAATAAATCAGTGGATTCTGCAGTTCTTATGTTGTTATAACAATGGTTTCAGGCTTTACTTTTAATCTCACTTTTTGCATCTAGATTTGGGCCCCCCACTACAGAAAGGATGTGGACAAATTGGAGAAAGTCCAGTGAAGGGCAACAAAAATGATTAGGGGTCTGGGGCACATGACTTATGAGGAGAGGCTGTGGGAACTGGGTTTATTTAGTCTGCAGAAGAGAAGAGTGAGGGGGGATTTGATAGCAGCCTTCAACTACCTGAAGCGGGGTTCGAAAGAGGATGGAGCTAGGCTGTTCTCAGTGGTGGCAGATGACAGAACAAGGAGCAATGGTCAAGTTTCAGTGGGGGAGGTCTAAGTTGGATATTAGGAAAAACTATTTCACTAGGCGGGCAGTAAAACACTGGAATGGGTTACCTAGGGAGGTAGTTAAATCTCCATCCTTAGAGGTTTTTATGGCTGGCTTGACAAAGCCCTGGCTGGGATGATTTAGTTGGAGTTGGCCCTGCTCTGAGCAGGGATGGGGGTTGAACTAGATGATCTCCTGATGTCTCTTCCAACCCTAATCTTCTATGATTCTATGATTCTATGAAAACAATGTCTGCTGAATTTTAAGAAACCAAGACTTTAGCTCCATACCAACTTGCACATAAATAACTTCATCAGGTTTAATTCACATCTTTTATTATTTTGGAGCATGCCTTGGCCTAGATGCTCTTATTTTGAAATAAGAGTGCCCATAGAGAGACGTACACTGAAATAACAAAAAGAGTGAATTAAAACTGGTGCAATGAGGTATGTGCTAGTTTGCATGTAGCCCAGTTGTAACATTACTACACATTGGTTGTTGTGCTTATCACTGAATTGATATTTTTGAGGACCCACAACACGTCTATAAAGACCTAAAAAGGTATGAATCAGTTGTTACCAGATTTGCCTGTTACTTTGGGGTATGCTCATTTATTAGGATTACTCTTCTGAGGGGTGGGGCTCTGTAATTCTATCAATGTACTGCTTGTGTCACTTGTGTTTTCATATGGAACTCTACTCCTCCCTTCTGCAAGTTCCCTCCCAATGGAGCTATCCTGAAGGACCTAGGTTCCCCAGGGCTGGGTTCCTCCAGCCCCAGAATCAGACGAACACACACACACATTAACAGAGCCCATCTGAGAGGACTCCCAAGCTGACCCCTTATATGTCCCTGGACTCAGCAGACTGGGTCGAGCAGCACTTCCAAGCTGACACCCTTATATGTCCCTGGTTTAACACATCCCTATCCCCACTTTCACATTACAATTGTTTTGGTAGTAACCCACTTGATGAGCAAACCCCACAGGATGTTTCGGCGCTGCAGGTATCTTTAGCTTAGGTACGAGAAGCGTTGCTGCAGAGCAAATGAGGAAGCCAAAAAACACCCACGGGGGTTGGGGGGTAGAGAGAGAGAGAGAAGCAACCAGCTTAACCACGAAAGTTATTTATTGCCAGGTAATAGCCATAGGGGAACCAAACAAACAAAACAGTTATAATATAAAATCTAACTTAAATTTGATTATAAAAGTCAGGTTTAGAAAACTATAACTGATCACACAAGCCAGGGTCAGAAGGCTATACCTAGAGAGAGAGAGAGCGCTGGGTTCTCACTACTCCGTGAAGCTTGAATCGATCGGGGGTCCCAGGTGGTGGTGGTAGCTGAAGGTCTGAAGTGCTGGAGACAGGCAGAGCCCCCAGCATGATCAGTCAGGAGAAGATGAAGTCCCAATGGAACTGATGCAGATGTTGGATACAGGTATAGAACACTTACTTGAGCGTGGGTAGGGGTTTTTGTAGGGAAACAACAGTGGTTCAAGAGAGAACACTAGATTTGTTTATGGGTAAACTGATGGCTGAAGGGAGAATACCAAAGTTGTTTTGTTCAGGTTAGACAATAGGAATTGATCATTCCTGGCTATGGGCAGTGTTCCTTCGAGGGAGTTCACAATGCAATTAGGCAGCTTCAGTATTTTGGATACCAATAAATGATTTATTACTAGAATTAGTCTGATAACTACTGAGCTGGGTGTGTGCAGGCGTGGGTTCATTAACATGTGGAGCAGAGATCCCCCATCATGCAGTGCTTCTCTGCTTTTCTGGTCCCAGAGTTCAGTACGGTTCTTGCCTTGGAATCTCTGTTCTCCATTCTGTATGCTAATGGAGATGCCTCCCTGTCCCATCTTCAATGCAAATGAGGCTAGGGGAGTTTCCTTAATCCTGTCACCCTTGTCCAGAGGGGTTTAGGTGAATCTCCCACTGCCTTTTCATTGCTTTTTGTAAGTCTTTCTTCTGATTGGCTTTGGTTCAAGCAGAGGCTGGTGCTGGGGGAAAGGTCTTTCGTGAGTCAGACAGGCTGGGTATGGTGCCCTGGTTCCCCAAGAACAGAGCTGATAGGTAACAGCTTTAAAAAAACAAACAGGGAAGAAACAGACAAACTGTAGATGTGGACAAATGGGAAGAGACGAAGACAGCAAGGAGAGGACGGGGGGGGGGGGGAAAGAAAAAGGGGAAAAAATAGGGGGTGGGAGACCAGAAAGGAGGAAAACAATGGAATTTAAAACAAGAAAGGAGAGGAGTGAGAGAAAAGGTGTCAGAGAAGAGGGAGACAGAAATCTACTATAGGGAGCATTCTATTTTAGAGTAGGCATCAAGCCCAGAAAATCCCTTGTGCATGGGAACTGACATTTCTCACCAGCCAATGAGAATAGGTCATTCTTTATATGCTTTAAATCAAACAACTGTTGCCCCAGCATCGCATGATGGACAATAGACAAATTACATAACAATATTATTTCTATAAGAAATAAAATTTGGCTGCTACATTATAGTGTTAAGCCACCGCCTACAGTAGAGAATGGGAGAAAAATCTCATAGTCCCAGGGGGAACTCCCAGAGGCATTGTGCTTTAGGCAGGCACAATATCATTTGGAATGGAAGGGGACAAAGGCAGCTGGGCCTTCCATTGACAGAATGTGGTATGTACTAACGCCTGGCTTTTTCCTGTATATGGCAGTGATGGGGCCCTGGCATCTCCCTGCTCAATTTGGGACATATAGCAACAGCAGTAACAGTAGTCTCCTCTTGAGTGAAATCCTGGCCTCCCACTGAAATCAATGGAAGTTTTGCCACTAACTTCAGTGGGGCTAGGAATTTGCACCTGGAAGCCTTGCATTCAGGGGATACAAAGGCTGCAACTGTGCGTGTTTCTGGTAGAGGGAGTCGAAGTGGAAAGGACCTTTGCACACTCTTTGTTCCCATGTGAACTTATGCAAGTTCAAGCACCATCCTGCATTAGTTCAGTTCAACTCCGTTGAACAGGTAAGATGCATTTGTTTCATTTACTTGTCTTGTTACTTAGAAGGGTGTGTTACTAAAATAGCCCCAGCATATAATTTATGCCCATTATAAAGTTTATCCCCCTTAAATGATCTCATATTCAATCTTTTCTGTGAAGAGGTATCTCTTCATTTAATTTGAGACGGGGGTGGAGGGCAAAAGTTCTTTTAAAATGCTGTCTTTCCCTAAATGCTGCTACTTACAACCAGGGTAGGGGAACTACTCTTTCCAATGACTTCAATTGGCTGTGGATCAGGCCCTTTGGAAGGAATATTTGACTGTCCCAGTTAAACTGTTGCCATGTAGAAAATAATAATGTTCAAGTTATTTTGAATTCAGTATATCCTATGGGGTATCGCAAATACAGCCAATACACATAGATTCACACAAATTGGAAATCCTTTTTAAGTCAATATGCGAAGACTGGGATCTGGAAGATGCTTACATAAATTACATCAGCATGAAAGTTGATGTGATTTCAAGTGAGAAATAAAAATAGGTGTCTGAGATAAGAGTGATTGAAAAGTTGATGTAAAACTGATGTGATTTAAGCCCAGAAATTGAAGCAGAAAGGAAAAATAAAAGCAATTCCAAAAACCGATGCAGTTCTAAGTGAACAATGGAAATGGTGAGCTCAAATAAGATCGATGTAAAACTTGAAGTGATTTAAAATAAGAATTGGAAGAGGAGAGCTAAAATAGGTGCGGCTGAAAAGCTGATGTGATTTAAAGGGAAGACTGGAAGCGACAACCTGAGGTAGAATTAACTGAAAAGTTGATACAGTTCAAAGTGAGAAATGGAAATGGAAGGTCAAATCATTTCAAGGAAGGAGGTATGATATTACTTTATTTGCATGAGAAGGTACAGGTAGTTTTGTGGTTTGTGTCCTTTCCTGATGGAGATATTGTGTTAGGCCCAATCTTATCCCCTATGGAAAATCTTTGTGCTTTGCACAGGAGTGCTCCTGAGTGGTACGGGGGGAAAGAGACAGAATTATCTGCCCAGTCCCAACTTTTCTATGCCCACTACTGCAGCCTATAAGTTGAAGTGGCCTCAGCAGCTGCTGCGTTCCTTAATCAACATGTGGAGTTTGGCCAGTGGTTCTGCATAATTGTTTGTCTCCTAGCCATGGTTCCATTCCCCCCGTCAAATTTCCTCTATGGATCTTTCCTGAGCTATTTTTCATAGCACCCAATGTGTGCAGAAACCCCCCCATGAGGCTGTCCCACTCCTATCTATCCTCTTACTGCAGAACTATGTTGGTTCCATTTTCTGCTGTCAGGGGCTTCCATAGTTCAGTACTGATGGGTATGTTCTAGTGCAGGGGTAGTCAATAGGCAGACCGTGGAACAAATCTGGACCGCCAGACACTTTTGAATGGAGCCCAAAATCTAACTCTGACTGCCCTGTGGTTCTGGGGAAGTCACTTAAGTGTTCTGTAGGGTTGGCCAGAAAAATGCCAACAAAACATATTTTTATCAAAAATTGCTGATTCATTGAAATGTTCCTTGAAGGCAGTTTAGTTTCAATGAAATTCCAATGGAACCCAGGCAGGAATGCTGCCTGGTTTCCTGTCAACTTGTTCACCCAGCTAGTCTGCAGCCTTCCTGGAGGGTCATGGTCTATGACTAGGGCTTCTTGGTGCTATAATGCTATGTGATAGACCCAGGCCAGTTGGGTACAGCAGAATAGCAGAAGGCAGATATACTGGCCACTGGATTAACAGTTTTCTGTTCCCTGACTGACCAGAGCAGGGGCTGCTCCAGGCTAATGAGAACACCTGACTCCAATTAACCTGCAAAGGGTCAGGTGAGGCCATTAAGCTAATGTGACCACCTGGCTCTAATTAAGGCCCCGCTGATACTATAAAAAGGGCTCACTCCAATCAGGCAGAGGAGAGCCAGGGGAGAGGCAGTGCGGCTGAAGGGCTGGTTAATGAAGGCACCCTCAAGTTATTGATAAGGGAGCCCTAAGGTAAGGATGAAGAAGGGAGAAGCAGGAGAGCTGTGGGGAAGTGGCCCAGGGAAATGTAGCAACTCTGGCAGTGAAAGGTTGGCTGCTACCATTAGGGTCCCTGGGCCGGAACCTGGAGTAGAGGGTGGGCCCGGGTTCCCCCCAACCCACCACTACAGGAACACCTCCTGGGAGGGGAAGTCAGGCCCCTGTCAGGACAGGAGGCTAAATTGTTCTAAAACAAGCCCTAGGGACAACAGAGACTGTGGGAGTTCTCTCACCAACCTCCTTGCTGGCTTATGATGAAAAGGGCTCAGTAGACTGTAACCCTGGCCCTAGAGAGAGAAGGGCTATGTGGAGGGTCACAGAGCCACTGAGGCTAGCATATACTGCCTAGAAGCGCAGGACCCACGGGGACAAGGTCAGAGCTCTGCCACAGCTACTACTATACTACTACTACTAATAATAATAATTTTCCCTTATAATTCTCAACTTTTTTCTCATTCTTATCACATATGTAGATAAATTAAAGCCAATCTATTCTACATGCATTTCATCCACACTAGTAAAATAAACAGGCAGTTGAACCAATAAATTTAAACACATGTTGCTAAACACCACCACTGAGAGAATAAATTAAACAATTGCTTGTGGCTCTTTGATTCAAAAATTTAACTCTGTATATATTCACAAGTGATTTGCTCAACAAGGGAGCCTGTGAGGGGACCACAGATCAGATAAGGCTCTCAGGCAAAGCCTTTGCTAGCCGCCATCCCCTTTGAGAACTCAAAGGTCTGGCAGGACCCTGCTCCTTTAGGCTCTTTTGTTGTGAAGTGATTGACTGTTTGGACTATTGGGGCTATGCCCCAAACTGAAGGGATCTATAGGTAAAAAGTAGCCCAGAGAAGCAACTTAGACTCACTGCAGGGAGGACCCTGCTGATGTTGCTTTCCACAGTGCCCTGGGCTAGGACATGGTGGAGAAGGCGGGCCTGAGTTCCCCTACCACACCCCCTAAATGTCTACACCCAAATGATCCCCAGCTTCAGGTCAGGAACAAGTACCCCTACTCTCCAGATAGAGAGTCAATTGACTGGAAGTCATGTGGACTAACCACTAGGTTGCCCGGCCCTCCAAGCTCCCTATCATAGATGGATTATGTAAACAAAGTCCTAGAATACTTTAGTCTAATAATATAATGGAATTTGTAAAACAAATTGTTTGATAATATTATTTGACTAGCTAAATATTTAAAGAGCTAAAAACCACTGGGATGCAAATTGCAACATGTTCAGATCTTTGGTGCTGATCCTGCAAATAGTTATGTACGTTGTTAGCTTTATGCACATGAGTGGTCCCATTGACTTCAGTGGGAGTGCACATATGTTTAAATTTAACTATGTGTATAAGCGTCCTTAAGATCAGGGCAGTATTTATTCAAGGTTCCATTATTTAACCAGAGGTATTACACAATTTGTTGTTTTATCTGTAAACAGTGAAGGTTGCTGTGAATCTAAAGCATATTATTAGTGAATCAAAATTTAAATTCCATTAATCTTTGGGCCATTTTTTGTACTGCTTTGAAGAATCTGTTACAATAGTAAAATGTTGATTAGCCTTTGATATTTGTCCAAGCATAAGTTAAGATTCATGAATGGGGCAGGGGAGAATGGATTTAATTAGAATCCAAGTGCTCGCTTGCTGACTTCTTTTCACCACTGGTAATTTTTGATGGTAGTTTAGGCTTTTACTTGATACTTACTTACGCATCCAGATATACAAGTAGACTAATTAGAAAAGTAAGGCCCCAATCCTTAGTGCTCTTATACATGTATAGCTGTAATCATGTGAGTCCAATGGGACTATTTATGTGTTATGACGTTCCAGGGTGCAATCCAAACCAGTGAGAGGCTGTGTCACCCCTGCTTGCAAGCTTGGATGACTCACAATACTTTGCTGCTGTGGCTCCCACCTGGGCCACTCATAAACAGCCGTCCAGCATGCAAGAAGTGTCTGAGTATAACTGCAGCCTGCCAGCTACACATCAGTCATACTCTGGCTTCCACCAGCCTTGGTTACCACCTGAAGGGTAACCCCAACACACTCCCTGTCCAGGATTTTCCCCAAAAACTTGTGTTCTGCACTGTCCAGCCCTCTTCTGGACAGTCCAGATATATTAGGTCTGTTGCCTCTGTAAGACAATCAATATACAACAGTCTGCTACCTTAAATGAAGTTACTCAGACAATTCACAGGAGATAGGTTTTAAGTGAGCACAAGTATAAAGCAATAAATCAGAAATGGTTACAAGGGAAATAAAGATAAAATGCTTCGTAGTACTAAACTTAACAAACTAGACTTGGTTCAAGATGAAGTCCCTTACCACATGTTACCAGTAATATTGCTGACCAAACACTCAGGCCAGGATCTGCTCCCAAAGGGCAACAGCTGTTTCTTTTGTCTTCTTAGGTGAAAAGGAGAGAGATGGATAGAGAGAGAGAACTTGGGGAGTTTTTGCCCCTCACTTTTATAGATCAGTCACCCTTTGAAATGTATTTTCCCAATGGTTTCCCCTAGATAAAGTTCATACCTACTGTGAGGTTGGAGTCCAGGAGTTTGATGGTGAAAGAGGTTCCATGCTGTTGTTTACTAAGATGCAGATCTGTTTGTTCCTGCCCAGCTTCCTTGCCAAGGAATGGCCACTTGATAGGTGATTGCCCATCCACTTTGATGACACCTGGCTAGCGGTGTCAGCTTGTCCTTTGTCTTTGAGAAACAGGTTTACCCACTTCCCAGACTTGTCTGGAAAACAAACTTCAGTCATGATTTCACCTTATGTTCATAAAATTGCATACAATGTTGCTACATTCTTTCCACCATGATATTATTGACTTCAGAGGGAATGAACAAAACAGGGTAATCCTGAGTGATTCCTCCCCTGGCATCCAGTCTCATCTTCTGGCAGTTGGAGATTTAGAGACACCTGGAGCATGGGTTTGCATCCCTGATCAAGTTGGCCAGTAGCCATTGATGGACCTCTCCTCCATGAACTTTCTATTCCCAGCTCTGCCGCTGGCCTTCTGGGTGACCTGGGACAAACCACATCCCCTCTCCATGCCTTAATTTCCTCATCTTTAAAATAGGGATAATGATACTAACCTCCTGCAAAGAGCTTTTGAGACCTACTGACTGAAAGTGCTGATAGCTTGGTATTTTTATTATTAATAATAATTTTGATACTTCCTGAAGCAGCAACTTCATCTGTGTTTACTTGTCAAAGAAAACTAAATATTACAGAGGAAGAAATGACAATGGCATAAATATGTTAATCCTCCTGGAGAATAATATATAGGGCCCATTCTGCTGTACGTGTGTATAACCCAGACAAGAGTGGGACTCTGTGAGTTTGCACTCATGGCATTTTCTCCTGATTCTTCTGTTGGAAGGACAGAGTTTGTCACAGTCAAGGAAGAGGTTGGCAGTCCAGCTCCTTCAACTAATTCCCACAGGTTTCAGAAGATTTGCTGGTAGCAGAAGCCATACACATGTGTCTCCATTGGTAGCCACCAGGGACTCGTCAGTCCCTGAATAGTATGTTCCTGCAGGGATGTTCAGTGATGCAGGTGGAGATCTTATAGAGTATGTAGTAGCTGGCTCCAGTTGGCCTCATGGGGTTTTTTTTGGGGGGGGGGGTGTCTTGGCAGAGGCTGCCTGGCACCCCTCCCCATTACCACTCTATCCACAAATTTAGATCCCTACAGAGTTGCTGCTAAGGCATGTCCATAGTTTTGAGGGGAAGGTGCTCTGCCCACTTCAGCACTACCATTCACAGAAATGGAGTAGTTCTTGAAGCATTTAATTTGTACGTTTACTAATACAAAATGGAAACATTCAGCCATCAAACGATCATTAATAAAGGCTAAGGGCCTGATTCAACCCATTGAACTGAGTGGGAAAAAAAGCTCCATTGACTTCAACAGAAGGGAAATAATTAAACAGCAGGAACGTGACATGACAAACCAGTATAAAGAAAAGTACAAAGATAAAAACTGAATGGAAGGAAAAAGAAATCAGATAATTAAATTAATAAGGATGATAGCTTAATGAACAAGGAGATAATGAAAGGAAAGACGAGCTGAAGAATGTGAGACTCATAGCCAATAAAGGGAACAATATGAAAATTAGCTGGAAGCAGTAAAGAGAAAATTGCTTTTTAAACAGAAATACAAAAAGTGCAAGAAAACTGGGAAGGATGAAGAGTCTGAAGGCTAAATGCTTTTTAAAGACCTCCCACTTCTTCATTACCATTACTACAGCTTTTTCCTAATATTTATTTTTCTGCTGCTTTCCAACAAATTGAAGCTTTCCTGCAGCCATCATCACCCTATGCTTAAGATAGTCTCAGAAGAACTATCTAGATGCTAGATGTCACAGGCAACTTGATATGCCATGAGTCAATTAATCAGCTGGCAAAGTTTGCAAATGTCCCAGAGGTGATGTCTTCCAAATGAGCCAGGTGAAAGGAGAAGAGAGACCCACAGCAGGACATTATATAGAGAGGAAGATAAGAGGGAGAAAAGTAAAATATCACAAACCACTCATTATTATAAAAGGGAATAACTTTCTATAATATGTATGCATTATGCTTTCAATGCTCATTTTAGGGAGGGAAAAAAGTATTGCATACTGTGGGGGGACTATGAGTGCTTTTTATTGTTAAATTTAAATAAATAATTACAGGAAAAATACTACAGATTGTTGATAAAGATCTGAAATGTTAATTTAACTTATTGGTAAACATAAATGGAGTGTGTGTCCTTCCAGGCCAAGCCTAATATTTCATAATCATCCACCCCCAGCTCCCCAGCCTGTTACGTAGGATAAAACGCTGTATACATCATGCGAAATTAGGGAGAATCAAATTACTTCTTGGAAGGAAAGATGGTTTTGTGGTTAAAATACTGGCCTGGGAGTCAGGAGATGTAGGTACATTCTGACGTTTGGCAAATCACAATCTTTGTGCTTCAGGTACGCACCAGTAAAGTGGGGATAATGCTTGCTTAATTTCTCTTTGTTTACTTAGTCTGTAAACTGTCTGTGGCAGGGACTGCATCATCATCATCTGGCACACTGATGCCCTGAACTTAGTTCAGGCTTCAACATGCTACTGTAATACAAACAAATAAAATAATAATAGCAGCAGTGCATTCTATTCATTTTTGCCAGAAAGCTAAATATACTTTATCTGAGAGGCTAGAGAGATCATAAAATGTTAGATTAGGTATATTTAGCTACTTGCTGAATATGTACAGGACTCACAGATGTAATATGATTATCCTTAATTTTCAGAAGACATATAGTACCTATTTCTAGATGGTGGGAGGGTTCATTGGATGTCTGCTAGACCATCACCACTGAAATGGTTACTCCTGATCTCAAAATGAACTAAAAATCTTCTGGAGCAGATTATTACACTTCAAGTGTTTTTCATCCCCTTTATGGAAAAAGGCATAGAGAATTAGCATCACAAAAAAGCAGTATGTAACAATAACACTCTCACTTTTGTGACAAGCCCACAAAAGCACTTACATTTGCCTTTGAGTCAATTTTGCTGCACTGAATGATCATTGACATTGGAAGTTACCCTTCAGTGGGCCTTATTCATTCTACAGATTAGAGTGGTATTTAACATGGAAGAAAACAGGGTCAGAACCTCAGCTGTTGTACTTCAGTGTAGCTCCATTGAAGCCAGTGAAGCTACACGGATTTATGCCATCTGAGGATCTGGTCTTTGGTTTCTCATTTCCCCAAAGTACAGACTCAGTGCTATTTCAATGTCTCAGGTGTCTAAGCAGACTAAGTCTCCATGCATCTGAAGAAGTGGGTTTTTTACCCACGAAAGCTTATGCCCAAATAAATCTGTTAGTCTTTAACGTGCTATTGGACTCCTCATTGTTTTTAAGCAGACTTTAAGTCCTTGGAGTTCAGAGAGCTTTTTCGGATCCAGCAAAGAGTTTTTGGAGGGGAGAGGTGGAGGGTTGTTTGGTTCAATATTTGGACTGAAGTTTAAGATTTTTTCCAAAATACTTTGTTGCAACTCTGGTGTAAATCTTATGAGATGTTGCTTGTTCATGACCATTGGGGTCTGGGAACATTTGAAATCTCATACTCAAAATGTGGGCAGAAGGAAGAGGTTAGGTTTCAGTCTGAATGCTACAGCATGGCTGAATTTTGTAACATTTAGCAGCCTCCAAATGCATATGTATTTTTTTTTTACTAGAAATTGTAAGTAACAGAACATGTGTAAAAATATTGACAAAGGAGTTGATAGTATAAACTAATATTTAACTACAGCAGCATCATAGAACTTCATGGCACATTCCTATGAAAACAGAATGATTACATCAAGTGGCACAGCATATATAGGCACTAAGCTTCTCTCTCCCTTCTTTAAAACATAGTATTTTGTTTCCCTCATTCCCAGTTTTAATAATAACTGAGATTTTTTTTCCAGTACCTGAATAGTAACATATAGGCAACTTGTATAGTTGATGATATTCAGATGGCCTTTGACCCACTTCCTCTTAAAGGTATTTATTATGTTACAAAATAGCTTTTTATTTCATTCACCCCTCTTGGGTAAATAGCTAATTTCCTTATTGTGAAAGATTGGTTAATAGTACATCTATAGTGTTATGCTATTATGTATCTGTCTTTCTTTCTTGATTTAGAAGCGAGAGGGTGACCTCCCAATATAGCTAATTTAATCTGCAAAAATAACCTTGCAAATTGACTTGCCAGAAACTAATATTAGATGAAATCTTTGTTCTATTGAACCTGGCTGTCATCAGTGATTCCTTGTGAAAGGCTTAATCTACAATTGTAAAAAACCTCCAGTAATGTTGTCAGGTTTCATAAAATATCTATTTTATTAAAGAATTAGTGATGCAAATTCTGGAGGATTTGCAATATTTGGGAAGATAGCCTGGATCTGATTGAAATTCAGACTGCCGTTTGTATTAAAGTTTGGTAGTGCTAAAGAAATGCTGCAGGAGGAAGCTAAGTGGATGATAAAGTTAATGAAATATGTTAATTCCTTTAGGAATGTGTAATGTTTTGTTTCTTATGAAAAACAGAGTTATAATTGACAGAGGGTCCTGTGACTCCTTTAAGACTAACAGATGTATTGGAGCATAAGCTTTCGTGGCTCCAATACATCTGTTAGTCTTAAAGGTGCCACAGGACTCTCTGTTGCTTTTTACAGATCCAGACTAACGCGGCTACCCCTCTGATACCAGAGTTATAATTGGAGCCTTACTGGCTACTCAGGATTGAAAATGGTTACGTTATAATAGTGGTTACACACACCTAGGGCTAGGTTGTCTATCTCATAAATAAACATGGAGATCTGGCTTGAGGGTCAGGACAATTTCTGCTATATCTCCCTTGGAGAGCTACCTACAAATTGTCTCATCAAGAGGGAGGAGTCTGTGGCCCAACCGAGGTTTGCCCACCTACAGATCCTTGGGATCCACAGGGAAGGGAATCCAGGAATCCATAGAGGCAGGAACTATCCACACAAATGACTCTTACCTCTTCTATCCCCCCTCTTCCTTGGCAGCAGGGCTCTAATAGAGGCAGTACTGCCTTTTCTTAAATCCCCTGCAGATGATCGGTGGCAAATGGCCCAAGGGAGATAACGATGCCTCAAGCAGCACTAAATCCCAATAGACATATTTAAAACATACACAACACATACAGAGAGCCTCTTTGCTCAGAGTCTAATACAATGGCCCTTCCATTTAACCATGTACAGCACAAGAGAGTACATATCTTACAAAACATAGCAAACATCCTGAATGCAATGCCCCTCATTAATTCACCCTTCTACATGTCCTTGGGGGACCATCGGTTTCCAGGAAGGTGAGCAGAATTGCCTGCCTCACAGCCTGCTATATGCTGGGTAGTTTTTCCCTCATGGAGGCTTCTTCCCCATCTCCTGAGACCTTCCTGTCTGCTGCCCAATGCTTCCTATTCCTGAGTGGATCTCCCCCAATTTCCCTATGTGGCTTCTTATTTAAACACCTGACTGGTCACCTGGCTTTCTTTGTCCGGTTTTTGGTAACTTGCCATTGTTCCGAATTTCCATCCTCCCTTCAGACCAGAGGAGGAAGAATCTCTTCCCAGATTGAGAAAACTCACTATTGTCCATTCAGAGCACCATGGTGAACGTTAAGTACCTTCTCATTGTCTTAAGTCTGAGGGGAAAAAAACGCTTTTCAGTCTGGTAAAGATACACATATAGAAGCATCCATGTTACAGCAGTTTTCGTAGTAACTCTTCATAATGACTTTGCAATGCCAACCAGAATTCATAAGTTGTACAGACAGAGCCCTGAGATTCTCAAAGCATCAAAAATTCTTCAGGAGCTAAAGGGTATGAGGAAAGGGCAACAAACCAAATATATAGCATTTGAATAAATAACAACTAAATGGAGAAAGGACAACTGTGTACAAATAGCTGAAAGATATAAATGCTGAGGAGAGAATGGAACTGTTTAGGATAGTCTAAGAGGCTATCATTAATTATGACATTATGAAATCATACAAAGATAAGAGGATGAATACGAAGAAAATTCCTGAATTTTGAGACAGAACTAGAGTTCAGTATCCCATTTGAAATAATAGAATGACACCATTGAAATCATAGAAAACTGGACTGAATGATTCACTTGAAAATATACAAGAGAGAAAATCATTCACTGGCAGAGGTGCAGTATGGAGACGATAAAATAATTTAATCTCTAATTTCTATGATGCTATGATTCACTTTCCACTTACAAATAATGTTAGGAAATGAAAGGGGTGTTTCTGATTAAAGAGAACAGAAAAGATTTAAACAGTTCAAAAATAATAGTTACAGTTATGCTGGTGAACTAGCAAATCTTCTCAGCTAACAAAAGAACACAAAACACTTCATTTGCATGCACAGGGGATGCAGACACATTTTTACTGGGTCATGATTAGAGCCGGATTAAAGGTTTAGAAAACAACCCAAGTTCCCTTGAACATCACTCTCAAATTTGTAAATGCAAATTCAGTTCAAAATGTAGAAGCTAGAGATCAGGATTCTCCATTCTAGTGGCCCAGTCATAGTACCATCAAATCCTAACCCCTTCCCTTTTGGGGGGCATAGGAGTTACTCTACATTGGAAACAACTTTTTTTAAAGAAGTAATTTGTATCCCTCAGCAAATTTTACCAGGTTCAGCCAGTCAATTAATTCAGACTGTGTACCATGCTTGGTTGAACAATATTTTCAGTGTTGTTCTGTGGAGTTCTTGACACTCATGTTGAGACTTGAACAGATACAAACAATGCAAACATATTGGTCAATGTTTGTCATGCCCTTGACTTAATTAGGGTTATGATGAGGTATAAAGTATCAGGGTTTTAGTCTGCCTCTCATTCTTGCCTCCATTAAAACCTTTGCAGAAGAAGGGTGCGATCTTGCAAATCTGTACTCACATCACTGGGTCATACAGTGCCATCGGTTTTTTTGACTGAACTCATTGAAATCAAAGGTGCCTCCTGTATAAAACTGATGGCACAATATGGCCTAATAGGATTACTAAAATGAGGAAGTGTTCTGTGATTAACATTAACAATGATGTTGGTGACACACAGAGTAAAAAATTTACTAGACACCAAGTCCAAATGGCTGAAATAATATAACTAATAATGCACTGTAAATAAAATAAGTATGTATTGTAATAACATGGAAATAAATATTAAGGTCATATCATAAAAAACCAAAAGACTGTTACAGTTTGCACTGACACTTTGCTATATTCCTTGTTGATCAGAATTACTAAAATTATTTCTTTAAAGTTTTTGGGTGGCTTTTTTTTCCTTAAAGAAGGAAATCAACAGAAGTAGGTTGTTTATTGAACAGTGCATAATCTCATAATATTAATGCTATGATTATGGTGAACATGGCACTTCCTTATTTAGCCCTTAATGCTAGCTAGAGCTCAGCAAAATTTTTCATCTGAAACTTTTTTCAATAAGTAATGCAGATTTAGGGACTTTTAAACACTTTGTGAATTTGAGTCAACTTCACTGAATTGTTCATTTCAAGAAAAAATTCAGAAAAAAATCTAAATGTTTCATTTCAACATTTTGAAGTGAAACGTTGATATTTTTAAATGGTTGAAAACAAAACCTTTCAATTTTGTCAATATGAAATATTTCATTTCACCTGAAATTAATTCTTTTTACAGTTTATTTATTTATTTTTACTTTTCAATTCACTGTAATTCTTTTTTTACTTTTCAAAATAGCCATTGAACCAACAAAAATCTGTTATTCACCTAGCTGAACCAGTGATGTACTGGAAGAAAGCAGTTCTGCACTTCCTGCAGTTCTCGTCTACGTTTGCTGAGACTGAGCAGCGCCTGACAAGGCAGGCTCAGGACAACTGCAGGAAGAAGGAACAGATGTCAATAAATTTGCTCTGTTCTATATTTCTATAATTTCTTCAGCCTTGCCTAGCTCTGGACCATCCTTGTTCGTTACCAGCAGCTGCTGTCCTCCCATCATGAATCAGTCTACAATTCACATCTCTGCTTTGTTGTGAGAGTACTGGCTTTCACCTGCTCTGTGATCAGCAGCTCCCATGGCTGCAGCACTGTCTGGTGTATGCACTGCAGCCTTGGTGATCTTTGGTGGCTGTGATATACCAAGGGTACAATCCAGACTAGTTAGTAATTGTGTCACCCTTGCCCTGTAACGTGGGGTGTCCTTTACAATGCCTTGCTGCTGTAACCACCAGCCTGGACTGGTCACAAACAGCCTCCAATAGGCAAGACACTCCCAGCTATGTCTGTGTGTTTGCTACAGCCACCCAGCCACACCTTGGCTCTTAGATTATACTGTAGGGTGACTCCAACACACTCCCAATCTTAGATTTCCCCCTAGAAATGTATGTCTTCTATTGCCCAGCTTTCTCTGAGACAATACAAATTCATATAATTTCTGTATTTCCTTAACAGAAATAATATATATATACCTGGTTACCCCAAATGGAGTTTCACAGACTCTTCAATTTAAACACACTGGATTAGATAAAACAATAAAATTAATGTATTAACTACAAAGAGAGATATTTTAAGTGAGTACAAGTAATGAGGCATAAAAGTCAGAAATGGCTGCAAGAAAATAAAGTTAAAACGCTACTGATGCCTATCTTAACAAACTATCAGATTCAAGCAAAGTTTTTCTCAACACATGGTCTCAGCAGTCTTGCTGACCAAACATCTTAGGTGAGCATTCCTTCCTCAGTTCACTGGCTGCTTCATTTGTTTCTTCTGGTTGAGTGTACTAATGGGCAGAGAGAGAGGACAGGTGCCTTGGGGTGTTGTCCCTCATTTTTATAGTGCCTTGGAAAACATTTCCAGCTGAGATTCAGGAGACAGAGAGTCTATAGGAAAGGATGTTCCCTGCTGCTTTTCCTCACATGTTTGAGGTTTCTTTCTCTACCCTTCTTACTTGATGACTCTCTTTATTGCTTTGATGCAAATTAAGCAGAGCATACATTCCTTTGTTTGAGACAGTCACCTGTTTGCCAACCTCAGTTTGGAAAATATATTTCTAACACCATACAGTGGAATCTTATCACTTCACATACAATGTTGCCACACACATTTTATCAGTACAATAAGTATGAGCAAATTATGAGTTTTCAAATGATACCTTACAACCTGTATTTTGTATAAAGATTATTACAATAGTGTGTAGGGTCTGGACACAGGTGCTTTCTGTCACAGTGGCCATGACAGAGTAGTAGCCTTTAAGCCCCTTATGTGTCTCCCCACAGGGAGAGAACCAGGTGATCTAGAAAATCTTCCATCTCCATCCAACTCCAGTCCTTGCCCAGCCCTGTCTGCTCCCCTGTGCAATTTCACATAGGAAACACTCAAGAAGAAGTGCTCTGTATGGTATACAGGGTGCACACTCACCATGAGTCCTCGCTAAATCCTTGCTTCTGTCATGGCGGTTATTTTAATTAATACATCATGGATTCAACTGGGGACCTCTAGAAATAAAAGAATCAGTCTCCAGAGCTTCAGCTGAAGAGTCAGGATTGATAGCTGATTCCTGTAACATATTCACATCCTTTGTTGATTGGGCAGAGAGAAACACATAACATACACTGACCAGTGAGATATACTACCATTCCTTGCATGACAGCACCACCCTGGCTCCACTGCCTAGGTATTCCATCTGGCCATGGAAGCAGGGGCAAGATTCAAGAACACATAATCCCCAGCAGGTATTAGAAATATAGGAGATGTCTTTTATAGACATAACTTTTTTTTGTAGAACAATTTCATGGTAAGATAGAGGTGATGCTGATGGGCAGAGGAAAATACTTTGGGGGATTATCAGCCACAATGCTCTCTCATTTGGCTGAAGGTACACACTCACAATTAGTCAATTCCTTCTTTTAGGAGACATCTTGAATGCCTTTCTGACACTAAGCTTTCACATAGTAGCACCCACAAGTAATGCTTTCTACCATCTCCGGTTGGCTAGGAGACACTGTCCCATCCTGGCAGACAATGACCTGGCCTTGGTTCTATACACCTTCATCACCTTCTCTCTGAACTACAGCAGTGCAATATACCGGGGCAATATATCATCAGCCCTTAGGAAACTCCAAGTAGCTCTGAACAATACAGGGTGTCTACTTGGAAACATGGGATACTGTGAGTACATTAAAGCGGTTCTCCATACTCTACGTTGTCTTCCCATAGAATAGAGAATCAAGTTCAAGGTCTTGGCCCTTATCTTCAAGGTGTTCAATGGCTGGGGCCCAGCGTATCTAAAAGATCACCTAAAGCTCCAGCATGAAGACTGTGGTCAACAACTTCATTCCGCAGGAATTTCTACCACAAAGGTAAAGCATGTCTGTGCAGGAGACACAGCTTTTTGAGAGCTGCTTTGAGAGTATGAAATGAACTCCATTAGGATGTAAGGACCATCCCAAACCTCATCACCTTCCAGTCCAAGAGCAAGGCGTACTTCTTTGACCTACCTTCTCCAATATAAACACACAGCAATAAATACATTTAAGACACCTTATCAAAATAAAACAGTTCACTGCACACAAAATTTTCACCCTGGAGAGAGTGAGAGAGAGAAAGAGAGAGCAAGAGAGAGAGAATGAATCACATATGACAGATATTAGTCAAGTTGCTTAATGTACTACTGGAAGGCATTCAGATGCTACAGTAATGAGGGCAATGGAAGAACCTATACAGAATAGAATAAGCAATGATTCACTAACTGGAACTGCACTTTACATGTTCCAATTTACTGAAATCATTCAAGTCTGCAGGGAACAATTCCATATAGGCAGAAGGATGAACTAACCTAAAAGATATTTTCCATCTACACTTTCTACAGGCTTGTACCTGCTCCCATTTAAGTCTACAGCTTTACTCCTATTGACATCAGTAGAATTGGGATCAGGCCCTGTGAATCTATCGCTATGTCTACACTGCCTCACAGCGCAGACTACAAATAGCAGTGTGGTCCAAAGTGCTGCGTTGTAACTCCCCTGTGTGTGGACACTGCAGGCACAAAGTAACAGGTACCTAATTCGCATTAGTGTGGTCCTGTTTAAAGAGAATTACATTAAAGTGAACTAGGACCTTTTAGTTCATGCCCGTCTGTACAGTGAAAATTATCTTACTGTATACTTTAAAACAATGTAGGTACCTTTTAATAAATAACAATAAGTCAATAATATTAACTGACTTTTTTAATCATTTCATTGTAAAAATATGATTCTTCAAGTTATAAAAAGCAAGAATATATTTACAATTCTTCATTGGTTACCTTGTATTACCACGTCAAATTACATTTTCAAAAATATGAAAATACTCAATACTGACTCCAATGCCATTAAAAAAATTAATTCACTTTTGCATGCCATTCCACTATTAAAATTCAAACTCAACTGATCAATGCATACATAGGCCCTCCGTCCTGCAAACATAAGGCAGCTGCCTTACATGCTCACAAATATTGTCTCATTGTTTCCTTGTACTTACACATCTGTCTGTCTGTCTTTCATCTGCTCTCTTGTCCTGCACTTAGATTGTAATTTCTTGGCACAGGAACCATGTTTTTGCTCTGTATTTGTATAGTCCATGGCACAATGGGGTCCTAGTGCACGAGTAGGCATCTTAGGCTTTATTGTAATACATGTCTAAATGAATAACCTTACACACATTTCAGTAGTCCTTTTAATTTCAATAGGACTCTGCATGTGTATAAAGTCACTTGTGTGTAAGTATTTGCAGGATCTAGTCCACAGTTACTTATTAAAAACAGTAACACAACAGTGAATAAAAGAGTAAAAAATCAATCAGATAATAGGAACATATGGAGAAATGCTAGCCTCTCCATGTTGAACACGGAAGCTAGCTTTCCATTGTAAATGGTTTTTGTGCACATGACTACCTCCCTTACCTTCACCAAGACTAAATCAAGCCAGCTGTAGTTTTTCCATGTGTGATCAGATGTCAGAGTAAATATTTTGGAAAGCTTGAGGCAAGGCGGCCTCTGAAGTAGCTAGTTTCCAATTCATTGTCAAATAGACAGTATGCTGTTAAATACATGGAAGTGGATTACCCTTTCCAGAGACAAGTCTGTGGTTCTTTTATTAAAGGGACGTGGTTTTCCCCACCGACACATGAAGAAAGAATCCAGGTTTCTATCCCACTAAAATCTTAAGGCTCCACCGAGTTTCTCACAGATTTTGGGGCTCTACCAGTGATCCGTTCTGATGCCCCTGCCATCCCTTCCAATGGAACCACATTGCCATGGAGTGCATAGATCCATTGCCCTAGAACCTAATTGGGTTCTGCAGCAGAGAGGGGCTCAGCACAAAGTGAATACAGTTTGGGGCTGGGTTTTTTTTGGAGGATTTACCACAGGAGTATGTAGTATGGTAGGGCACAACAATGCACTCTTCATGCCCCATCCTGGCATCGTGTGTAAGATCCAGGGCCAGTGCTGGCTGACCCCTGAGAGGGAAGTGTGACATACATACATACAGGCATGCTCAGAGCATGGATCTCAAGGGGAAAACAGGGCCTATGAATATTATTTTTCTTAATTATCTTTCTGGAGTGTGATTCCCCTCACTGAGGCTCTTTGGCTGCTGACCAATGTAACACAACCAAACATTACCATAAACTTAACTTTACAAACTTGCCCTTAAATTTCACAATGAATAAAACAAATTCTGTAATGGGCAGTAAGTGACACTGGGAAAGATAATAAATAGGGGGACAGCTCTGAGTCAAATCATCAAAACATCTTTGAGGTCTGGGAGAAATGTAAGTCATTTTTCAGGAGACAGAATATGCAACAGTTCAAGTTGTAGACACTTTAAATCACCAAGCAATGAAGAGAGCAATTAGAGAGCATGATTTAGGGAGTAAAGAAATTAAATACAATTTTGTGCATCCATTTTTACCATGAAGGACAATGGGAAAATTCTTGATCCAAAGATAACTTTCATGAGAAATTAACATGTGGCCTTAAGAAAGGCTGAAGTCTCTAAGAATGATGTTATTGAGCAACTTGAGAAACTCAAGGGCAGTAAATCACTAGGACCAGATGGTGCTGATGCGAGAGTTCTGAAGGAAATGAAGTGTGAAATAGCAGAGATAACGATGAAGATATGCAATCAACCAGACACCGTTCCCAAAGATTGGAAAGTTGCTATCTTTGGTCTAAAAAAAAAAAAGCCACAGATGATCCTGGGAATTACAGACCAGTGAGCTCCACTGCTGCTCCAGGGAAACTAGTTGAGAATCTAATTAAGGACTGAGCAGTATAATACTTGTATAACTATAGCTCAGTAGGGTTCAATCAGTATGGCTTCTGCAAACAAAAACCTCTCAATACTATTACAAGTCTTAGAAGACAGTGGGAAGAGGAATGATGTTCCTATACTGCCCATGCTAATAACGTTTTATATGTTTTATCACCTCAGCCATCCAAATGCGGATTCTCTTTATACATTCTAAGAAATGCTATTGCAGAGAGGTACTCATCCCTTCTCTGTAGGGTAGTGTTTCTCAACCGATGGGTCACAACCTTTAAGGGGGGGGGGGTAACAAAAGGCAATCAGGGAGTTTTGTGGCATTGCAAATTTTACTACAATCTACATTAAAGAAAATCTTGTTCCCCCACTTCCTGCATACTCTTACCATTCAAGCTCAAGTATTCTCTGTCAACTTTTCAAAATACACTCAAACAAATAAATTATGTGAGCTAATCATTTTTATCGATTTTTTTATCTCTTTCTTTTCTAGCAAATGGATTGAGCTCACAAAAAGTTTTGACTTGGAATAATTAGGACCCTGTGTAAATCATGACTTCATGGAGAGTGCAAAAATCATGAAAATGCCCCCAAACTGTCATTTTAAAAATATTTTTATTTTAGAGGAAAATGTCCACAACAAAGTCTTTAATATAAAAATTACCTTAGCTCGTCAATTTCCAGGATTTTTACAAGGAAATTTAATCCATTTCAAGGATGGAATGAGTTTTACAAGTATTAGTCAAAACTGATTATGCTTAGTAGTAAAGTTAATTCCATCCTTTAAAATGAATAACATTACCTGTGAAATTCATTCTATCCTTGAGACTGACTAAATTTAGTTGTAAAATTCATTCCATGCAAACTCTGAGAAATTCAGTACTGTTTACACTGCTCTGAATTTTCTTTAAAAAAACAAAATAAAAAATTGTGATTTATACAGGGTCTATGAATAAGGGATCACCATCCTGAAAAGGTTGAGAAACAGTGTTTATACTACCATTTATACTATCTTTATAGCTTCTTTTCCAATTGCCAAGATTCTCATTCTATTCCTCATTGTTTGAACTGAGAGCAGAACTATCACAACACTTGTAGAAGGCCCTTGAGATAGTGAGCATACATCATTGCTCCTCCTGTCACTTCATCCTTCACATCTACCTATTGCTGTGCAGAGAAAGGTAATTCAACTTCACAGAGGATTTTTATATTTCAGAATTTGGTTAATTCCTATTAGGAATGTAAAGTAAAAGTTTCAAAATTGTCCTTGAAAGGGAATGCAGGCCCAATTCTGGGGCAGTCTGCCTTGCTCATGCCCTGGACCCTGGAAGCCCTCTTGTCCCTGGCCCCAGAGCAGTCCATGTGGCAGGGATGCCCCAGAGCCATGAACCTTGGAGGCCAAGGATCAAGGCAAGGCCAGGCCAGGCAGGTGAGCTGGTAGGAAACCAGGAAGTTCCATCAGAACTTCGGTGGAATCAGGCCATCTCCACAAAACATTCTGATTTTTGCCAAATTGGCAAATTCTGACAAAATAATGATTCATTGGGATGTTTCCAAATAGCTCTACATCTGACCCATATGAATCATGCCAGTTGACCAAGGTCTATAATCTTTTTCTGTTGCACAGTCTTATTACAGGCTTTCCTTCCTCCATCTCTCTGTTCCTCTCTTTCACGCTTTTCACTCTTACAAGTAAATACTTGGAATTTTCTATATCTTGATGCAGCATCTGGCAAAATGAGGCCCAGGCACTACCTTGATATAAATGTTAAATACCAATAACAATAATTCCATATGAAATTCAATTATGTCAGCTCAGGTCTGAGTTGTCATTTGAGAGAGCATAATGTATCTGTCTGTGCTATGACAGACTGAATTTTTCTCCTGTATAATGGTTATATTGTGCAAATGATCGATAAACTTTCACATTCTTATTGTCTTCTTTTGTAGATAGATAATACATTTATAAATGTTTATTCTTAACAGTGCATTGAAATACTTCTGCCTGTGTTCAAAACAAATTATCCCGCAGCATGGTATGATAGTGCAAAGAACTTCAGTTGTGAAGGCTGTTAAGTTTCACAATAATCACACATCTGTCTTTGTATCACTTTTCTGACTGCACGACACTCTTTTGTAATGCAAATATCATGGAGAAATGCAAACATAATGTTGAGTTTAATTGCCTTATGAAATCTTTATTCATTTTTCAACATGCATTTTACTCACTCAACTATTCATTAGCAGATAGTTTGCTGTGTAGAGATAATATTTCTAATATGTAATGCATTTTATAGACTGTAAAAGTGCTTACAGTACAGAGCTGTTATATAGGTCATTGACCTATATGGAAATTTATGAAGAAAGCTTTACAGCATAGGAGTGCCAGCGAAAAGTGAGACGTGCCAACAATGCAAATAGATCATGTTTATCTATGTAAATGCCTTCTTTATAAATCAAAGACAAGCAAAAATCAATGAATTTACAGCTTTTGCGTCTTAAGCACCCCATTACATGTACCAAACAAGAAAGCAAACAAACAAAAAAAGCCTATTGGTGTTATTTATTACCCATCGCTTGGGGTGACATTCAAAAACTGAAGACCTACCAATGACTTTAATCTTCTAAAAGAACATTTCTATGCTAATTTTAAAGAATAATTAGCACCAATGTCAGCTCTTAACTCTGGTGGCCAACTTAATTATGTCTTTGCTTGCTACATCTAAACAGAGAGAAAAACAGTAACAAGTTAAAAACAAATGGAAAGACCAAATATGATATAAGCAATCTAACTTTTTGAAATATAGATTGATCATTTTATCAAATTATTTACAGTTACATTATGCATAAACACATATGCATGGATATAGAATACATGATGGGGTGCTGTTTTATCAACATTTTATCAGCATGAATCTGGGAGCGTCACACTACTCTTGACTTGCGAGTCATGAATGACTCATTCAGTTCATCCCAAAGCAATACCAATACAATTTTCAAATCACACAGTGCCATCCTATGTATTAATGCCACGTATTTACCCCCGCACCCAAAATAGACATATTTTAGTGTGTGTTCAAACAATTTATTGGAATTTATTTTCTTTAAACAAATGTATAAACCTTAAGGCCAGAAAAGATCATGAGGCTCATCTAAACTGACATCCTGTAAAACACAGGCTATAAAATTTCAACCAGTAATTCTTGAGACAAGCCCATATCTGGTGATTGAAATAGAGTATATTTTTTTTACAAAGACTCATCCAGCCTTGATTTAAAGACTTCAGATGATGAAGAATCCACTAATATCCTTAGTATATTGTTTCAATGGTTAATTAACTTCACTTTTTAAAATATGCATCTTTTCTCTAACCTGAAATTCATCTAGCTTCAGCTACCAGCCATTGGATCTTATTATGCCTTTGTATGTTAGAATAAAAAGGCCTCTACTACCAAAACATTTCCCACATACATATCAGTCGTGATCAAGACACATCTTAACATTCTTTTTGATAAACTGAATAGATTGAGTTTTCTGTGTCTACTACTATAAGGCCGATTTTCCAAATCTCAGTCTTTCTTGCAGCTCTTTTCAGAATCCTTCACAGTTCATAGAATCATAGAATATCAGGGTTGGAAGGGACCTCAGGAGGTCATCTAATCCAACCCCCTGCTCAAAGCAGGACCAATCTGCAATTAAATCATCCCAGCCAGGGCTTCGTCAAACCTGACCTTAAAAACCTCTAAGGAAGGAGATTCCACCACCTCCCTAGGTAACCCATTCCAGTGCTTCACCACCCTCCTAGTGAAAAAGTTTTTACTAATATCCAACGTAAACCTCCCCCACTGCAACTTGAGACCATTACTCCTTGTTCTGTTATCTGGTACCACTGAGAACAGTCTAGATCCATCCTCTTTGGAACCCCCTTTCAGGTAGTTGAAAGCAGCTATCAAATCCCCCCTCATTCTTCTCTTCTGCAGACTAAACAATCCCAGTTCCCTCAGCCTCTCCTCATAAGTCATGTGCTCCAGCCCCCTAATCATTTGTATTGCCCTCTACTGGACTCTTTCCAATTTTTCCACATCCTTCTTGTAGTGTGGGGCCCAAAATGACACAGTACTCCAGATTAGGCCTCACCAATGCCGAATAGAGGGGAATAATCACGTCCCTCAATCTGCTGGCAATGCCCCTACTTATACAGCCCAAAATATGGAGATATACCTATCTCATAGAACTGGAAGGGACCCTGAAAGGTCATTGAGTCCAGGCCCCCGCCTTCACTAGCAGGACCAAGTACTGATTTTGCCCCCGATCCCTAGGTAGCCCCCTCAAGGATTGAACTCACAATCCTGGGTTTAGCAGGCCAATGCTCCAACCACTGAGCTATCCCTCCTCACCTTGGTCCTGCTAGTGAAGCAGGGGGCTGAACTCAATGACCTTTCAGGGTCCCTTCCAGTTCTATGAGATAGGTATATCTCCATATATTAAAATGCCGTTAGCCTTCTTGGCAACAAGGGCACACTGTTGACTCATATCCAGCTTCTCATCCACTGTAACCCCTAGGTCCTTTTCTGCAGAACTGCTGCCCAGCCACTCGGTCCCTAGTCTATGGCAGTGCATGGGATTCTTCCATCCCAAGTGCAGGACTCTGCACTTGTCCTTGTTGAACCTCATCAGATTTCTTTTGGCCCAATCCTCTAAATTGTCTAGGTCCTTCTGTATCCTATCCCTACCCTCCAGCATATCTACCTCTCCCCCCAGCTTAGTGTCATCTGCAAACTTGCTGAGGGTGCAGTCCACGCCATCCTCCAGATCATTAAGGAAGATATTGGACAAAACCGGCCCCAGGACTGACCCTTGGGGCACTCCTCTTGATACTGGCTGCCAACTAGACATGGAGCCATTGATCACTACCCGTTGAGCCCGACAATCTAGCCAGCTTTCTATCCACTGTATAGTCCTTTCATCCAGCCCATAGTTCTTTAACTTGCCGGCAAGAATACTGTGGGAGACAGTATCAAAAGCTTTGCTAAAGTTAAGGAATAACACGCCCACTGCTTTCCCCTCATCCACAGAGCCAGTTATCTCATCATAGAAGTTTTTCAACACTCTTTAGAAGTGTGGACACCAGGGACCAGATATTCAGCTGATGTAAATTGTCATGACTCCATTGAAGTCAATGGAGTGATGACAGTCTTTTACACCATCTGATGATCTGCCTCCAGAACTGAAAGAAGTATTCCAATATTGGTCTCACTAGTCCTGTATACAGAGGTAATACCATCTCTCTACTACTACTTGATATTCCCTTGCTTATCCACAGAATTGCATCACACTAGGAGCCAGTATTGAGTTGGTGAGCTATCGTGAGCCCTAAGTCCCTTTCAGAGTTACTTCTTCCCAGTGTACAGTCCCCCTCACCTTAGCAAGGAACCCAGATTGCTTTGTAGAACTCACCTTTCCTTATTATTATCTAACACTTCAATGGTTGTGGTGTCATCTGCAAACTGATAATTCCTTATTTACAATTACTTTATTTACGATTACCTGAGTTCTATCAGTAATATTTGTTAAGAAAAATCAACATCAGTGGTTCTGTAGCCAATTCTTTTGAAACTCTTGTACAGAAGTTATCCAGTCCCACAGATTTAAAAATGTTTATCATTTGTTGCTGCTATTTAACATCCTTCCTAGTTACTGCTGGGGGGGGGAAATGTATTTAATTATCACTGGAAGCTGAGGCTATGTCAACCAGCTTCTTTCCAAATACAGAATATAAATATTTGTTGAACATTTCAGCCTTTTCTGCCAATCAAAATTACTGACAATTTTAACTTCTTTATTTAAATTAAATTAAATGGAAATAATTTGTAGCAATACAGCATACAATTTTTTAGTTTAGAATCCACCAAAATGTTTTGGTCAATGAGAAATAATTTTTTTCTCTGAGTTTTTAATTTCAGTTAGGCTGTTTCAGGTGTTTTCACCCTTTTGTCTGTGTTGGGTGGGAGGGCGTTAAATTGGCCAAATTTAAAATCAACATGCCATTTTGAATAGAAAAGTACAAATAGAATATTTTGACTCTTTTAAAACCTTTTCCCCACCTGACGCAATCTGCCAAATTGAAATCCAACAAATAGTTACAGATCCCCCAAAATGCACTTTTTTTGGCAACAAAAAAATTTGTTAAAAAAATTCACCTGGTTCTACTTAACAAATTGCTCTTATCTGCTTGATTCAACTCAGCCTGAAGTCAATAGAAAGGATTCCAAAGAAGTCGATGAGAGCTGAATTAGCCTCTGAACTATTTAAACCTCAATCCTACAAATGACTGTATGCGGGCAGACCCAGGGCCGGCACCCGGGGTTTTGGCGCGCCAAAAAAAAAAAAAAAAAAAAAAAAGCCACGATCGTGATTGCAATCTGCGTCGGCAATTCAGCGGAAGGTCCTTCGCTCCGTGTGGGAGTGAGGGACCGTCCTCCGAATTGCCGCCGAATAGCTGGACGTGCCGCCCCTCTCCGGAGTGGCCGCCCCAAGTACCTGCTTGCCAAGCTGGTGCCTGGAGCCGGCCCTGGGCAGACCTCAGAGACAGCCATTTGCAAGACCAGGGCCTAAAAATATACCATAACGCATGCAGGATGTGCAGCACAGTTGAATTAAAGCTGTTGCTGGAACTAGAATTTTTTCCTTTCATGACTTTGTGTTATTTTACATTTTAAACTGAAATGTTAATATTGCATGAACACAGTTTTTGGCAGAGGTTTTAATTGTGTGTATGTTTGTGTGTTTGTGTGCACGTGTGTGCACACACATAATCCTTTTTCCCTGAAATGGGACAAAGAATTCGATCCAGGGCCTCAACAACATTATACCTGTGCCTTGGAGATTAAATATTATCCTCTGTTTGCCTTGTTGTATTGTGTAGAAGTTCTTTAGATTGTATTAAATTCAAAATGTTAGGTGACAATTCAAGGCAAGCAGATTATCAGCTACCATTTCCAGAAGGAATAACTACATAAAGTCTTCTGGCAGCTTTGTAAGCAAGAAGGAACTGATTCTGATTGGCCAGCTCACTGCAGAATTCATGCATATTTTCCTCAATATTCGCAGTTCCTATTCCTAATGGAAGCTGACAGAATGTAAATGAGTTTCTAAAGGAACCAGCAAAAGTGGCAATTTTTCTCATTTAATCTTCAGATGAGCTGTCTATCTCCCAGCTGCTGAGCTTCATTAGAATTCTGAAACTAATTTCACCTATCAACACATGATTATTGGTTTGAGTGAGGTTTTTGGGATACTCTGAGTAAAAAATCACTCTAGAATAAGAGTTGGCTCAATAAAAAAGGGGGGGAAGAAGAAAGAAAAAAGAAAGAAAGAAAGAAAATTGGCAGACTTCAGAGCAATCTGCTCTTACAGTGAAAAAACCTTAAATCTCCCTTTTGGCTCTTTCCCAAGAATTTCATCCTTTAGAAAATATTGCTGTAATAAAAGTGTGACACACAAGAGAGCTATTATGAGACTAAACTTTCTTTCTTGGCGTAGATCAGGGTTACAAACAGCTAATACCCCTGTCACATTACAGAAGTAAGTATGCTAGTAGCTACTGTTACGTCTTCCCACAACAAATGCATATAAAATATATATCAAATAGAAGTTACAACTACAGACTATTAATTGTACTTGCTGTATGAAATAAACATGGTTTTCGATTTTAACATTGGACCATCATTTTTTTTATACTCTTGCTGTGAATACCCTGCTCCACTATTCACTTCTTGTTCATTTATTTTCAGTGAAGCAACTTGCTTATTACTTTTACTAAGAGACCTATCATCAGAGGCTTCATTTTCTAGCTGTATGTATATTCATTAATGACTTTTGCTTTTGTACTTTTTGCAATGAGTACTGAAAATGACTTGTTTCTGAAAAGTGGTTACTTTTATTGTAATCATGACACTACTCCCCTTGCACTGGACAATTGCATTGTGTTGAGATTGCCTCCAAATTTATTACAAATAAATCTGTTCTCTGTCATTCATTTACCCTTGCATTTTGTCTTTATGACTCAGTGTGTGTTCATAATGAGATGTACTTTAGTTCTTTCTCTACTAGCTAAAATTTCCATTTGGGAAGCAGAATTTAAACTAATCTTGCACATATCTACTGGTCTTTTAAAGTCAAGTCAATTTCTTAAACAAACTTGCTTTCAGCTGGATATCATATCAGTTATATCATAAAGAATGTGTCTCTAGTTAATCCATCTGTTAACTGTTCAGATTTATATTATTTAGCTTTATTACATAGGTCTGTAACAGAATGGCTAGTAGTCTCACTGGCAGCTTGTTTCTTGTAAGGAAATTGTGCCTTCCCCATTGTCATTCTTTCATGGTTTTCTTGAAAATTTTCAAGTGACTTTGTATGGCAGTTTTCAGTCCCCTTTATGTTCCCACTGGAGAGTATAGCAGTCCTCCAATGGCTCTGGCCCTGACACATATAACATCGTGGAAGATTTCAACCTCTCTGGTTTCTCCTCAGTACCATTTACTCCCACTTACTCTAATCCCCTGTGAAGTTCCCTTCCAGGAATGTGAGGGATTCAGGTGGCTTCATTTGCTCCATTTCTGCCACAGATTTCATGTTCTTCTATCATCCTGTAATAAAGATGTGACACACAAGAGTCCAGGTAAAGGATTGACCTTTACTTCTGTTGTGTGTCTGAGTTAATTACGACTCAATTGGAATTATTTTATCAAAAATTATCAATCAGCTATTAGTGCAGCGTGATATAGAGTACAGGAAGAATAGATACATTGTAGCCCTTTGTTGTCAGAACAAGAGCTGGCTCCGGCTCTCTCTTTCACTGTATCTGGAGGGACGTGGCAGATTTCATTCCTCAACTAAGTTCCCACACCAGTTTCATTATATAGGGGTTTCAAACAAAGAAAACCTCTTTTGCCAAAAGAAACATGTTTTGATGTCATTTCTGTACATTCACAGTTTACCTGATTTATGTGCGAAAGCACAGTTATTTACAGCTGAGAGGAGTAACAAGGTAATATATTTCAGTGGGTCTTTCTTCCCCCATAATTATTCTTTCCCATCTGCTTTAACAATTATCCCTTCTCAGTTTCCCAGGTTTACATATGCTTATGTAAGGGGAATGGCTTCCCAGACTATCTGGTGTTCTATGGACATAGATGTGCCCAAGATCATTAAATACAGTAACACATAGAATTCCTGAATAGGGTTCCTTATCAGTCAATGGCCAGAGTTCTGTGCCTTAGAATTCAACATGAATTTTGTTAATATCCTAAAGTTTCTCAAGAAAAGTTGATATATAAATCAAATGTACAGAAAGTGAAGGATTAGTAGGGTTAATATTTATTAACAGGTACTAACACTTCCTAGACCTCATTCACCTGATATGGATCAGGATTGCAAAAGGTTAACCCACTGTCACATGAAGAGGTCAGAACTGCACTGACTCCAATGACTCCAAAACAGCTGGTACAAAAGAAAAAAGGTCAAAATGCTCCCCTGGGGAGTGGAAAAGGTCATTCTCAAAGAGCTGAATCCTGCTTGTTTTACTCATGTGAGTAGTCCACTGAAGCTAATAGAACTTCTTGAATAAGGAAGAATTTGCCCCCAAAATAGCTCTATAAACCCAGTCCAGGTCTGTTATCAGTGAGGACAGGAGTGTTTGGGGGGAAAAGTAATCCCAAAGAGTTTGAGGACTAGATCACCCAGAAATTCATGTAGATGTCACTTACCATATTTCCTCTTTTAATCTCAAGAGAAGCCTTGTAAGAAAGGTGCTTTCTAAGAATGAAATGTAAATCTGAAGCAGGTTCCAGTTCGAGCATCCGGTTTATACCAGAGTGAATGGTGACAAATTCTAACTGTAGCACATTCATTTACTAGAGATGCGAACACTTAGGTAAACCTGGTCAGGAAATTTTTGACAAAACATTTTGTTGTTGTTTGTTTGTTTGTTTTGCCTTGTCTTTTGGAAAAAGAGATTTGGCATTACCAAAACTTTCTGTGGGAAAGTGCTAGTTTCAACACAACTTTCAACAGGAAATGATCTTCAGGTCCAGGATGGAATTTATCATCAAAACCAGAGAGAGAGAGAGAGAGACCATGCTATTCTACAGAGTTGCTTTCTCTCATTTTTCATTGCAGTCTTTGAATGTGAAAAATGTTACAATCCTAAAAAGTTTCATGAGATGATAAAACCATTTCCTGCATTTCTTCTATGCATCATTTATGTTTCAACACAATACTCATATTATGAAACTGGTAAACATTCTTTAAAATGTATTGTAAAATATTTCAATATTCTAATCCTTAGTTTCTCTGAAAACTTGTAACTGTTCCAGGGATCCTGTCTATATTGTTACAAACTATCATAATTAAAATTAGTTTAGTACATGACTTTATAAATTATTGTTATTACTTTATACAGTGTTCTGCAAGCTAAGTACAGAAAGTCATTATAATTCCATTCTTAGCAAGTGACTTTAACCAGGGCAGTTTTTCATTTCCCATGTTCATGCACTAAGTGTAGTTTATAATCCATAAAGCATTTTAACAGTCACTGTAACTTGTTTAAAATTATATTTGCCAATCATACAACAGCACTGGCACCAATTGTTTCAACAGATAACTCTGTATTGAACATTTTCAACAGATGTTAGTGGGGAAAAAGATTTGACATGTGATGAGAGTGAAGGAATCTTCACACTTGATTGATAACCACTATATAACAAAGTTTGAGCATCCTTTCCTGTGGTGAAATGTACACGATGGACAGGGGATGGCAAAAAAGCAAGGAAACTCCTCCAAGTTTTACATCCCTTCAGGTAACTATCATGACAAATTGAGAATTGTCATCATATATAGATAGATTAGATATGTAGATATAGATTATATAGATATAGAACTGACAAAAATATTATATAAACTGATGCACTGTGTGCTACCACAAATGTCAAGGAGAATTCAGTACATAATCTACTACACAAGTGTCTCTGATCATTTTGAATTTGTATATTCATAATGCCCCAGATTACTAATAACAATAGGCATGCCTTTTTCATCAAGCCAGTTTGAAAATAAATGTCATTTATAATAATCAGACTGAGTTACAATGAATCTGGTGCTTGAATGTGGTACACAAAGAAAGGGACATTTTTGGTTTCTTTTTTAAGTCTTTCTTTATTACAGTTCCCACTCAAATCCACATACTTCAATGGTCACCCTTAGGAACATAACACTTTAGACTCCTTAGAAAAACAGATAAGGGTATTTGTAGTATTCCCTATACCCTCTTTTTTGCATATTTCCCCAATATAAGACTATTTGCTTGCCTCGGATGAGCATAGGATATTTAGAGCTTAACAGTAGCTGGATCTGTTCTTTGCAGAAATCTTCACAACTGGTTGGAAAACAGGGGTAAATATTGTGAACATTTTCATGATTTTTTTACTCTCTTTTTGGGTCAAAATTCCATTTTGATGGAAATTTTCCAACTAGTGCTGCACAGAGCTATCTGCACATGGAAGCTCTCACTCCATATGCTAATGTGGTTGACTGATAACTTGCTAGCAGGTCACAACCCAGTCAGCAAAAGAGAGAAGTACTGCTGGGAACACAAAGCCACAGGCCTCCGTGTTTTTCCTAAAGCCAGAGGACTCATTTTTACAGCAATTTGTTGAGCTATGCTGATTAAGTTAGAAAGAGCAACAGTGTTACAGTTAAAGAAAGAGAAAGGCCTGAGGTTCCTTTAGCACCTAGAGGATTATGCAACCATGATTAATATACAGAATGGGTTTACAGCAATACAAATTAATTCCATTTTTCAATTCCAGTAACAAACCCTTATCTCCCTGTATGAGTGCAGTTACCTGATTGATTGTTTCTTCTTGACTTAACTATCATGTCTAAGGTACACAACATTTTTCTGTATATTCATTAACGTCTCCTGCTATGATGATTTTTCTTTTCCTTGTTGTGACTCATGAACATAATCTTCATTTTTCTTAAAACATTTTTTCTCTCCATTGTGGCTATCACCCTCATGTTGCACCATTGATTGGTGTGAGGCATAATTTAAAAAAACCCACATTGTCAAGGTTTCCGTAGCATTGAGGTTGTACTTTGCGGGCAAATAATTGAATCTGGTAATTAAGACACCAGTCCTGCAGTGAGTTTCACACCCATGCACCCACCCAGAGCCCATTGCAGCATCAGAGCATTAAAGTCTTTTCCAACTCCCCCTGAAAGCAAAGAGAAGACTTCCATTGACTTCCAAAGGAATCAGGTCATGCCCATAGACACCGACTAAAGGAAGCTGTAAATGCATAGCCATGGTTACATAGAACCTTTCTCTTGATGTTGAGTCCTTTTAATTTCAGATCCATTTTGCAGCACACAGCCTGTGGATCCAGAGAAACCAAACCCATATTTGTGTGAGTAAAGGAAAGATGGGGAATACAGGTTTTATGGTATCACACCACATTTAGCAGAAGTTAGTATTGGCAGAGCGCAGGAACCACTGCCATTTTCTGGAGTCTCTGAAATAGCTGATGTTATGAAAAATTCTTAAGTAGAAGTCTTTTCACTTTTTCCCCCTCCCTTATCATGTTTACACATGCTCAGCATACATTATGCTGGACCACACATCCGTTGTTAAATTTCATTTACATAAATGTGTCTCATGAACTGAACTTGTATTTTCCCCCATATTCTCTAGCTTTATAGAACTCTTAATAAGGATTTGAAGCTTTTTCATAGTTGATAAATGTCATTTGCAGTGGTAGGCTATAGTTGTTCATCTGCTTAATTAGTTCATTTATCAAATGGATGTGTTCCATTGTGGGGAAGCCTGATTAAAAGTCTGCCTTTTCTGTAGTTGGTTGGAGTCCAGCTCTACTGTTGATTTTTTAGTTACAAGCCAAAAACTTTATAGAATGAAGACATGAGACTGATAGATCTCCAGTCCCTCCTGTTGTGTGCACAAGAGTGCTACTAACAAGTAACTTTTCTGATATTATAGAAAATGAGGACATTTCTTATGCCTTTGTCTGTCTAGGGAAGCCTTTCCATTGGTCACTCACCAGACTGCTGTGAGAAGATCCAACCACTAGATAACATGAGTTTTAAGCCTCTGCAGCCTCAACAATGCCCAGGCATTGCAGCTGTCTTGAGACCTCTAGGTACACTCTTGCGGTGCAGATCTTTTGTGTAGAACCCCCTCCTGAGTTCTGTGCCCACACAGCTCACTGCCTAGCCCCTGGAACCAGTGGTGAACCCTCAAACTTCCTCATAGCTTAAATACACCCTTTTCCAGAACTCCAGCCAGGCGGGAGTTCTAGGTCCACAGGTTAACTCTTCAAGGGCATGTGGTAGGTGAAACACATAAAAGCACAGACACTTTTTCACAGGATTCTAAACAACCTTGCTCTTTACTTAATCACATGATAAATACACAGATGTATACAAAATTAGAAACCCTATATTGATTTCCCTGCCTCCATTTCCTCACCATTCCAGAGCTTTGTTTTTCCCGGGTCCAGAGTTGCCTGTTGGGGGGGGGGGGTGCGGTATCCAGGATCCTTCTGCCGTGGCTCATGATTTGTCTTAGGAAAAATGGAGCTTCCTGTCCCCAGCTAACATTCTCTGACCTTGGCTGGTCTATACCCTTCCTTTCTCCTACCCACAATTTCATGTTTCTGTCTCAGTGAGTCTTTCTAGTTTATATGTCCCACCAACAACACTTGGTTCCTTTGTTCTCCTGCTGATGAGTTTCCACTTTTCAAACCCCAGCCCTCTACAGATAAGCTAGAGGAAGTGGCTTCACCCAGCTTCAGCCAACCTCCTTAGCATACCTGTTGACTGGTAAAAGGACAGTTGTTAAGGTTCATTACTCTCCATTGTCTCTAGTCTGATGTGTACATGCTACAGCCTCACCAGCAATGGTGGCTCTACATAGACATAGAGACATTCCATAACATTCCATTTTCATAAGATCAACTTCACAATATCAATCAGCATTCGTAAGTTATACAGACAGACTCCCCAAATTGTCACAGTCTGGCATTCTACAAATGATTGTGTCTCGAAGAACTTACATTCTAGAGACAGGACAGACAAAGGGTGGGAAGGAAAACTGAGGCACAGAAATATGAAGTGGCTTGCTAAAGGTCATACAGCAGGTGAATGGTAGTGCCAAGAAGAGAACCCTGGTCTCCTGTCTCCCATCTACTAGGCCACACTATCTCCCCAAGTCACCAGAGAAGTTTGTGTAGTCTCTGCATGTTGTCTACATGTTTGATATCATTAACTCATTGTCATTTGAGTGAACATCTGTTGTTATCTCAGCAACAGTTGTCTTCGATTTTTGTGTGCACATTAAGCTTTCTATTGTTCTCTTGTAGTATTTATTTTGGTAATTCACATAAATAAAGATAATTGCATCTGTGCTAATATCAGGTGTGTGCTGCAACACACTGCACCCAAGAATGAACCCATCCTCAAAGAAGCGCCAGATGATTCCGTATGCTACAGCAGAATTGCCAAGCAAATCAACACAAACAAACCTTGGTGATTCACTCACTGTATGGACTCCTATCTGAGATCCAGGTACTGATTTTCAAGGATTTCTTGAGAGACACCCAGGCTATGCTCAAGGGCCAACTCTGCTGCAACCATGGCATAGAACAGGTGAGTTCCTTGGTGTTGTCAGATGCTACCGGTGTGGTGCTCTGCTCTGTTCAATGTTGATATCAATCGGCTGCGTGCGTGTGTTCCCTCTGTGTGCTGCCCCAGCTCTGCGCAGATAGCTGCAGATAGCAGATCCCAAGAGAACCCCCAATGACCACAGACTCTATTAAGGTACGAAGGCACGTCAGCCAGGTTT
This sequence comes from Terrapene triunguis, assembly GCF_002925995.2. Lineage (NCBI taxonomy): Eukaryota > Metazoa > Chordata > Testudines > Emydidae > Terrapene > Terrapene triunguis. The sequence goes on along the minus strand of NW_020664419.1, from coordinate 28,335,524 downwards.
ATTGCCTTTAGAGATACACAGTCTCCAACTCCCGGGCAAACGAAGTCCAAGGTGCTGCTAAGGTGCGGCTAGCCAGTACATATGTGCTCCCTTGACAATGGACTCAGCTCAGTCAGTGGCGGGACTTTCCACTGCCCCCTAGGCCGGACAAAGATATCCACTCAGGGATGCATTCTTATACACAGGTACAAACAAGTTAAACATCACTCCTGACGTATTGAGGTGCAACCCCACTACATAGTAAGGTGCCGCGTCTCACCTTGTACATGTTGGTTTGAACAAAACAACTGTATTCCTCATATTATTCTTTTAGCCCTGTCATTGGGATAGGTCAGCTTGTTCCTTGTTATCTGTGTGGAATGTGCAAGTATTGGAGCGTTCTGATATCTAGTGTTCTGTACCTTTTAGGTATGTATCTTCTTGCAGCATCAGTCCTTTCCTTGCCAGCTTCTGTGAGCAGGGCCTGCCTCTGGCTCACAGCTTAACTTTGCTTTATGTTAGCAAAGTCTTGACCATTACTTTAGTTCAGGCCTCAGGCCTCATACTGGGCCTCTGATAAGGGTTTATGTTTCAGGGCCTCATCTTACTACATTCCCCCACTTTTTGTCTTTTTAAGGGGAGGATGTTTACCCATTGTCCCGGAAAAGCATAATGCATGGACTAAAGATAACCCAGTGGGCTAAACACTGCTATGTGGTTATTGTCTTTTACCATCCATACACTCATGCCCCATCCATCTTTTTAGTTTGCACATTCCCACATACGACTGATAAATAGATTTTATTATTCAATTATTTTTTAGTCCCTTATGGTGCTGAGATGCCACAATGACAAACATGGTTGACATGATCAGATAAGTAGCAAAGATACTGATCTTCTTAAAAATAAGTGAATACATTGTAATGCAGTTACAACTGAACAGTTATTTTATTCAAAATGAGCTATCTGATTGAAAAAGCAGCGTTGCATTTGGAAAGTCATCTAAATCCAGAATAAATTTAACTGCATAATACTAAGGAAGTGTTGATTCAGTCTTAGGACTCACCCAAAATCCCACATGATGGAATCTGAATCAGCAATATATGTTTAGCAACATACATTTTATTGTATAAAGAAGGTCCAGAGAAAGTTTTTTTATCAGTACTTCACTGACTCCAACAGAAGAATTACAAAAGTTATTTTTCCCTACTTGATTCTTGCCTCACTTACTTTAGAGTAACTCAAGACTTACTCCAGTGAAGTCAATGGGGATAGCCCAGTGTACTATAGGTATAAGTGAAAGGAGAATCAGGCCTGATAACTGTATCTGTGACACATTTAAAAAGTAATAAAAGTATAGTGGATTAGAAAGTTTGGAAAGAAGAAATAAGCGTACTGAATTAATGAGCACATTGCTGGAATACAATAGAGTTAAGCAGGTACTATATAAAATAATTTACAATAAAGAATACTTTCAAGTATTTCCCCCTCACTTTCTGACCTGCAATTATCCATAAGCAATGAAAAAAGCTTCCAATTTATTTGTTGTTCAAAATTATTTACAAATTTCTTCAGTCAATATTTCTTGGTCTGCAGATCGTTCCATTTACTAATTAAGAATATTATAATTGATATAGAAATGATAAATTATGTTTTAGTTTTACTAATTCCTTCAATTATTACAACACAAATGTTGAATTCCATATTGCATTGTAATATAAATCATTTGTTTTGCTAGTTAATTAACTAAATTGTCCATCCAGGGATTAGAAGCAACACCATGTGAATTATGTAACTAACTAAGGCCCTGCTCCTGCAAAGAGAACTGTGCACCCATCCCCTGCTGTCCTATGCTTGGAGCCTATTGAAGTCAATGGGGCTCTGCATAAATCATCCACCCACACCATTCTCTTTGCAAGACTTCATGCCAGCACAGCATGGATTAGAACATTGTAATCAAATATACTATCTGAAATTTGCTTTTGGCAAGTATTCAAGGAGTCTGTCTGTCTGTGGGACTTATCTGACCCCCATTACTGGAATATCTCAGGATCTCACAATCTCAGTCCTGTGAGTTAAGGAAGAGCTCTTATACCCATTTTAAAGATGCAGAACTGAGGTACAGAAAAACTAAGGCCTAGATTCACAAAAGTACTTAGGTGCCATTACCCCAGATTTAGGAAACTATATCTGGGTTTAGCCACCTGAAACCTAGTTTTAGGCTCCACTGTGATTCACAAAACTCACTAAAATCACTCAGTGCCTAAGTTTTTGCAGAAAAAAGTTCTGCTCAGGTGAGTGCCCTAATCCCTGGGCTATGAGCTATTCTGATGGGGGAGGTGAACTCAGTCTCTCCTGTTGGAGCTGTTCCATTGTGGGTAAATAATTAAAGAGTCATTTGGCCCAGAAAGAGTGAGAAAGTGCACAAGAATGAGAATGACTCAATAGCCTGATGGTTACTGCCCTCACACAGGAGGTAGGAGAGCCAGGGTCCAGTCCCCCTGCTCCAGGGACACTCTAATTATTATCCAAAGTGCAACAGCTTCAACAGGGAAGAGTGAGGGAGCACTACATCAGCATATCCTATAGCCCACTGGGTAGGGCATTCGTGAGAGATGGCAGAGCCCTGTTCAAATCCCTTCTCATCAGGTAGAGGGGGAACTTGAACTGGGAGTCTCCCACATTGCATGTGATTATCCAAACCACTGGGCTAAAGGTTATAAGAGAGGTCTTTCCCTCCCTCCCCGCCCCGCCATGTTTTTTTTCCCCCAAAAGTCTTAGGCACCTGTCTTCAAAGAAGGTTCCTAGCTGTAAATCGCTAGAAGCCATAGGCACAGTCCTCCAGCCTCGATTTAGGCACTTATCTTCATGATGGGGAGAGACTTAGTACCCCTCGATCAGCATCTCTCCTTGGCTACCTTAGGTGGCTCCCCACCTAGCCTCCTGGCTTTCGTGAATCACACTCTAAGGTACCTATATCTCTCCCCATTCATTGTATAGGTAGCCTAGGCATCTAACTCAGGCTTTGTGAATTGCAGTGTGTTCCTGTGATTTTTCTAGGCACCAGAACTTACGCACTTTGATGCTGAGCATCACAACACCAAGATACCTTTGAGAACCTGGACCTAAATGACTAGATCACACAGGAAGTCTGTGATAGCATAGGGACATCTCTCAAGTCCTAGGCTAGTGCTCTAACTACTGAACTTCTGAGGTGTCTCCCTGCCTCTCCCCAGGTGACTATTCCTATCAGTAACATCCAATCACACAAATGTTCATGGAAAGCAAAGGTAAAACATTTGCAAATACAGCTGAGTCAAAATGGACTTTGGAACAGAATAGATAGTCAAGTAATGTTATCTATGATTCTCCCAGTTCTATAACACAGGTAAAACTCTCCAATGGGGGAAATACTGTTTCCCGTATCTTCTAGTATCTCACTTCAACTTAAGGTAAAAAGCTCAAACCAGGCATGTTTCCCCAAGACTAGAGCAGGAGAAGGCATCAGCAAAAAGGAACTGGACTTTGTACCCAGATTGATGATATTTTGATGGCATGAGACACCAGATTCAATGAAAATCTTCTGGTTGAGAAAGGAACGGGGACATTTTTTATTTGATCAAAGGACCTTAGAAATTGGTGAAACATGGACTCCATGATAATGTAAGGTTGCAGTATAAAGAGTGTGTAAAACCAGTATTGCTTCCCACTTAATAATGCTTCCAGGTAAACAAAACACTAAAAATTTAGGAATCTTCTCTTCACCATGACCACGTTAAACTCCTATTAATATTAAACAGAGCTCGGCCTATGGATTCAAAGAATATGTATCCCTGTATTTCCATACATATGCTTATAAATCTTCCCGTGATTCATGTCCATTAAGAGTTCAAGTTTATAATTTTGTAAACAAATCAGTATGAATAGTGTACTATATGAAATATGGCCAGGTTGCAAAATACTTCACATGCCCTACACAAAGTTAGTCTATGGAAAAACATTTAAAAATCTACACTCAAATTACTCTGGGATAATGAATTATTAATATATTGTTTGGCACATATATTCTAATTATTTGCAAAGGACATTAGTTATATGTATCTTGCATATTGTACTAAAAAGATGTTTTATTATATATTAACTATGCTTTTATAAGATATATATACTACAGAATATGTATACTGTAATGTCTGTATAACTGTAAGTCAGTCAGATACTCTTAATTATAAATAAGGTTTTTTCAGGCTTAGTAACGGGTTTGAGGCATTGCTCATGGTATGGGCCATTACAACATTGTGTCTGGGAGACAATTACAAAGATTATATGTCACAGGACCCTTTGGGCTGTACAATTGCCCACTTGCAGTTAGTTCTTCAGTCCCTGAGAAGTCTTTTCTTTCATTGGCATTACTGTGCAAATGGATTTAAGGCACTACTAAAGACTTAACTCTCGTTGGGAGCTTGGAAAAGGGCAGATTTCAAGGCAGTCCAGTGATCCTGGTTGATGGGGCAGTTGGTTGGGAATCACTGTTCGTCTTGCTACATTAGAGCGCCTCTGAAGTTGCTCTAACTTGTGCCAGTGGTCAGTTTGGGCCACTTCAGCTCTAGGCTTGCCAGGAGTTCAGTTTTTGACCTGAAAGTTGGTTGAAAGGGGACCTGTGCAGTGTCCAGTCAGTACTGCTGACCAGACTCCAAAAGTCCAGTTACTACAGTAACCACAACCGGCCTCCGCTTCCGGGAGGGCAGAAAGAGCAGCTGCTGCTGGAGGAGGAGGGATCATGATGGCGCGCGGAGTTTGAGGAGCAGGGTCAGCACCCAGGCTCACCATCCATGACAGCCCATCTCACCTTCTCAGCCTCCCACCCTGGCACACTCCAGCCCCAGACTCCAGGGACTGACCTGGAGCAGGGAAGAGTGAACGACTTTGGGGGGAGTGAGCAACGGAGGTGGAGGGAAGCGAGAGATGGGGGAGGGGCCTGTAGTGTCTGGTTTTGAAAAATTGGAAAGTCCTACCTCTAAAGATGGATCCATGGTACAGTAGTGTAAAACCACCCTATAAACACACACCCCTGGTTCAGGTGCACTAATCATTGTGCTGGATCACCTGAGAATCCAGCTCTGTGCATGCAAGAAAGCATGCTTGCACACTCAATTATCTGGTTTTACAATGGGTTGCAGGCATAGCTTAGCTGCCCAATGTTTAAGAATTTGGCCCTCTCTGTTTTGTACAGCTGATTACACATATATATACTTTGCCAGTGAGTACAAAATGCTAAGGACTGTTAGTTAGCAAATATTCTGGTCTGTGTATGTGTTTGCACATGGTTATGAATGCATAGATCAACTGTACTACTCCATTTTTTCTTTTGTTATTTTTCAAATAACATATGCAAATATTTTTTCTTTCAAATGCTTTTTTAAATATAACCTGATTTCCAAATATGTTACTTCTTTAGAATCATAGAATATTAGGGTTGGAAGAGACCTCAGGAGGTCATCTAGTCCAATCCCCTGCTCAAAGCAGGACCAACACCATCTAAATCATCCCAGCCAGGGCTTTGCCAAGCTGGACCTTAAAAACCTCTAAGGAAGGAGATTCCACCACCTCCCTAGGTAACACATTCCAGTGCTTCACCACCCTCCTAGTGAAATAGTGTTTCCTAATATCCAACCTAGACCTCCCCCACTGCAACTTGACACCATTGCTCCTTGTTCTGTCATCTGCCACCACTGAGAACAGCCTATCTCCATCCTCTTTGGAACTCCCCTTCTGGTAGTTGAAGGCTGCTATCAAATCCCTCACCCTCCCCCCCTTCTCTTCTGCAGACTAAATAAGGCTAGTTCCCTCAGCTTATCCTCATAAATCATGTGCCCCAGCCCCCTAATCATTTTCGTTGCCCTCTGCTGGAGTCTCTCCTATTTGTTCACATCCCTTCTGTAGTGGGGGGACTAAAACTGGACGCAATACTCCAGGTGTGGCCTCACCACTGCTGAATAGAGGGGGAAAATCACTTCCCTTGATCTGCTGGCATTGCTCCTACTAATACAGCCCAATATGCCGTTGGCCTTCTTGGCAACAAGAGCACACTGTTGACTCATATCCAGCTTCTCGTCCACTGTAACCCCTAGTTTTTTTTCTGCAGAACTGCTGCCTAGCCACTTGGTCCCTAGTCTGTAGCAGTGCATGGGATTCTTCCATCTTAAGTGCAGGACTCTGCACTTGTCCTTGTTGAACCTAATCAGATTTCTTTTGGCCCAATCCTCTAATCTGTCTACGTCCCTCTGAATCCTATCCCTACCCTCCAGCGTATCTACCACTCTTCCCAGTTTAACACAACAAGGAGTCCGGTGGCACCTTAAAGACTAACAGATTTATTTGGGCATAACCTCACTTCTTCAGATGCATGGAGTGAAAGTTACAGATGCAGGCATTATATAATGACACATGAAGAGAAGGGAGTTACCTCCCAAGTGGAGAACCAGTGTTGAAAGGGCCAATTCAAACAGGGTGGATGTAGCCCACTCCCAATAATAGATGAGGAGGTGTCAATTCCAGAAGAGGCAAAGCTGCTTCCGTAATGAGCCAGCCACTCCCAGTCCCTATTCAAGCCCAAATTAATGGTGTTAAATTTGCAAATGAATTTTAGTTCTGCTGTTTCTCTTCGAAGTCTGTTTCTGAAGTTTTTTTGTTCAAGAATAGTGACTTTTAAATCTGTTATAGAATGTCCAGGGAGATTGAAGTGTTCACCTACTGGCTTTTGTATGTTACCATTTCTGATGTCCGATTTGTCTCCATTTATTCTTTTACATAGGGACTGTCTGGTTTGGCCAATGTACATGGCAGAGGAGCATTGGTGGCACATGATGGCATATATGTGCCAGCAATAAACTTCCCAGTTTAGTGTCATCTGCAAATTTGCTGAGGGTGCAATCCACACCATTCTCCAGACCATTAATGAAGATATTGAACAAAACCGGCCCCATGACCAACCCTTGGGGCACTCCGCTTGATACCAGCTGCCAACTAGACATGGAGCCATTGATCACTACCTGTTGAGCCCGATGATCTAGCCAGCTTTCTATCCACTGTATAGTCCATTCATCCAGCCCATACTTCTTTAACTTGCTGGCAAGAATACTGTGGGAGACCATATCAAAAGCTTTGCTAAAGTCAAGGAATAACATGTCCACTGCTTTCCCCTCATCCACAGAGCCAGTTATCTCATCATAGAAGGCAATTAGGTTAGTCAGGCATGACTTGCCCTTGGTGAATCCATGCTGACTGTTTCTGATCACTTTCCTCTCCTCAAAGTGCTTCAAAATTGATTCCTTGAGCACCTGCTCCATGATTTTTCCAGGGACTGAGGTGAGGCTGACCAGTCTGTAGTTCCCCGGATTCTCCTCCTTCCCTTTTTTAAAGATGGCCACTACATTAGCCTTTTTACAGTCAACCGGGACCTCCCCCGATCGCCATGAGTTTTCAAAGATAATGGCCAATGGCTCTGCAATCACATCAGCCAGCTCCTTTAGCACCCTCAGATGCAGTGCATCTGGCCCCATGGACTTGTGCTTGTCCAGCTTTTCTAAATAGTCCTGAACCACTTCTTTCTCCACAGAGGCCTGGTCACCTCCTCCCCATACTGTGCTGCCCAGTGCAGTAGTCTGGGAGCTGACCTTGTTCGTGAAGACAGGCAAAAAGAGCATTGAGTACATTCGCTTTTTCCACATCCTCTGTCACTAGGTTGCCTCCCCCATTCAGTAAGGGGCACACACTTTCCCTGACCTTCTTCTTGTTGCTAACATATCTGTAGAAACCCTTCTTGTTACTTTTAACATCCCTTGCTAGCTGCAACTCCAATTGTGATTTGGCCTTCCTGATTTCACTCCTGCGTGCCTGAGCAATATTTTTATACTCCTCCCTGGTCATTTGTCCAAGCTTCCACTTCTTGTAAGATTCTTTTTTGTGTTTAAGATCAGCAAGGATTTCACTGGTAAACCAAGGTGGTCGCCTGCCATATTTACTATTCTTTCTACACATCGGGATAGTTTGTTCCTGCAACCTCAATAAGGATTCTTTAAAATACAGCCAACTCTCCTGGACTCCTTTCCCCCTCATGTTAGTCTCCCAGGGGATTCTGCCCATCAGTTCCCTGAGGGAGTCAAAGTCTGCTTATCTGAAGTCCAGGGTCCGTATTCTGCTGCTCTCCTTCCTTCCTTTTGTCAGGATCCTGAACTTGACCATCTCATGGTCACTGCCTCCCAGGTTCCCATCCACTTTTACTTCCTGTAGTGGGGTGGATACCCGCTCCTGCCCTAAAGGGTTTGGAACAGCCCTAGGAGAAGGCTGTTGCAGGGAGAAGCAGCTACTGGGCTGATTGGGGAAGTAGCTGCAGCTGGGCCACACCCCAATCAGAGCCCAGCTGGCCTGTATAAGGAGGCTGGGAGCCAGGAGCTCAGCAGTCTCTCTCTGGGTTCAGAGAGAGAAGGGCCTGACTGCAGGGAGCTAAGACAAAGTACCTGAGTGGAGCAGGGCTGGGGAAAGGCTGAGGAGCTGGGGAGCTCCAGCCTGGAAAGCCCCAGGCTGCGGCCTAGTATTAGGCCAAGAGGTACTGGGGGTTGCAGAGGGCAACCCAGGTGTAGGCCAAGGCAGCAGGTCCAAACCCTCCTTGCCAGTGATGAGTAGGCTGATACTGCAGTCTGCCCCAGGTGTGGGGCTAGATGATGACTGGCAGTAGCCTTACACTGAGGTGAGGTGGGATTAGTGGGTGGGGGTTCCCCTGGGAGGGGAGACCCAGTGGGTGGGGGTACTGCCAGGGGCAGCACCCAGAGCAAGGGACATGGGGGCCAGTGCTAACGACAAGGCGGATCACTGGCCTGCAGAGGGCGCTCTGGGCTGGATTGAGCTGATTCCCCAGATGAACAGCAGGAGGCACCGCAGGGGTGAGTCTGACCCCTTACACTTCCTCTACTAATTCTTCCCTGTTTGTGAGCAGCAGGTCAAGAAGAGCTCTGCCCCTAGTTGGTTCCTCCAGCACTTGCACCAGGAAATTATCCCCTACACATTGCAAAAACTTCCTAGCTTGTCTGTGCACTGCTGTATTGCTCTCCCAGCAGATATTGGGGTGATTGAAGTCCCCCATGAGAACCAGGGCCTGTGATCTAGTAACTTCTGTTAGTTGCCTGAAGAAAGCCTCATCCCCCTGATCTGGTGGTCTATAGCAGACTCCCACCATGACATCACCCTTGTTGCTCACACTTCTAATCTTAATCCAGAGATTCTCAGGTTTTTCTGCAGTTTCACACTGGAGCTCTGAGCAGTCATACTGCTCTCTTACATAAAATGCAACTCCCCCACCTTTTCTCCCACCTTTTCATCTCGTCTAGAACACTGCAGCATGTCTCCTCAGCAACATGGATACGTTGAGCACACCAAAGTTGTCCTCCACTCCCTATGCTGGCTTCCCATAAAATATTGAATCAAATTCAGGGACTAGCTTTTGGAGGGGATGGCTGGTCTAAGACTGTGGAATGGACTCTCCCAGAAACAAAGGAACATCAGAAACGTCACCACCTTCCATTCCAATACAAGGCACATTTCTTGCTGAGAGAATGTTCTTTCTTTTTCCTTCCTTCTTTCTCTCTTTTCAGCTTCGAGGGCAAGGCACTTCTCCTTGAAGCAGGCCACTGCCTGATGGATGATATGGCACCATTGGGATCGGTTGGCGGCTTGCTCCTCCTAGCTTGTGATGTCCATATCAGTTTTCTTTAATCCAGCCAGGAGTGTATATGAGAGCCTAGATTTAGGGCACCTTTTCTAGCCCTCTCCCCATACGGGATGAGCTGGGGGATCCTAAATAGGACTGCTCAGTCACGATAGTAGCTGCTGAATTGCATCCCTGTCTCAGTCCAGGTGCCAGACGACCATCTAACTACCACCACCTACATGCAGATTCATGGCTAGGGACTGCCAGATTCACTAATCCTGTCCCTGTCACCACTAGTCTGTCACCGCAGGGCTTGGAAGGTTGGAAAGATGTTATTTCCCATGGTAGAAGCTCCCGCATGATTTCTTTTAACGTGGGGAAGCTAGTGCACCTACAGCAACCACACGATCATGACAAGCTGGAAGTCTGGGGCTCAGTGGCAGGGAAAGTCCGAGATGACTGGAGATCTCCACTTCGTCTGCCTTTCACAGCTGTTGAGATCTGAGGACCCTCTTCTGCCTGATCCACCATTAAGGACTTAGGGGATTGGACCATGCTTTGTCTGGGACCTCCCCTCAGACCTGTTCACCTTGGGAGACCCTACCAGGAACATAAAACTCCCTACAGCTTAGCTCTGAGGGTCAGTGGAACACACAAGCCCCTTCACCACAACAAGGTGACGGTCCCTGGGGAGGAATACAAGCACTAATACAAGCACATAGCAATGTGTGTATAAATATATATATATATATTGAAAAATATATATATCCCACCAAAACCAAACACTCCCGTGCACATAATTCTCCCCTTGGGGAGAGGGTGAAAGAGCAAGAAACACATGACAAATATTAGTCACATCACCCAAAGTACTATTGTAAGGCACTCACATACTACAGTGATGAGGGCATAACATGTCCACTACACAGAATACAATAGGAGCTGAATTTCCCAAAGTTTGGCAATAGTCAACACTGGGGTGTTCACTCAGCTCCAGATAAGGATAAGGGCACATTGTTGGGAGTGTTCAGATACAGGCTTCTGGTTCAGGATCATATCTGAATAAAGAAATATTAATCAATGAAAGGCCTAAAAGCATGAGAACTTGAGTAAAAAACCAGTGTTCACTGTGATCCTCCCAGTAAAGAGAGCCTGCCACAAAGATCATTGTATGGGCTCAGGAGAGGGTCTAACCTTACATAAGCAGAGGCATAGTATTTGAATGCCAAGTCCTAAATCAATGCAAAGCAATGCTCACTCTGGGCTTTTGATTCAGCTCTTTTACTCTTATCCTTCTGAGAGGTACTGGTTAAATAAGAAGTCTAGTATCCTGATAGCATCTAGAATTTCACACTAATTTTATTTATAAAGGTTATCATTTTGGAACTGCATTATACTAAAATTAGAGCTGCATAAAAGGATTCTGCTGTGAGGAAACAGGTTTAAAGGGCAAAGCTTGGGAGGAAACATGACTAATTGACTGAATAATATCTTCCTCTGCAAGTAACCCCAATTGTTTAAAAGGGACTGAGTAGAGGACTGATGAATGTGAATAAGAGTGACAGATCTGGCCCATAATGAGCACCTTCTATCTTGCATCATGCGGGCTGTCATAAGTTTCACCCCCACTCTGAACTTTAGAGTATAGATGTGGGGACCTGCATGTGAACCCCTAAGCTGAATTACTATCTTAGATCTGGTCTGGCTGCCACCACCCAAATATTTAAGTCATTTGGGAAACTCTGTCTTCCCCCACAAAACCTTTCCCTCTCTGGGTAGCCTTGAGAGACTCCTCCACCAATTCCCCGGTGAACACCGATCCAAACCCCTTGGATCTTAAAACAAGGAGGAATTAATCATTCCCCCCTTTTCCCCCCCACCAATTCCTGGTGAGTCCAGATCCAATCCCCTTGGATCTTAAAACAAGGAAAAATCAATCAGGTTCTTAAAAAGAAGGCTTTTAATTAAAGAAAGAAAGGTGAAAGAAAACCCTCTGCGAGATTAGCATACAAGCTACTCTCACAGACATCAGATTCAAAACACAGAGGATGTTCCCCTGGGCAAAACCTTAGATACACAAAAGAAATCCCAATTTGATTATTCCTCTAATTGCACAAGACAAGTTACAAAAGAAAATAAACATAAACCTATTTATTCCTTTTCTAATACTTACTACTCTGATAAGAGGCTGATTCCTTGATTTTTTCCACTCCGGCCAAAACTGAAACTGACCCTAAACAAAGACAAAGGGAACTTCCCTCCTTCCTTTTAAAACATCTTGTCCCCCCATTGGTTCCTCTGGTCAGGTGTCAGCTAGGCTAGGTGAACTTCTTAACCCTTTATAGGTAAAAGAGGCATTAACCCTTAACCGTCTGTTTATGACACGGGCGTACCGAGAGAGAAACTTTGCTTCTTGGCTTAGTACTTGGAAACTCCTTGTGTGTCCCCAAGATAACACTGAGAAAGAGACTAGGAAATGCATGACTTTGACTCTATAGAGTCGCTATACTACCTTCCCCGACCCTTTATTGAAAGAAGAAATCACTAGTATCTTAGTTTTGTTTTTATTGGACACTCAAGAGATCTTAAAGAAAACAAATTCCAGACTTAAAAATAAGTGAGTCTTATGAGAGTCAGAAGTTTACTTTAAAGTCATTCTTCAAAGTATCACCTAATCAAAGGATAATCTATTTACCTCCTTAAAAGGACATTATTGTTCTAAGGACAGTGGCAAAACTGAAGGACCCAATAAAATAAAGTCTGAACCAGAAATCGTGAAGAAACTCAGCCATTAGTCCTATAGATTATTGATCTGAATAAACGTGGCTTTCATTTGGCTTTGACTTAATGTCTTATAGTGATGCTCCAGCATGTTGATTATCCCAAAGAAATGCAACTTCTAGACCACATGAAATTTCCAAACAGTTCATCCTTTTTTTAAGGAATTTAACCATTTACTTGAAAAGGTTCAATCAAGAAGAGAATTGACAGGAGGAGAAGAAACTGTTTAACCAACTTGGGGGAAAAAAATCTCTTAGGAGCCTTTCATATTATTTAAATTGTAAAGAAGAAGAAAACATCCATATTAGAGGACAAGACTGTTTGGAGGCAGCTAGATATAGCGAGATACGAAAAGAAAGACTGTTGTGAAAAAAAGCATGAAATGAGTCCATTTGAAAGGTTGATATAAAATAACAAGCTTTAGAAAATTTGGAAGACAGCACAGACATATCTCAGAAAAGGAGATTTTTCAAGACGGATCTTTGGCTGGTGTAAACCAGCATAGCTCCATTGACTTCAGTGGAGCAATGCTGATTTCAGTAATATCAGTGAATATAGTCCTTCATATTTCAGAAAAACAGACTCTTTAGGAAAAAGTTATACCCTCACACATTCACACAGAGCTGTGTGATTAATTGTGATAGATAATTTATTCAACAAACTTTGCCTCTTTTTCTGCTTGCAAATTGTCCATGGACAGCTCATGATTTGCTCAATTTAATGTATTATTGCAAAATTATTTGCTGAATAATGGCTGCTACTAATGCTTGGTCTGGTTGTTGTTCATGAACATTTTGTCACTGTTGAGGCTAAATAAAAGTTGTTTTACTTGACCACTCAGCAAGTCAATGTCAGAACAAAGAATAGAATCCAGATGTCTTTGCATATTACGCAGTGCTCCAACACACTTCCTCTCAATGGCAATTTCTACCACACAACAGTCAACTTTTTCTCTTTTAACTTCCTTCTACAATTCCAAACATCTCTGTGTATTGCAAATTCAACAGAGACAAACTATGATGGCAGACTTTGTTAGTAAATTGCCTAGCTACACACAGATTAGCTCTTTTCCAGCCTCTCTCCCTGTATTGCTGACTGCCTAATAAAGAATTGTTTGTGTTTCTTACAATGGATTTCCCAAAATGAGCAGCCCTAAAGCTCAGGAAGCATCACCTGAATCCCTCATTTTATACCACATGAAATGGACAAACTAACTTTTACTATAGATATATTTGTAGTAAAAGATCCTGGAACCATTGTTAAACATACAAATATTCAACTTTGAATTTACTGTAGTAGAAAATACCAACATTTGAGAACTTGAATCCTTTACTGAAGCTGTTGACAACTGGGTTATGCAGCAAATGCTGTAATGGGTAACTTTAAAAAGAAGTCTTTAGAAAACAGATACAACTCAACATGGGATCTTGATGGGTCAGTTTCTTACTAAGGTTCACAAGGCTACTTGAAGTGTTTTTATTAATTGAGAGCCATATAAAACACCTTTACTCCAGTGCTATGTGAATAATCCTTTGTATGAGAATAATCTCTTTGCAATTATATGGCCACTTACTAATAGAGTGTGTCGAATCCTTAATCCTGGTATTGTAAGTGAATACAGTGGGCACCTCATTGAAAAAGAATGGCAATCAACTGGCTTGAATAGCTTTAAAAAACATGAACTTTCATTGAATTCAAGTAGCTTAAAGGGAAATTCATACTATTTAGAGAGCAAATCAGAGACTCAAAGGTTTATTTTGTTATGGCACCAATGGTCCTCTAAAACACTGTAGATTCTCCACAAGCCAGTAAACGTGTAAGAGATGCTTAACAGCTATTTTATTGTTTTTAATGTAGTCTTCAAAAAGCAGTGAAGCACATTTCAAAGATACTAGTGGGTATCATTAAAGAGGCTCAACTTTTGATGTTGCAACATTTTCAAAGATGCTGTAGTCTCTGTGTACAGGAATGTATGTACGTTAGGTAAAGATGGACCCAGGTTGCAAAATAGTCATGGAAGGGAGATAGGCCCAAAACTTAAAATTTGGGACTCTATCTGAGTGTCCCTAGTTTTGAAGGGTAGGGCTCAGAATTGATATTCTGATTCAGGACCAAATTTCTGTTTAAGGTACATCTTCTATATACATTTCAACTATTCTTTCCAGATCAAAGAGAGCCTGTAATTCAATTACTGTAGACACTACAATGAAAGTCAGAAATTTCTGGGAGAAAATATGCCATTGGTGTAGTGAATAACTTGAGATATGCTCTCCTCAACAGACTTCACTCTTACATGAAGGGAAAAACAAATAATTGAACAACTTCACAAAGCAGAAAAAAAGACAATGATAATTAATTAATTATTCTTTTTAAAAAGATATTCTCTGAAATTTGTCCTAATCGGCCACTTCAAATTCAACATATTTAGTAATTAAAATACATTATTGATTATTTATTTACTTTGCTTTGTTTGTTTGTAGACATTTTTATCATGCTTCTCATTCTATATGTGAGTGCTTATATTTAACATATGTTATTTGTTTTTTCTTAAGAAACGGGGGCACTAAATAACTCAGTTGCTGGGGAATGACG
This sequence comes from Terrapene triunguis, assembly GCF_002925995.2. Classification (NCBI taxonomy): domain Eukaryota; kingdom Metazoa; phylum Chordata; order Testudines; family Emydidae; genus Terrapene; species Terrapene triunguis. The sequence goes on along the minus strand of NW_020664419.1, from coordinate 28,320,472 downwards.
TACATTTTTTCCTCTGGGTTTTTCATTTGAATCCATCCCAAACTGGCCAATTTGTATGACTTGGTGATTGAGTGTGTGGGTAGCTGGTGGTTAGGCTATCTGTGGCCAAGTGTGTGAAATTAGTTTGGTGGGGTTGATAGAGTGTGGGTGAAAGAGAGAATGAATGAATAAGATGACAAGAGACAGTGTCCAGGCAAGGGAGTGAGTGCAAACATATAACAAGTGAGTGGGAATGTGGGCTGGTGTGGGGGTGCAAGAGAGAGGATGAATTATAGATGTGAAGGAGGGAGAAAAGGAGAGTGGGGATGGAAAGAAGGAATAGAATGTGGAGAGAAATAAAAGGAGAACAAGCAGAGTTTAAAGTGATTACAATTAATAAGATTAAATAGAAGCAACCCACCCCTGTTCTGCCATACACTCCATAGGACAGACAATCCAACAGGTGGGAGAACAGGACAGAAGTAAAGAGCAGGAAATAATGTAGGACTCAGACAAAGGAAGATTTTTAAAGTTTTAAATGAGCTGAGCTAGCTTTAACAGTATAGATTAATACATTAAAAGGGCCTGCATTATTGTTGATATTGTTTATCATTTCTATTGTACTAGCATCAAAGGCTTAACTTGACAAGCATCTGTATATACGGCTATACATCTTATGGCCTAATATAAAGTTCAGGATGCATATCTTTTGGGGAGTTGTCATTCATAAGTAATACAGCCATCCCGAACTCATGCCATTAAAAACCTTCATATCAGTCCATGCAGTTAAAAATTTTCTTTAAGCACATTGGGCTGAAATCCTGCCATTGATTTCACTGGGACCAGAATTTCACTCTTTGTATATGCGTGTACATGGTTTGTTTGGTTGGTTTTTGAGTGTGTATGTATCATGCACCGAGACCCGCACTCTGTGTGTTTATGTGTGGGTGTGTGTACGAATTCATTTATTTACATAGATATGCACATACCAGAAATGGTGACACACACACACAGCATACGTGAATTTTGTGAGCTGTATGTACTCAAAATGATTTTAAAAAACACAGCAGCAAGCTGAGTACAAAATTTAAGAGGCCATTTATAACAGGTTGTAAGAATATCAACATTTCAAATATAATGACAAAATTGTACAATTTTTATTACTCACTGTATGATATAGGTCTTGTTAAGAAAAAAAAGGTACTTAAAATACTCCCATTCCTCTGCTGAATAGGAAAGCGGCCCTTGATTGTGGAGACGTGCAACTATTAAACACAGTTAATTTATACAGGCTATTTAAGATGTTAAATGAACCATAAAGGCCAGATGACAGAGACAAATAATGCTCTTCCCTGAAAGTGCAGAGTTTCAGGCCCTGGATCTCCCTTTCACATTGGCACACTGTGTGATACTCTGTAGGGCCTGGCTGTCACTTTCTCTAAATGGCTTAACCTTCAGCTCTGTGTGGTCTGTGTAGTACCACAGCCTGTCAATTAAAGAAAATCAATATCTGGCACTTTTCTGCCAAAAACATGGAGTCCCCTTTGGGGGTAAATAATTAGTTCAGAAATGCTTTGGGCAATAATTAACCAAACTAGACTTATTAAGAAAACTGCCTGCAGCATTTTTCCTTCTCAGAGGTGCTTAATATCTTTCACATCACTTCTAAATTATTTTGATTTAAGCATTTGGAGGGTTATAATTATCATAGTTTGACTGGACATCCTCCTATGAAATAAATTATGTTTAACTGCAAGACCTCAGTGCACTTTTAGACTTCATCTTCATCTATCTGAATGTGCAGAGAAGGTGTATGAATGATTTGACTGAAAAGCCCCTGATTTATATTGTTATTCAATGGAAGGAGGGGATGACTGCATTAGATAGTTTGTTTAGATCACAGTTTATGGGCCCAATCCTACCATGCCTCTGAACACAAATATCTGAATGAAGCCAAGGAGAGGTCAGTATACGGAGTAAAATACTGGTCCTATTGAAGTTAATGGACGCTTTGCCACTGAGTTCAATGGCGCCAGGATTTTATCCCTGGAAGGCGTTCAGGATGAGGTCTAAAGACTACAAGTTGACTTGATTAGACTAAATGCTGGTTAAAATTCAATAGTAAAAGTTCCTAGCTGGTTGGCCATCAGCTGCATACGTTATGGGCTAAACAAAGGCTGTTGGAAAGGGGGAGAAGTTCATGAAATTTTTGTTTTAAAATTTTGTTTCTCTTTTTTTCCCCTCAAAATTTTACAACCAGCTGTAGAACTGAGGCTCTGATCCAGCAAAGTACTTCAGCAACTATTTCAAGTCTAATCTCTTTCCTGTTACTGAAAGGATTAATTGGCCCTTCCACCTTGTTCTGGCTGTGAGTGCTGCGAGGGCCTTGCTCCTGGTTGTGAGTTGGAGACATATCTCTCCCCATCACATTCTTCTGGTTGCTGTTATTTTTCTCAAACGGTTTATAGTCCTCTCACTGTGTCTCACATGATCTAGCATACTGAGCTCTCCTAAAAAAAATGGGGGAGGAGGACTGAAACTTCCAAACAATCACAAAAATCCTTCCCCATGTGCACTGAGTGCCATGCAACTCAACAGCTTTTATAGATTCATTAAAGTACATGGAGTTAGCAATCTGGGAATTGGCTGTTATGACGTATGCATGGAAAAGACTTATACATTGTAACCATAATATTAAGCACTAGAGTTGGTATGTGTCAAACATTTGAGAAATATTTTACCAATGAAAATATCCATTGAAAGGAAAATTCAAATTTTCAAAAAGTTCTCCTAAACAAAACCTATATAAATGAAAAAGAGCAAAATATGAAGTCATATAATACCTTTCCACCACCAGTAGTGAATTATAAAGCTGGTGCTTCAAAACTATAATAGATAAACCCAACAAATACCAAATGATAAAACAAATAAGAAAAGAGGCATAGGGAGGATAGAAGCTCCAGTCCCATCATAAGTATACAATTAATGGCCATTTTTATTGTATCCAAAACCTGACCTTACTCCATCACATCACTCTGTTGAATAATTGTCTTCAGTGGAATTATTCTAGTGTAACTGAGAGCAGAATCAGGCCAATTATATGTAGTTATGTGGGCCATCAAGAAGTTAATTACTTACAGAAACCAACTTCAATTGAGATTGTAGCAATCCATCTTATCCTGGCATAAAAGAAACCTTCCACATTTAGCAATGTCTGGTAAAACATTAATTCATGCTTCCATAGAGGGATGGTTGGCTTGAATTTCCAGTGTATCAGAATGATTCATTTAGCAGCAACTTTGGAAAATTCCTTTTCCCACCGATTGATGAGATATAGAGAAATAATGTTACCCAAAAAGAAATGCAGATAAATCATTATTCATAATGATCCAGGGCATCCAAACAATTTGCCTTAACTCTCCAAAGTCTTGTTGCTATTTGTAATTGCTGGATATTCTCTGATGGAATATTTTTTTCTATTGGGGAATGCTGGTTCGTTACAATTGAGTTGCTTCATGGAGTTGGCGCAATTTTGACAAAGTTGCTATGGAACCCAGGCAGCTTTTCCTTGCAAACCTAGTTATTGTAAAGGGAAATCATGCCTCAACAATCTACTAGAAATCTTTGAGGGGGTCAACAAGCATGCAGACAAAGGAGATCCAGTGGATATAGTGTATTTAGATTTTCAGAAAGCCTTTGACAAGGTCCCTCACCAAAGGCTCTTAAGCAAAATAAGCAGTCATGGGATAAGAGGGAAGGTTCTCTCATGGAATGGTAACTGGTTAAAAGATAGGAAACAAAGGGTAGGAATAAATGATCAGTTTTCAGAATGGAGAGAGGTAAATAGTGGTGTCCCCCAGGGATCTGTACTGGGCCCAGTCCTATTTAGCATATTCATAAACGATCTGGAAAACGGGGAAAACAGTGAGGTGGCAAAATTTGCAGATGATACAAAACTACTCAAGGTAGTTAAGTCCCAGGCAGACTGCAAAGAGCTACAAAAGGATCTCACAAAACTGGGTGACTGGGCAACAAAATGGCAGATGAAATTTAATGTTGATAAATGCAAAGTAATGCACATTGGAAAACATAATCCTAACTATACATATAAAATGATGGGGTCTAAATTAGCTGTTACCACTCAAGAAAGAGTTCTTGGAGTCATTGTGGATAGATCTCATCCACTCAATGGGCAGCGACAGTCAAAAAAGCGAACAGAATGTTGGGAATCATCAAGAAAGGGATAGATAATAGGACAGAAAATATCATATTGCCTCTATATAAATCTATGGTACGCCCACACCTTGAATACTGCGTGCAGATGTGGTCGCACCATCTCAAAAAAGATATATTGGAATTGGAAAAGGTTCAGAAAAGGGCAACAAAAATGCTGATGATGGCTTCCATATGAAGAGAGATTAATAAGACTGGGACTTTTCAGCTTGGAAAAGAGGCAACTAAGGGGGGATATGATAGAGGTCTATAAAATCATGAGTGGTATAGAGAAAGTAAATAAGAAAGTATTATTTACTCCTTCTCATAATACAAGAACGAGGGGCCATCAAATGAAATTAATAGGTAGAAGGTTTAAAACAAACACAAGAAAGTATTTTTTTTCATGCAACACACTGTCAACCGGTGGAACTCCTTGCCAGAGGGTGCTGTGAAGGCCAATACTATATTGGGGTTCAAAAGGGAGCAAGATAGATTAATGGAAGATAGGTTCATCAATGGCTATTAGCCAGGATCGGCAGGAATGGTGTCCCTAGCCTCTGTTTGCCAGAAGCTGGGATTGGGTGACAAGGCATGGATCACTTGATGATAACCTGTCTATTCATTCCCTTTGGGGCACCTGCCATTGGCCACTGTCAGAGAACAGGATACTGGGCTTGATGGACCTTTGGTCTGACCCAGTATGACCGTTCTTATGTTCACCTGTCCAACACTTCAGCATTCCACCTGCAGGCTGGTGGGGAGCTAAGAGCCTGGAAGCCCCATCTCCTAAGCGCCTAAGCTCCCAGACTCTTCTGCTCCTTCACAGCTCACCTGGCAGGCTGCCAGAGAGTACGGCTCCCAGGGCTTCCACATGTAAATAAGGCTCCCAGGTGTTATCCTCCCCACTGTGAGGCATTAATCTGTGAGCTCCCATTCTCTTATCATAAATGTGGAGGGTAACAAAGAGACAGGGCAAGTCAGAGAAGGGACATAAATGTAATCGATTTAAATGCAATCCACATTATAGTAATGAGATACTTGGCTATCTTCTCAGGACTTCTTGAGTAAAAGTAACTTGGTGGCAGCACAGCAATGCTTTCACGAAACCATGGCAGCATCCCCCAAAGATCTCACAATAATATGCTTGCATTAATATATGTAAATTAGTACACAGTGGAGATATGCAAACTTTAACGTGTGGTGAATGAGCAGGTGGAGGTCCAATATACACCATGAACCATATTTTTCTCCTTGTTAATCTATTTGTGACTTTCTAGAAGAAAGGTTTGTTTGACTGGATTTCCTCACTTTCTTTAATCATTTACAGAGAATTTTGATTCTATGAAATCTGTTGAGCACCTAAGTATTGCTTTCTGAGAAAGCAATGCATAAATGCAGTTTTGACCCTTCCTGGGTATACCCAGACTTGCGAGGAACTTCACTACCACCTGCCCTTTGCTTGAGGCCAGGGGCGGCTCTATGTATTTTGCCACCCCAAGCATGGCAGTCAGGCAGCCTTCGGTGGCATGCCTGCGGGAAGTCCACTGGTAATGCGGATTCGGCGGCATGCCTGCGGGAGGTCCGCCGGTCTCGCACCTTCAGCGTACCCGCCGCCGAATTGCCGCCGAAACCACGGGACCAGCGGACCTCCCGCAGGCACGTCGCCAAAGGCAGCCTGACTGCCGCCCTCACGGCGACCGGCCGGCTGTCCCCCCGCGGCTTGCTGCCCAGGCACACGCTTGGTGCACTGGTGCCTGGAGCCGCCCCTGCTTGAGGCATCCTTGTCTGCGCCTGCCAGGTGTCAGTTCCCCAACTCCACCAGCCTGTGAAAACAGAAGCACTGCTTTCCACGGGCCCCTTTCTCTCTTTGCAGGTTAATGATAGGCACAGTCCAACTCCCAAGTCCTCCGAGTGTCCCCCTAGAGTGCCCAATCCTTGATCCACTGGACAATCACAGAATTCCCAGATCCTGTGCTCCCAAAGGAACAGAACACACCAGCTTACCAGTTACGCCTAAATGCTCAACACACAGCATTTAGATATGTTTATAGTAAAAACAAAAAGGTTATTTAACAAAGAGTAGAGATTCACATGATAGCAAGTAGAAATATTGTAAACAAAAGGTTACTGTTGCAGGTCATGCATGCTCTGTCCCACTTTGTGGTGAGGAAAGGGTTATTATAGACCCCAGGCCAAGTCTGTGCAACTCCTCTGGGTCCCGGAGTAGTGTAGCCTAACAGCCAAAGCCAATATATTCCCCCTCTCTATAAGGGCAGGGTGGCCTATCAGTCAGAGTCCATATAGTCACCAGTGTTCCCTCTAAGCTGTGCACCTGTGCGGCCGCACAAGAGTCAGTCAAGTGCCGTGCACTTGATTAATAGAGCCGTGCACATCCGGTGACTTGTGTGCAGGTGCCCCTCCCCCACTGCTCTGCTGCCGTGCTGCTCCTGCCCTCTGCCATGGTGCCCCTGGCCAGCGGCTCCCGGGACCCTCCTGCTTGCTGTGCAGAACGGTGGGGAGTGAGGGAGCTAATGTCAGAGTGTCCCTCTCCCTCCTGCCCATGTGCCCCCATTTCCGCAGAGCAGGGGAGTGGGGACTGGGCTTGGGAATTAGAGGGAGCTGCTGCAGGCTGCTGCAGTCTGAAGGAGCCTTCAGACTGGTGAGTGCCTCTCTGCTTAAAGAGACAGAGTACGGTCTCTCATACACTTCCTCCGCAGCCAGCACACACACTCTGTCTCTGTCTCTCTCACGCACACACACACACACACACTCTCTGTCTCTCTCACACACACGCACTGTCTCCGTCTCACACACATACACACATACACTCTGTGTCTGTCTCACACACACACTCTCTCTCACACACACATTGTTTCTATCTCTCTCTCACACACACACTGCCTCTGTCTCACACACACACACATACACACACACACACACACTCTGTGTCTCTCTCTCTCACACACACTGTTTCTGTCTCTCTCTCTCACACACACTGTCTCTGTCTTACACATACACTGTCTCTGTCTCTCTCTCACACACACTCTGTCTCTCTCTCACAGACACACACTGGCTCTGTCTCACACAGGGGCCCGCTGACAGTGGGGGGCAAAAGAGGCAATTGTCCAAGGGCCCGGGCGATTTAAAAGTGCCCGGAGGCCCCTGGCTGCCACAGTAACTGTGGCTGGGAGCCCTGGGCCCTTTTATATTGCCAGGGCAGGCCACAGGGCTCTGAGGCACGTGTGGCTTCTCTGGGGCCAGGCCTCGCACTTTGGGGGTCTCCACAGGCTGGCGCGGGGTCAGTCTTGGAAGTGATGGATTTGTCACTTCTGTCCCGGGCCCGGGCCCCGGCCCCTCTAAGGATGGCCCCGGCCCTGGGGCCCAGAATTCCTGTTAGCGGGCCTGCTCACACACACATTCTCTCTCTCTCTCTCTCTCTCTCTCTCTCTCTCTCTCACACACACACACACACACACACACACACACTCTGTCTCTCACTTTCTCACACACACACAGTCTCACACTCACATACACTCTGTCTCTTTCACACGCACCTCCCAACACATACTTGTGTTATTATTGTTACTCCTTGATACTTCCTGCAGTGCACATATATTCTCTGTAATTTTATTCTTTCAAAGTGCTGTTATTTTAGTTTTTTGACTAGTCTATGCATTTCACAATTTTATTTCTCTCTTATGCTTAAATTTAATTCTTTGACTAGTGAGTTCTAAAATGCCTAACCTGTCCTGGCTGGAGTAATTATCCCTATGGTAACCCTTTAAAAATATATATTATATTTAGTTTTTTTGTTTCTACTGGGGGCGCACATCCTCATATTACCTTGATATTGGTGCCCATAACAAAATTCATTCTGCATATGGATGGAAAAAAATAGAGAGACCATTGAAAGTTGCCCTCTCTATCAGGGCAGTGCAGCCTAGTGGCCAGAGTCAGTAGGGTTGCCCTCACGAGCAGGGCTGGGCGGCCTAGCAGCCAGCATCAATAGGGTTGGTGACGTGGGCCGCCAGCTCAGGATGGACAGTGGCCAGGATAAGAGGACCTGGGCCCTGCCTCTCCATCGGGTCCCAACCCATGGCCACCAGCTCCGTGGGGATCCAGCCGAAACACATTGAGCTAGTCTCTGGTTCTCCAACCACCTTCCTGCAAAGACTCCCTGGGTTGCTTCCTACCCGCTTCTCTGTGGCTTGTGGTCTCAGGGTTCCCCCAGTCTCTCCTTCCTCTGTGGCATTGGGAGCCTGGGGAGCATGGGTCACTGCCATCTGGCTGACCTCCGCATTGTGCTGTGCCAGCATTCCTTCAGCAGGAGCCTGCAGCACACCTCCTTCCCCTCCAGCAGAATGAGCCCTGAATGAGCTGGGCTCCAGCCAGATCATGTCCAGCAGGGTCGAGAGGGTGTGTCTCCTTGGCCCAAAGAGAGGAATTAACCCCTACAGTCCCCAGTATGGGGCATGCACGCCCTGTCACAGTTACATGTAAAATAACATCATAACACACATTCTAGAACCTAGACTTATTTAACTAGACACCCACTGGCCTAACAAAGTTTATCTGATCCCCAAAGCCATTGCAATGTTTTTCAGCCAAGCCTGGCTGTGATCCCTTTTTCAATCAAACACACTGTCAGCTTTCTTCCTAGGTGAAGGATGCAGACTGAGTTCCTGTACTTACAGTTATAGTCCAAAAATCCATTGTCTTCAATTGTAAACAGGACTCCCACCTGCTAGTCTATTTTTTCCTGTCCTTTCCCACGCTGGAAGATTCTACTATCCCTTCATTAGCATTTGGTTCAGACTGTAAATGGGCATCCAGTGTGAACCATACAATACTCAATTTACATATAGATAGACAGATAGATAAACATCGCATATCTGAAAGAAACTTGTTCATCACCTTTTGGTAACCAGCCCCACCTCACAGATCTTAAGAGCCTAATTTTCAGTTTATATACATAATGCCTTTCATATTATCCATCCGTACATTTCATAACAATTATGATAATCAGGGTGACACAGGATTTCAATATAGACCTCCCTTTTGATGAGTTATTATGTAGAGACAAGACCCAGAGGATACCTCTCAGCCTATGCACCTCTTGCGCTCTGCCAGCTGGCACCAAAGAGGTCCCTGGGTCACAGCAGTGCAGATGTATCAATACAGAAGAGTAGATGCAGAAGCAAAAGCAAGACCACTAGGAAGATTTTATAAAACACACTGAGAAAAGTTATCAAAAAGAGAGGATGACAAATACAGCATGTGGCAGGGTAAAATGCTTGCATACTATGCTGAAAGGTCTTCTTAAGAAGATCACGGTATATTATGCTATGTCACATTAGCTGAAGCAAGTTTGGAGACAGTACATGAACATTAAATAAACACACCTGCTAATGGCTAGTGCTAAGTATACCTGAAAGTTTGCATACAAATTAACCCCAGGTTGTGGTCTCAGTAGTAATAACTGGCTCATATTTTGACACACCAATGAATAGCCACCTAGATAATGGTGCTTTGTACTGGGAAATGTGAATGAGTAGGTAAGCATGAAGGATCCTGAAAATAGTGACATCCTATTTAATAAAAAAAATAATGGAAATGCTCTGGAGTTTAGTCACTTTCTCTGCTCATACAATGACTTCAGTCAGTGCAGCTATGTCAAATTATACCATCTGAGAATCTGGCCCAAATGGATGGCCCACAATAACTGAATAAACAGAGGAGTCTCTCTGATGTACTTAAATGCTAATGAAATAGAAAGACACTAGGAGAATATTCACTTGAAGGAACAGTAGTGATCCACTCCAGATAGAAAATTAACTTTCTTTCTCCACCAGCTTATTTGCTTGATTGATAAAATGAATAGTTAGGAGACCCATCTCTTCAGATGCCTCATGAATTTGATGAATGGAAAAATATATTTTATCTCACTGCCTTTTCTTAAATATAGAAATTAACAATCCCAGGTTGCTTTCCATATTTTACAGGAAATATATCATCCATATGCCAATGCAGGGGTGGGCCATCAAGAAAATCAAATATAAAATCACAGTGATTTAGCTTGTGAAGCAAAGAATAAACCTACAGAAATTGAGATACCGCAAATTAAAGCAAAAGAGAATTATCTTACTTTTATGTGCACATCAACCTTGAAACACTCAAATATAAATAGTAATGATGGATAAAATAAGTGAAAGCAGAAAGAATTTCTGTCAGTAATGAACAGAAAAATAAGAGCTGTAAATTACTGAAAACCAAGGATGACAAATAAATACTGAAATACAATAAACCCTTCCTTCACATCCAGACATAACTTTGCAGCTGTAGATGGGAGAGTTCATTTATTCTTTTTTCACTTAACCCCACTGTCATACCATACCCAATAGTCCAGAAGTTGACCTTATCAGTGTAGGCATAGATCTCGCTGGGCATGAATTAACTTGCATATAGATTGATTTGAGTGCCAGGTTAAACTGTAAACAAGGGTGTGAAAGGCTGTGTGCTGGAGATGGTGTTTTCAGGCTAGTGAGATAAGTGGGAGCACCATGAACTGATAAACTTGAAATATAGATAAATGAAGGACATAAGTTATTGGTCCTTACATGAGCTGTATGATGTCCAAACCATTAGATTCAAGAAGTATAGATGTTAATAGCAAGGGAAAATGTATATAAACTGTGTATGTGTAACATGATTTGGAATTGTGGTATAACCCCCGGTACCTAAACCCCGTGTGTCTGGGCCTAGCCAGTGTGGGCATAGAGCTGTTACATGCCGGATAAAGTAACCTAAATGATGAGCTGGAGTCAAACTGAGTTTATGGATCCCAGTGAACTGGGTGAAGTATTGTCCCAGAACTGGACATAGTGTGATGGAGAAGCTGAGTGGAAAAGGTCTCAGTGGGAATCCCAAGAACCTGCCCAGGCCTGGCCTGTTTTGCTTTTATGAATTTTTAAATGTAAGTGGTTCGAATTATCTCAATTACATTCATACTGATATTCTCTGTAGTTATAATAGTTTGTCAAGACATACTGTTTATTGCTCATTTTTATGTTAGCCCTTCCTCTGCCAATAATCTTAAATACGTTCTCCTACATAACTGCACCTTGTGTGAGTTATGAGTGACACAAACCATTGTGTTTCTTTAGTTTCGTGCCAGTGTAACTCCATTGAAATCAGTAGAATTATACTGACATAAAACTGGACTAAGCCCAGTGGTAAATCAGCCGCACCGTATCTTCTTTGTACAATGTGTCAGGTTATTAAACATGTAGTATATGGTATAGCATACTGTGGTCCTCTAAGTATGACATCATGGTACAGCGTGCAGGCTTTTACCCTGCAACATATTTTATGTGTCAAAGTTGGTTAAAAACCAATACACTGGGCTGGAGCCTCAGCTGGTGTAAAAAGATGCAACTTCACAGACTTCAGTAAAATGGTAAAAATTACTTTTCTGCTCATTATAGTGAATGGAGCTGAATCCAATCACACCCTTGAGGATCTGGCTCAATAAATTAAAACATAACATGACTTATTTTGAATTATAAAATGCTGCCAAGAAGCTTAGCATTCCTCAGGTCGGGATATGTGTATACACTTATTTCAGAGATAGAAGTACTCACCTACTTTAGAGCAGATGGCAATAGAGAAGATACTGAAAAAGCAGAAGCAGTTTGTCCCTTTTTCTTCTCCCAGATAATATGCTTGACTTGGACGTCATAGTAAATGACAATATTTGACAGAGAGAAAATAGCGAAAAGTCAACTAATAATTCATTAGAATACTTTGCTGATGATCACCTAAGTTTCCAAATAAGTTGCTAAAAGACTTTTACTGAAGTCCAAATTACAAGAAAATCAAGTCAAATGAGCCATTTTATTATTTCACATGAGTTACAATGAGAAAATGGTATCCTTACTATGGAAATAAACTGATTAATTTTCCGCACGCTCCCAACATTTTATATCCTTTTGATTGATCGTTACCTTATTTTAGCTCTTTTGCCTTTCATGGACTGTTTGCCACAAGCCTAAAGGAAGTTACCAGTGTGGTCAGATTGTGAATGCAGGGCAGCACAGATATACCAAAGCCCAGTCACTGTGGTCTTTGGTCACTGTCTGATGTCTTTGCAAGATGGTTTGACATAATGGTTGAAATCTTGGCTTAACTGAAGTCAATAGCAAATCTCCCACTGACTTCAGAGAAACCAAGATTTCACCCAAAGTCCTTTCAATCTTTTCTAATATTGTGGAGGTATTCAGTTTCATACACCTCCTTCTACTATACAGTTCATTGACTTATCTGAGTGTAAATAAGAAGTATGGGCCAGATTTTGAAAGGTATTTCTGTACCTAAAGATGCAGATACATGTCTAGAAGTATTTTCAAAAGCATCTAGGCACTTGGGATCAGATTTTTAAAGGTATTTAGGCACCTAACTACCATGAAATGTAAGTGCCTAAATACCTTTTAAAATCAATCAGAGCACTTTTGGAAAATCTCACTAGGCACATATCTGCAGCTTTTGGTGCAGAAATACTTTTAAAATGAGTAAATGAGACCTATCAGTTTTCCTCTGTAACATTATGCTGTAAGCATCTTCTATAGACATCTAACAACACTTAATATGCATTCAAATAATTATAGTCCAGGCTAAAAAAGCAAACAGGGTAATATTTCTTTTAATAATGTGCTGCTTGCCAAGGATTCATTGAAACCACTAGTTCTGGATAATCCTTTTTCTAATTCTATGGATACTAAAAAATTGACTTAATAATCATTCAAAATTAATAGCCTAAAAGTGAGAAACATATCTCTCCACTTGACAAAGTCCAAAGGTAGGACACAATTTGCGCTAGAGCCCCAATGTGAGAATGTAATGTAAAATATCACTTTTTGTAATCTTCACTTCATGATTTCTCAGTGTTAATAATCTACTGTAACAATATCAGATTGGTGTGGGATGGAGGAAGAATTGGATCTAGTGTGAGCACAATAGAAAGCCATGCCAGGAAAAGGTTTACCAGCTTTTTCAAGATTCTTCTCTCCCAGCTTTGTGACAACGAAAATTGCATCCTTATATTTTCAGTCAGTTGCCTGGTTTATGGAGAGATGTTTACTTCTAGAAACTCCCTTGATTTATTGCAAAATCACATTAACAAAATTATTTATAAAATAGACAGTACACTGTATTTGGATAGCTCTTTCACCACAAAAAAATCCAACAACTATTTAACCTGTGAACTGTCAAGGCTCTTACAGATAATCAGTTGATGGTTCTACAATTAAAATCAAAGATATATTTATGATCAAAGAGATCCTGCAGTTAGCATTTGTTATTTACTGATATTTGCCTGCAGACTTTGACTAAGTTGTTTGATAACCCAGTTAGTCATTGAAGAACTTGTTGGTGATTTGCAGCATATTCTGTCACAACTGACCTTGTCGCTATCATTGTAAATGCAACAAAGCACGTGTATGAGTTCAGTGTATTGGCATTTTCTGTGACATATTAGCAGTGATGAGGAAAACAACTGGATAAATATTAGACATTGATTTCCTTCTCATTCCTGAATACTCTTTAATTAGATTTAGACAGTAAACAATGCTTCTGTATCTTATCACAACTATGAGTTGAATGGTGGATTTAACAATATGTGTGTATATTTCTAAATGTTAGTTGAACAGAATTGTTGGTGTTTGTGTGACATATATATCTGTAATCATGCTTTAAAGTTCTTTAAAGTTGCCCAGTGTATCATTCTTTTGCTTAAAACCCCTACAGAATTCAAGAGGATGGAAATCTACTAGCATATCTTCTAAGAATGGAAGGCAAGGAGAATGCATTGGAGAACAATGATACATTTTAATGTCTATGCTGCAGATCAATGTTGTCTGTGTCCATGAACTAATGATGCATAGTTATATTCCATGAGTTACTCTTTTGCTATTCCATGGCCACCAGTTTATCTTAACTACCGGAACACCTACCAAGTTGGTACCAAACAAATGACTAAGCATATCACTAGCATTCTCTCTCTATATATATTTTAGACTGTTTCATTTCATCAATCTAATTCTATGCAATTGCCTACTTTGGGAGTGGATCTGAGACTAAGTTTTACAATGAAAAAACAGAACAGTGTAAAAGCAGAAGGAAGAATTGCAAATATTTGAAACCTAATACAATTTCATTATTTCTATAGGAGTTAATAGGCAAATTTGTTCTCTGTTACTCCCAGTGGGTGGAATAGTTTCTGCTTTTGTGAAGCTTTATGGGTGATATTGTCCACCATGCCCACTCGGGGAAGAAATCTACATTGTCTGAAAATTACAAAATCAAATAACTTCCTTGTTAGACATGCACAGCTGGATGTTTGCACTACTTCTGCTCTCTTAAACCTTATTTTCTTCCTACTGTTGTCCTTTTATCTCCTTCCCTTATGTTTCTTTGCTTTTCCCTATTTCATGCTGTCACTGTGGTGCTGAATCCCAATGAACCAATGCTTAGGGTAAGCCCTTTAAAATGTGAGTAGTATTATTTGTATCTCATTGCCATCCACAGTGTACTAGGCATTAGCCAGACATATAGGAAGACATGGTCCCTGGCTGAACAATGTGAAGTTTAAGACAAGAAATGTAGGGAAGGGAAGGAAAAAGATACAAGCAAAACAGGAAGCACTTTATATACATTATATCTGCATATATACCATTTTAAAATATAGATTAATAGATTATAAGGCCGGAAGGGCCATTGTAATCGTCTAGCCTGACCTCCTGAATATCATAGGCCACAGAACTTTCATTGAATTAATTTCTGTTTGAACTAAAGCACAACTTTTAGAAAAACATCCACTCTAGATTTAAAATTGCCAGCGATGGAGAATCCACCACAACCCTGGTACATTTTTTCAATGATTAATAACCATCACTGTTAAAAAATTGCACCCTATTTGTAGTCTGAACTTCCACCTGTTGCATCTTGTTATATCTTTGCCTATTAGATTGAAGATATCATTATCAAAGTTTTGTCCCCCATGTAGGTACTTATATACTGATGAAGTGAGCCGTTAACATTCACTTGGGTAAGCTAACCTTAAGTCATTCTCATGGCTCTTCTCTGAGCCATATTCAGAGGTAATATAACCTCCCTACTCCTACTTGAGTTTTCCATTTTGGCCACAGCATTGAACTGGAGCTCATGTTCATCAAATTATCTGCCATAACCCCCCAAGTCCTTTTCAGAGTCACTGCTTCCCAGAATAAAGTCCCCTCATTGTGTAAGTATGGCCTATATTCTTTGTTCCTAGATGTCTGCCCTTAAATTTGGCCATATGGAAATGCATATTGTTTGCTTGCACCCAGTTTACTAAGTGATCCAGATTACTTTGTATCAGTAACCTATTCTTTTTCTTTGCCATTTCCCTGAACTTTATGTCATCTGCAGACTTTAACATTTTTATCAATGACCTGGAAGAAAATATAAAATCAAACAGCATAAGATTAAGAACTGTACCCTGCAGGATCCCACTAGAAACATATCTGCTCTATGGTGATTACTAAGGTTATGATTCTGTCACTAGTATTTTTAGTAAAAGTCAGGGACAGGTCATGGGCAATAAACAAAAATTCATGGGTGCCCGGGACCTGTCCCTGACTTTTACTAAAAAATCCTGGGGGCAGGGGGACAAACAGAGCACTGCCATGGGATGCAGCTGCATCAGCCCCAGCCCCAGGTGGGGCTGCCCCAACCCAGGCCACTGCTCTGGTAGGCCAGGGACCACAGCTCTGGCTGGCCCAGGCCTGGCTGCCAGTCAGCTGTTAGATGGTCCTAGGACTGACCGCTGGTCAACTGTTCCAATTGCTGTTGCTCCAGAGCTGGCTGCCGTTCCAGTGGTCCCGGGGTTGCTGCAGGCCAGCTGTTCCTGGGGCTGCAGCCCCAGGGCTGACTGCGGCCATTGTTCTGGTGGCTGTTGCTCTACTGCCCCGTGGCCGGCCACCAGTCAGCTGTTCAGCAGCCCCAAGGCTGACAGCTGCTCCGCCCTGCCCCAGAAAACATCATGAAGGTCCCAGAAAGTCACAGAATCTGTGACCTCCATGACAGAATCATATCCTTCATGATTACCCATTTACAATGACATTTTGTGACCTGTCAGTTAGCTAATTTAATCCATTTAATGTGTGCCATGTTGATATAGTATCATTCTAGTTACTTAAACAAAATGTTGTGTGGCACAAATTCAAATGCCTTACAGGAATTTAAGTATATGACATCAACACTATTACCTTTATCAACCAAACTTGGAATCTCATCAAAAAAGGCACCAAATTAGTTTCACAGGATCTATTTTCCATAAACTCACCTTGTTTGGCATTAATTGTATTACCCTTCTTTAATTCCATTATTTTTCCTGGGATTGATGGCAAGCTGACAGGCCTATATTACCCAGGTCATCCCATTTACACTTTTTAAACACTGGTACAACATTAGTTTCTTCTAGTCTTCTGAAATATATATAAATATACATTAACTGTGCCAGACTGCCCCTCAGCCTATCCATTATTAATCAGCCAGCTTCCTGTAGGTGTTACCAAAGAAGTGGGTCTTAATGAGGGATTTGAAGTAGGAGAGGATAATGGTCTTACAGCTCAGTATGATATGTTAATAAAATCTTACCACATTTTCAAGTACCAGGCAGGTCAAGTTATCTCATTACCTAAGGGTATTTTGGTGTTCTCAATTGAAGCTATAAGCTGAGTAGTTCCTTACTTATACACTTCTAATTCACATACATTTAAGCTCTTCTAATGGGATTATAGCCGTATGATGAGTCATGGCAGGCAAATAAGTATATTCTCCTCTTGCATCTTGCAGCACCCCCATTAGCATTAAAGGGAGTTATGCACAAGTGTCAAGAGGAAAATATACCCCACAGTCTATTAATACAAATGGCATCTTCCACAAACAGTCTTCTAAACAGCAATTTGGGTGTCCTGAAGCTCTCAAGTCATTCAGGAGAAATGACTCTGATGTCAACAATTGAGCAGCACAGATTCATTGGTTCCCCCCGAAGCACTCACAAGAGACTCTCAACGAGGCCTTTTTTTTGTTTTAGTTAGTGGAAATGTCTTCCATTCTCAAGCCTATTAACTTGTAACAATAGAAATAATAGCAGCTGAGACAGGTGCAGAAAGTTTAATTCTCTTCTTGTGAGCTTAGAATTTAAAAAGGGAGTTAAAAAAAACTCATGATAAAAAAGGGTATTAAAATTCATGAATGCCAGTATAATATAATTTTGTTCTGCACAGTTTTTCAGGGATTGTTGTCAGGTTCTATTCCACTGTTAGCCATCATTAACAGCAAATATGACAGATACACTAATGAAATCGATTTGGTCGTGTTATCAATTTAATTCAAAAAATGTAACCCCATTTTACCATCATGTAGGTTACAAAGTCAGAGAGGCTAAATGTCATCTGTCACTGTGAGAGTGTATTCTTTTAGAGTCGCTAGTAATTAAATGTAGGCTCACTAGTGTTTTGTTTTTTAGCCTCTCAACTCACAAACTTTGTTTTAATTACTCCAGCCATAAGCACTATTTGAAATCATCCAGGGGGCTGAAATGTTGGATTGTAAAATCTGGAAAATATTCAGTACAACTAACTTGATATTGTCTTGAAATCTAATATATTCTAAAGATGAGAGCTGATTTAGTGTGCAATATATTCTGTACTCACCTACTAAGGAACTGATCTATTCCTGACTTACCTAAAAGTCCCCTTGGCACTAAGGAAGTTTGGAGGGTCTGAGTAATGCAGTGTGGGCCTTTAAGGTGTAAATATTTCTCCTATTAACAATAGGAGAGCTACACATGCATAGAATCTTATCAGACTACAATACACCAATACTGGTTTCCTTAAATGGGCCCTAGGTAATTTCTTGCTAGGGAAAGAAACACCTGATGAAACAATGATTGCAATTTATTGTGATATCATTTTAAAAGTCTTATTGTAAAATTAACACATTAAACTGTATACTGTTATTGCAGATGTCATCAAGCACTGTTGTTACACACAGCCTTTCAGGTTCTATTCTGAGCATGTGAGCAAACAGTCAGTCCTCGGAGAACTGTGTGCTTTCATTAGTGTACAAGGTTCAGGGGTGAGGGAAGGAGAATTTTGTCCTCTGCCGTGGGCTCTGCTTAGTGTCAGTTCTTGAGGCAGACTTGCTCTCTGTGAAACAGACTGTGGTGTTGGGCGAAGCGTCCTGAAAGAAGGAATAGTCCTGCAACCTGTGGTGACTACCTGTATTCCAGGACTGACACATACATGTGTAGATGAAACAAATTTCACTTAGACTATACTCAGACTCCACACCACTGATTCTTCTCCACCTACAAGGCCCCAGACACATGTTAACCCTGGACAATTAAGATTTGAGGAATGTCATTTTTCAAGGGGTGAGGCCCTTTAAAGAAGACCCACAATTCTCCAGGCACGAAAGATGTAGTGATAGCGGCAAACACTTCAGGGGTCAGGGGAAGAAGATAGCCAAGTCCCCTCTTACCTCTACAGAATTTTGACTTCAGAGACATATGGCTGCAGTGGTCTCCCCTCTCTGTTGTCCTCCCAGGAGCACTGGGAACCGTATTTTTACAGGCTCAGACACTCTGGTGATGTCAGCAATTCCAGATTCTGTGAGCTATTCTGTGGGGTTGGTAGGGTTGCCAACCCTCCAGGATTGTCCTGGAGTCGCCAGGAATTAAAGATTAATCTTTAATTAAAGATTATGTCATGTGATGAAATCTCCAGGAATTTGTTGAGAGAGTGACTCCAAGATGGGAGTAAGTTACTGAGTATTGGGTTACATAAGAAGCAAGCCCTAGTGGCACATCCCTGGCTCTGGACTTCCAGGCCATGAGTGTACACTTCATAACAGATCAATGGATTTTCTGCTCTCTTATACCTGAAAGCTGCAGGGACCCAATCCTTCTTCTGAACAGCAGCAGTGAGAGTGGACAAGCCCTTGGTGTGGCATAGACTTCAAGGGATTTATGCTGCTATAGAGGGAGGTGCCTGATCATCTGAGGAGTTAGGGGGATGGTTTACACTTTAAAACTGAACTCGTGGTAGAAGTGGGGTTGCTGGTGATAGTCTGTGTAAGAAAGGAGGAAAAACAAATACATCCGTGCAGTGATATAAAAATAATATGCAGTGAACCAATGGTGACTTTTTCTGGGAGTTTGAGGGAGATGCAAATATAGAGGGAGCCCAAAACATCAGGGTTTGACAGGGTATTTAAAATACTATAAACAAACACATGATCAAATGTTTTGGAACCACTGACTTATGGATGTTGTTAGCCTATCATATTATATTATAGTACAGGTTCCAAGGATTTTAGTGATTAGAGCAGGAAAGAGGGAGTGAGGACATATGGGTCCCGTTGCTGGTTCTTTGTGCCTCAGTTTACCAAACTGTAAAGTGAGGTTACCACTATTTACTCATTGTTAACTCAGCTAGAATTCCTTCACGGACAACTGCTCTGGCACAGGTCACCCCTCACATGCCTTGTTTTGCATGTGTTAGAAGTTACAAGTTATACTGTGTCTAGTTCTGATATTCACAATTCAAGAAGGACGTTGATAAATTGGAGAGGGTTCAGAGAAGAGCCATGAGAATGATTAACAGATTAGCAAATGTGCCTTATAGTGATAGACTCAAGAAGCTCAATCTATTTAGCTTAACAAAGAGAGGGTTAAGGTGTGACTTGATTACAGTCTGTAAGCACCTACATGGGGAACAAATATTTGATAATGGTCTCTTCAATCTAGCAGACAAAGGCATAACAGAATCCAATGGCTAGAAGTTGAAGATAATCAAATTCACACTGGAGATAAGACATTAATTGTTAACACTGAGGGTAATTAACTATTAGACCAGGGACTGGCAACCTTTGGCACGCGGCCCATCAGGGAAATCCACTGGCGGGCCGGGACGGTTTGTTTACCTGCAGTGTCTGCAGGTTCGGCTGATCGCAGCTCCCACTGGCCGCAGTTCGCCATTCCAGGCCAATGGGAGCTGCGGGAAGCCGAGGGATGTGCTGGCTGCTGCTTCCCGCAGCCCCCATTGGCCTGGAATGGTGAACTGTGGCCAGTGGGAACTGCGATCAGCCGAACCTGCGGACACTGCAGGTAAACAAACCGTCCTGGCCCGCCAGCGGATTTCCCTGATGGGCCGCGTGCCAAAGGTTGATGATCCCTGTATTAGACCAATTCATCAATTGTCATGGTAGATTCTCCATCACTGGCAATTTTTAAATACGTTTTTTTTCTAAAAGACATCCTCTAGGAATTATTTTGGGGAAGTTCTATGACCTGAGTATACAGGAGATTAGATTAGATGATCATAATTGTCCCTTCCAGCTTTGAAATCTATGAATTTGTGCACACTATCACTATACCTTCTTTTTGGTATCGCTTAAACCCATTCTCAAATCAGGGCCTTAAACTGCTACTATCAGTCATTTCTGAGCACTTTCACAACTCAAGTGTTAATCTCAAATGACCAAAACCAAAAATAAAAAATGTGTCTGTCATTAAGCTCCCAGTAGTACAGTGTCTCATCTCATAGTGGCTTAGAAGATGCCTTCCAGTGTTTAATACATTTCTTATCATTTGCCTTTATTTCTTTTACTCCATTTCACTTTCTACCTTTGTTTTTCTTACCTTGTTTGCATTTGTATTTCTTTGAACCTGGCCTTTTAATATTTCTTATATGCATTTTCTTCTTTGATTACACTTTACATTTCCTTGTTCATCTATATGGCTCCTTTTGGCACAGTGCTGCCTTCTGACACGTGGATGCGTTTCACAATGGGTGAAATGTGATCCAGCTGCATAAAGCCAAAGTAATCAGGCTCTATGTGCTCAAAATGCTGATGGACTGGGGAAATGAAATCCAGCGCTCAACCAGGGCCAGGACATAGGGTTGCTGCATAGTCCTCTGTAATCTTCCTTCCATACTTCACTCCACCATCTTCTTTTCCAAGTCTATGTAGCTGCAATCCCTCCATGCCAGTTGCACAAATTGATGCCATTGGAGTCACATAAATATGGATCTCATTGCTCCTCCCCCTGGCCCACCTGAGGTCAGCTGGAGACTCCTTATGAGTGCATAGGAACCCTGGTACAGTTGCTTCACTGTAGGTGCAGTGAGCATACTTGTGCAACAGTCAGCTTGACAACACAGATATCAAAGTGCACCACATTTCCAAGAGCAGAACTGAACAAATAGTACAGCCAATTTCTACCCTTAATGCATGAGTCCCAGTAGAGTAGGAACATAGTAAGGGCTCTGCTGGAAAAGATCAAACATTTTTTTTTTATTTGTGCTACGTATGTTGGTACATGAGATGCCCAGAGCTGAACGTATATTAAGGTGAAGGCTTTGATTAATATACTGTAGTCCTAATATCTATCATATTAGTCACTATTCTCTTCTTAAAACAGCTTAACATCTTATTTACCTGGTTGACCCACAAAGTGGGCAAGCACATTCACTGAGCAGTCCATAATGATGCCTTGAGGTTACAAGTAACTGAGAACCCACTTGAATAAACAGGTAGTTTGAATTGTTCCTTGCGGTCCACCACCTTGCACTTTTTTGTAGTCAATTTCACTTGCCATTGTGTTGCAGTTTCCCCTCTGCAGTTCCTCACACTCATTCCTAGTTTTAACTAACCTATATAATTTAGTAATGCCAGCAAACCACACAATCTCAGTGGTCACCCTCTCATCCAGGATGTTAATACATATATTGAACAGCAAGGGCCCTTGTGTTGATCCACCCCTGAAGCAGCCCCTCATTAATCTCTGTCTTTGGTGAATATTGGCCATTTATTTCTACTTATTTTCTATCGTTAACTAGGTTTTAGTCCATGATGGGACTTTATCGCTCACCTCATGGCTGTCAAGTTTCATGGAGCTTATACACATGAATAACTTAGGCACATGAACAAGAGACGAATATACCTTATTAGCAGCAGTACAGAAGGCAGATGAAATAGCATCCTTTTCACTTTCTATTTCCCTTTTGTGTTTTTACTCTTTTTGGCTCCCCTAGCACTTAGACATCAAAAATTAGCTAGCTGAAATGGAGAATATAGTTTTCCTGACTCTTTTGTTCTTCTTTTAATAATTCCAATGGGAAATCTAATTGGCCTAAGGACTTGTCTTCACTGCTCAGTGAAGCTTGAGTTAGTACACCCGAGTTACTGCTTTTGAGCTAGCCTCGCTTTAGTGAGTGTGACAACATTGCAAAACAACAGTGAAGCAACACAGAGAGATCGGATTAACAGTTGTAACTCAGGCTGCTGCATCCTCCCTGCATTACTAGTTTGAGCATTTGGAGCATTAGTGCTTCAACCTGCCCCGTCTGTCAGGCCAGTCAGTTCAAGCTTAAAGCTAGGACCACTTAACTCGATCCAGAGACGTGTGTGTGTGCATAGAAATCTAGTTAGGGCTAACACTTGAATTGTGGCTCAAGCTAACAATGCAGTGAAGACAATCCCTAAAGTCTCTTCAGTTGAGATTTACACTCATATTCTCATCTCCAATCCTGTAATGTTTCCCCCTAAACAGTCAGAACTGTCCCCCTTTTTGTGTCCATGACTTGGCCTGGATTGTGTCATGAATCTTTAGGATGCATGCCTCCATTTTTACACAAAGCAAATTTAACCCGTGGAATTCATTGCCCCAATTTATCATTGAGGCTGAGACCTTAGCAGAATGAAAAACAAAAACAAAACAAAAATGGATAATATGATTGTATGGATAATCATAACACCAACAGTTACATCAGGCAGAATAAAAATGTATAAGGAATAACGCCCCCTCATGCTTCAGTGCATAAGTTAAGCTCTAACTGATTGAAGTTCAGAACAACTTTGGATGGGTTATTCCATACTTGGTCACCTTTTATCTGCAGGATAGAGGACTAGATGGACCACTCATCTGATCTGATATGGCAATGCCTGTGTTCCACTGGTGTCAGTCCTCTAAAAATGAGGCCTTGCGTAAAGACGCATTCATGTAACATGCCAACAAAATTAGTGCCCGAGTTATATCCATCATCATATGCACGTACTACTTACTAACTCATCCCTTTTCATTAACCTCTATGATTTTTGCTGTCATCTTCATCTGTAATTATTCTGTCCTATAAGCAATCTTTTCCCAAATTCCTACTATCAGCTTACTGCCATTATTTACTACTATTCCTTGGTATAGTCAAGTACGTTTCAGCATCAGTCTGCAAGGGAGGGTGAAAAGGTGGCTATAAATCACCTTTGCACTGACTCAATCCTGAGGCCACCCGGATGCCAAACTGGTCCACTGTATAAATCAGAGCAGCCTGAAGACGGCTCTAATTTTCATTGGTTGCCAAAGACCCTTTAAGTGCTAGCAGGTACGAGCTATTTCCCATGCTCCCAATATCAGTGTTTAGGAGCCAGGGTGATGCTACAGGAACGCTGCACCTCCTGAGGATTCCCCTGCATGCAGGAATCCTCCCCTGGCTGCACCTGTTGTGTTTCAGACTGTATTGCAAAGCAGGAATTGGGGCTATTTCTTGCAATTTCCAGGCAAGTCTACCTAATTTTCCAAAGGGCCATTCCAAACTTTTCTAATGGAGAAAGCTATTGTACATCTTACTGATTCAACCTTTCCCTTGAAACAGTGCTTAATCACAAAGGCCAATGACTTCTATTTCCCTGCCAAATTTCAGTTCATCCCTTAAATGGTGTGTGGGAATATTTATGCTCATACTTTCAAGTCTACCTCTGCCCACTTTTTAATGGAACTTTCTTTGCAATTGTGACATACAGACATCTACCCTGTCAGCTAGCCCCAAATACTCTCTTTCTGATATTATTTCTGATATGTGGAGGGAGGAATTATGTTCTTGACCTCAAGTGTTTTTCTATTTTTCTCCTTGAATTTTAGTTGCAAATGCTTCTGTCTTCCCTTCGTAGGTATCGGTATCCAATTTTGCCTTGTGCTTGTTCTGTCTACCTGTTCATTAGTTTAAACTATCAGAGCTGTGTTTATCCTTTAAGCCAACTCATTTATTCCCTTTTGGTTCAGACATAGCTAATGCTGCTTGTACAATTCTTCAGCCATGGTACGGCATTCTTTATTTTCTTATGGAACTCTAATTAATACTCAAGATGATGATTACTAGGCCATATTACATAGAAAATGCGAGGGTTAAAGATTTACACAAAAACATGTGGGTACACTTTCAGTAAACAAGCAGCTGACCAAAGAACATTGTGTGCATAAAACCTGTACAGTAATAAAAAGAAAAAGGCTTGTTCACAATAAAAGAGCAAGTTAGAAACGTAATTATGAAATCAGAGAAATTGCTATGTGGATTGCTACAGTGTGTTAATATTTACTTCAATAATGGTCTTGTGAAAGCTCAGTTGTTTGAAGCATTAGTTAGATCTGTCCCTGCACAGGCTGACAGAAAGCTATACCAGCAGCTTTTTTGAAAATTATATGAAAGGTCTTCTGTATTTTTCTGTATTTCTGTTTTTGTTAGACTGTGGGGTGACCTTTTTCTCTAACTCTACCCTTTTCATATTTTATCGTCCTTTCCGTGTGTTTTGGAAAGTTACCCATTTGAAAACTGAGAAAAGGAGGATATTTAACAGCATTCAAATCAGACATGCCTCTCTTATGCTTTGAATTTCTTTGTGGAAGAGGCACATAAAATACCCACATAAACAAATCAAAATTCTTTGTGAAATCAAGTTCCGTACGGTTTGAAGCCCACAATATTGTAAAAGTCTAATGTCACTGAAAGATAAAGGTTTCAGCATAGCATTGAGGACACTAATTTACATTTACAAAAACAGTCAGTATATTTCATTCATTTGAAAATGTACATTCTGAAAAGTTCTCTTTTGAAGTGACTTGGGACTGCTGTCACACAAACTAGGTTCATCCCCATTTCTAGCTAGAATGTACACTTGTCTCTGACCAATAAGCTAAACTTTCCTTGCTTTGTTACTTCTCCTGAGCAGACCTTAAAAACAAGGACATCTTTCTCTTTTGCTGAGCATTCAAAGTAATAAAAACATAGAGATATTAGATGAAATTTTCAAAAGTGACTAGTGATTTTGAGTGTCCAATCTGAGATATGTTAAAGGGGCCTAATTTCCAAAGAATGGGTACTTGGCGCTTGTCTCAGACTGGGCACCCAAAAATGTCAGTGCCCAAAACTGTTAGCAATTTTGCAAATGTAGGGTATTATTTCATTTTCACCTATTTCATTGTGAGAATCTACTTCTCTGTTCCCCTACCCGCAAGCGCCCTCTACTGAAATTCTCTGTGTGACATCACGATCAGGGAACAAAAGTCTCACTTATAAAAGGATTTTCTTTATTTCCATAATTTAGCTGAACCAACACAAAACTGAATACTGTAAAGCAACAAAAATGTAACATCTTTAGTTTTTCTGTGTTTACTAAATAAGGCTACTACACTCCCTTTAAAAATAAACTGAAACAAAACAGAAACTTGGTGGAGTGAGGGATCTGGTTCTTGAGTTCTAGTAGTACAGTAAATGTATTTACCATCGTTTATTGCATGACATTTTAAACCAGACATTGGTCATTTATAGTGCAGTCAGTCCATAACACTTTCCAAGTGGTTGGCCTTGAATTGCTACTTTGATACTGGTCAAAAACCTTAAGATTAAATAAGAAATTCTTATATATTTATTTTACTCAAAAGACACAGTCACCTATAATTCATGTTTTCTGCAACCTGTGTATTAAATAAGCCTGAATAGTGGAACAGGCCTTACAAAAAAAATAACTTTTTGTTTTTGTATTTTTTATCTATGGTTGCTTGAACAGTCTCTATATATTTTTCTTTAGTAGCATAGAACTAGCATAGTACTAAAAGTTAATTGGAGTATTAGGTAGTATACTACAGTGGAACTTGGAGAAATAGTTAAAACTGGAATACATTTGCCAGGAAGAAGTTAAGCTCATTTGTTGATTTCATCATATCAATATGTACCAGACATATATAGAAAGGTACAGTAATAGGGAGTGAGGGATCTTTTTATCTTCCTTTCCCCTCTTTTCTATGCTGTCTTTGCATTAACTTTTCACTACCTGATAATGCCAGAAAAGTGGGCTTTCTAATGATGAGGTAAAACATTGAATCTGGGTCAAGGAATAGGCCATAAATTGACCTTTATACTGTATTATGTAGAGGAGGGTGGGGAGAAGGGGAGAGAGAGAGAGAGAGAGAGAGAGAGAGAGAAATAACTCGGTATGGAAAGCCATGATTAAAATATTTTACACTCTATTTTTACCAGCACATAAAGACAAAAAAAAAAATGCCTTCCAACAGTGCAATGGTTGAATGCATTTATGTAATAGAAACAACATTATTCTTTGCTTTTTCTACAGAGTCCTCTCTGGTCATGCTTTACATCCAGAATGTCCTAATGGAAGAAAGCAAATGACACCTGTCACTTCAGAGACAACTGAAGTAATAAAACACAACTTAACTCTGAACCATTTGTCATGACCGTCAGAGTTACCACGTTAATTGTTAAATAGGATTTTCTACAAATATACAACATATAAAAACTGTTAAATATATAACTTTAGGCTTTTCAAAATACATTTAATGATCTCTTTCAAACAAGTGTTACTTTTTTTTTCTTTAATTTGCTTTCTGGTGCTAAATGGTGTATCAGATGAGACATAGGCCACAGATGACCAAACATGCTCTTTGCAAATACTGTATTATCCAATTTTAACTATCAAAAATGGAACTGTAGAAGAGGCATGTTTAACTGGTTAAAACTGAAAATGATTTTAGTACGAGAAAGTCAATCTAAGTACAGAGGAATAAAGGTGCCATGTAGACAGTTTGTAGTTGTTTCATCAAAGTTTTTCAAACATACGCCGTTTTCTCTCCATGCTCCATTTCGTTGTTTATAATGTGGTTTTTCAAGAGTAATTTTCTAGTTTAGTTTTTACTGCAGTGTTCCATAAAGACTTCTGCTGTACAGGAACATCTCAGCTTTGTGAGAGTTGAAATCATGTCTTTGTGGAGACCACCCTACAATTTAACCCAGATAGCTCTGTTAACAGTAAGATTGTGTCCACTTTAAAATAGATTTTGCTCTTTGGTCTATTGTATATACTGAAAGTATAAGAAAATAAAAGCAATTCAGACAGTCCAGGGCACAAGAAGAGATTCTCTTTTGCACCTCAGTGTCCTCCCATAGACAAAACAGTCTTCTCTAAGGCTGATTGGGATGAATACTCTTCAGTGCAGTAGACTCTTCAGATCAAAACATGTAGGTAACATCGAGTCCAACAGTGGTGTATAACGCAGATGAAACGTTAACCATGAACTTTTTGTATTGCTAATGCCCAAGCGTATCTCTTATATCTATATTCCTTAGTCCAGTGCTCCTTAGAATGGTAGAACAGACTTTTAGCTCATAATGTAGAGGAATTATGCTGTCTTTTATGAGATATAGAGAAACAGACAGTTGAATTGATGACATATAATGGATGATGATCCACAGCAGTGAAACTTGACTAAGGTAAGTAGCTCACACAGAACCTAGACCACTCATACGAGAATTCTTTGCTGCTGCATTTGTCAGGAGACCTGTAAATCAATAAGAACAAATGAGTCAACATCTTACTCCTCACTTTTGGTTATATTTGCTGCCCATTATTTCAAAATATACTGTACTATTTATTCCAAGGAATATATATACTGTATATTCCAAGGAACAAGTTAATGAATTGGAAAATATTTATTTGTTACTGCAAACATTTTCTCTGGGAAACAATACTGAGATAATTTATATACTTTATATACTGTACGAAATTTTAACCATGATGTCTAGTTAAAGATTAAAGTTCTATGACAATGTTATGAATTAATAGTTTACAACAGCTTAACTGTTACTGTCTACTAAGCCCCCTGCCCATCCATTTTTCTAATAATTTTACAGACTGCTCTTCCTTTTGTATTAAGTTACATATAAAATGATCCAATAAATGGTTTATTATGACGTTTATGATTCATTCTATCCTGTACGAATGGGATTTGATAAAAACTGAAATCCAAAAGTATTTATATTTAATAAAAAAAATGCAAGTATGTTTCTACTAAAGGCTTTTCTGCTTCTAATTTCTCATAGCATTGTTCAGCACACTAATTTATTCAATACTGCCCTCTAGTGATGCCATTACAAGTACAAATTAAAACAAAAGTATATTTATGATCAATGTAGTTAGAAACTTGTTTTAATTATAGAGATTTAAAAACAACAAAAAAAGAAATTGCAAAGATCATTGCCTCATGAACCTAAAGAAAGAAAAATGGAATAGAAACCATTGTAAAATGAAAGGAAAGAAAAAAGATAGTAGCTTGAAAGAGAAACAACAGAACAAAATAGTGCACACTGAAGATAAAATGAGAACAATGAAAGATAGCATAAACACAAAAGATAAAGAAATGAAGTATTTATATGACAAGAAGCCTGTTGGACAAACTCACCAAAAGTATCAGTTTATAAATTGTTTCTAAATTACACAGGCATTGTTCAGAGAAAAATGTTTTGAGGTGTATTAAGGAAATATGATTACTACAAAATGCTGTTTGAATGTTCAAACACTACCTTCTTTGTTTCCGGACATTTCTCAATAGTTAAAATTCTCATTGTTGATAGAAATACCAAACATAACTCCAGAAAATACTAAAAGTGTATGCGAAAGAGCAAAATAAATAAGAAAATCCAATTTCCTTGGTTCAAGGCGTGTATGAAATTTAGATTTATTTTTTTAACCTACCCCTTGGAGAGGTAAATGAAAGAAATACCTGCCTCCAAATCAGTTTAGCAACAGCTTGAAACATTTCTCTCTCTCTCTCTCTCTGTATATATTTGCCCTATAAGGCATAAAGTGTATTTCACAGATTTCTGCTTTTATCCTCTCACCTTTTCCAGGAAAAAACACCCCAGAAATCTTGAAAACAGCCTTTTCTTTTCGGACTAGTGATCAGATCTCCAAACCACATGGCCTCAGACAGGCTGAAGGCAAAAAACCTGGATGATTATTGAGGTATATTCTCTTGTTTTATATATACATTCAGCAAGAAGAAATTATGTTAAAGTTCTGCTTCAGTTAAATGTTTTGTTTCCCATTTACATTCCTTCCTTCCTCCCATTGCAAAGGTTTAGCATCAGTACAAAATTCTGCAGTTTAGGAATAATTTTTATGCAGGATGGTACATGAAGCTAGAGTTCTCTGACTTATTAGGGTGAAAGTAAGCTACTATTCTGTGAAGAATTAGGCTGACCTAGCTCAGGGTTTTATGAATTATACTGGAATGACCCAAAGTTAAAAGCAACAGCATAAACTGCTGATAGATTGGCATGTTCAGTTTTTCATAGTGAGCTTCCATACTGTGGGTCCCAGTATGGAGACAGATTCAGATCCAACCACACTCATTTGCAGAAACCTACTGCTTTGTCATTTCATGAATTTAAAAGTCTCCTGCCTTTCTATCCCTGCCTCCACTTTGAACATTCAGATTTGCTGTGTGAATATGGTATCAATGCTTTAAGAAATAAAATGAGAGGAGCGGGAAGGATTCTACATTGTAAAATGCTAGGGTACAGTGGAAACAGTAAATTAAAAGGATGGAGAGAGCATAAGGAGGAGAAGAGAGATTGCAAACTTGCCTTCTCATCTCCATGCTATCCTCCCTTCTCTTCATTCTTCATGATCTACAAACAATCACCGCACCCCATACAAATTAATAAAGAGAAAGAAGCAGGCCCCTGAATGACTGGAATAAATGGAATTCTTATACCATATACCCTGGTTGCTCAACCCTGCAACCAGACCCCTGGGGTTGGAAAATTAATTTAAAAGAAAAAAGAGATACTCTAAAGTTGTTCAGAATGCCCACCCTGACTTATCTTCAATTCCTCATACTAATTAGTTTGACACAGATTGCAATACAAGTTATAAACTAAGTAACAAAGAATGTAAAAGCTTTTAGTAGT
This sequence comes from Terrapene triunguis, assembly GCF_002925995.2. NCBI lineage: Eukaryota > Metazoa > Chordata > Testudines > Emydidae > Terrapene > Terrapene triunguis. The sequence goes on along the minus strand of NW_020664419.1, from coordinate 28,290,137 downwards.
AGAGAATGCTTTTGGTTTTCTAATCTGAAACCTTGCAGCTGAAGTAATAAAATCCTGGGCTCCAATTCCCTGGCCCAAGCTTCAACCCTGGATCAGCTTATGTGTTCACAGGTCCAAGTTAGGAATGCACGATGAAATCCTGACCCTGGTGAAGTCAGTGGGAATTTTGCATTGACTTCAATGGAACAAGAATTCACCCCAAGTTTTCACAAAGTAGGTTTTAAGTCCTTCTAAAAAAGACTGTTCTGCTTTGCTTGATACACTTTAGCCAAAGCGTGCTAGCAGGGATAACTCTACCTTTCTGTTGTTTCCTTTCCCTAGTATAGTTTTTCTGTGTTGCTGCAGAGATCGCATTTTCTGAATGGCATACTGGAAATATTTGCACCCAATGCTTAGGGTATTGATACAATTATTATAATCTGCATTAGCAGCATACTTCCCAGCCAACTATTGATAAACCATCACCCAGCAGCCCACTAGACAGAAGGATCCCACTCCCCACCAATATGTAGAATGTAAAGTGAAGGGAATATGGGAAGGTTGTCTCCCCTCCTCTGACAAGTCTTCTTCCTGTCTGCAGAAAAGAGGCTCTGTTACATCTCAGCCTCCTGCAGAGTTTCCAAGATCCCTCCCCGGTTGAGACAGAGCTACCGCAGTACTTACACTCCTCACAAGGGCTGAGCCCGAGTTCCTGTGCTTTGTAAATACTTCTCCACCAGAGCACTTACCATCCTTGAATTAAATTGTAAAATGCAAGTGGGCGAATGGATTTGTCAAGAGTTGTCTCAACTCTTCCCCACCACTAGGGAATCCCTATATTTTACACCTTTTCCTATGCTATGCACAACGCAATCTTATCCTACTGTTAGCACTGTGATTTACAAAATCAGTGCCAACTTGTGAAACTCAGAATGCAATGTAAGCTACAGCAGTTACATCCACATAAGTGTCCACTTCCTGCAATATTACTTCTCACATGTCCTCTACTATGAGTCCTTACTCCACCCTGTCTTACATTTGGGTTTTAGCTGATACTAGCAGGTTGTCCCAAAAGATACCTCCCCACAGATTATTGAAGCAGTGTGCTTCACAATGGGTTTTTTATTGTCTTACATAACTATGTATTTATGTGCATGTGCATGTATGTAAACTCCATAACAGATAAAGGGACCAAATTTTGTCTCTGCAGTCAACTGAGGGGGCAATTATCTAATAATATTTAGATACCTACAGCCTGATCCCAAAGCAACTGAAGTTAATGGGATTTTTTCCATTGAAATTAAAGGAAGTTTTTAGATAGTTTTAATGAGCTTTGGATCAGGCACCATCTGCACTTGCAAGTAACTGACACTCCAGTGGGCGCAAAATTAGAGGCTATTTAAAAAAAAATGGCCCAGCACATCTGTCTCTATACTACTTACAGCAAGAGGCTCATAATTTGGGGAACCCTCGAACTTGTCAGGCAGATACATTGAACTGACAAATGTCTATCATTTTTTAATTGAATCTAACCACCATAGTACTGTATCTAAGCTCTGTGTGTTTATATGTAGCTACATCCAAATCACCCTGGTGGCAGACAGACAATATCCTGTGAGCAAACCTTATGGAATTAAGATAAGCTTTAGTGAGTTAAGTTAAACCTTACTGAATTAGCGTTAATATTTTTGAGGTACACTGCATTAAAAACATGTGTGTGTACGTGTTGTTGTGGCATTGTATGTACCTTCTCTAGAAAGGAGGAGGGATGCTAATGTACTTCTTCCATTATCAACCCTTTGAAGTCACCCTCCTCTGGGAGAAATGCACAGTTCAAACTGGATTCTTCAGAGAGCATCAGACAAAGAAAATACTTTTGGATAAAAGACTGGGGTTAATCTGCCCCAGGGGCTTCTTCCTGTTCCAGCAAATAGACAGGACTCCTGGTCCACAGAGGGCCCCAATCCTTAGGGGAGGATTGGAAGAAGTTGACCTGCTGGGGCCTCATAAGACTGTGTGCTTGTTCTGTGCTGAAGCTCTGATCAACTTGCAACCACGACGATGCCCCTAAGGTGGGGTATTAAAAGAGTGCATTTGCCAGAGCCCATGTAAGTATTGGGATGAACTCTGGTAAGCTTATTAGCATGTGTTCAAGTTCTTTTATTGTTATTAATATGTTTTCTCTGTAATGCTTGTAGGCTTGCTTAGAAAGAGATGTGTGGTAACTTATATCTGTAGCAATTACACTGTTATCCGTCTCTGAAGAGAAAGCAAGCAGGTGTCCTAGGGCAACCTGTCTGTGCTGGGAATGACATAGCGAAGGAAAGGCTCCAGGCACCAGCCGACCAAGCACGTGCTTGGGGCGGCACCTTGTAAGGGGCGGCCAATCTTGGGGTGGCGGGGTTTTGGGTTTTTTTGGTTTGGCAGGGCGGCACTCGAGGTGGGTTTTTTTGTTGTTTTTGTTTCGGCCAGGCGGCGCTCAGGGGGTGGGGTGGGGTTGTTTTTGTTTCGGCGGCGTGGCATGGCGTGGCGCTGGGGGGCGTGTTTCGGGGGGGCATGTTTCGGCGGCGCGGCACACGGGTGGGTGTTTCGGCGGCGCAGCACTGGGGGGGGGTTGGCAGGGCGGCGCGGCGCTCGGGGGGGTGTTTTGGCGGCATGGCGCTTGGGGGGGTGGCGCGGCACTCGGGGGTGTGTTTCAGTGGGGTGGGGCGGCACTCGGGGGGGGGGTTTCGGAGGGGCGGCGCAGCACGGGGCTCGGGGGGGGGGGTTACAGCGGGGCGGCACTCTTTTTTTTTTTGCTTCAGGTGGCAAAAAAGTTAGAGCCGGCCCTGCTGGAAATACACCAGTCAAAAGAGAAAGAGACACATGTCTCCAACCAAAAGAGGCAACAGTTGGGGAGCTGTAAGCTGAGAGTGGGAGCCCTTGTGTACCACTCAGGGGAAATAAAGCATGCAGTTGCCATGAACTGTGACATCTACAGCTCTCATCTACTGTATGTCCCATGACATGTCAGAGAGAAAGTAGTGAATAACTTAGCAGCCTTTTTCCTGACTGTCTTTTAAAACATTATTTATGGTATAAGAAAGACCAAACCAAACCTTTCACATAGCGACAGAAGTGTTATTATAGTTCTTAGGTGGTTTAACCATTTCTGTTTTATTAAAGCAATTCTAACACACTGAATTTGATTCTTCTGAAATACTTCCATGGGGAGGAGGGAAGAGTGGGGGGAAATGCATGACTAAATGAAGTATAAAACTCAGAAAATTTAATGGTTCATTCTTGATAGCAAAGACAGATATTCAAGGAAAATGAGTTATCTACAGAGGTTGGAAATATGCTGTCTATTTCTTACCTAAAGTAACAAGATGAGCTTTCCACCAAAGTATCCGTCTCCCACAATAGTAACTATGCTCTGAACTAATGACAACATGTCTGGGACTCTGATTACAAACCAGCAAAGGAGATTTGCAAGAGATCTCTGAGACAGGGCTGAATTTTCGAGCATGTGTGGACTGAGCTTTTATTTCACATGGAATCCATACACATGCCAAAAATTCCACCCAAATCTTGGCAAAGGTTTGGCAATTTCACATGGGCTGCACTCTCAGTTTTCAGAAAGAAAGTGAAAGTCAAGAAGTGTGAACCAAAGCTGCAGTTTTCTACTGTGACAGCCAAGTGCCTAATTTACATGAGATCAGTTGGATGGCTAGCGGAAGTAAGGACTGATCCACCTCCCCGTTGTCTTTGCATTCCAAAATGTCAGGTCTAAACTGTCTATTTGTCCAACACTACTTTTTGACCTTCTCCAGAGTCCAAACAGTTATAAGTGGTCATTAAGGGGTTTATGTTGGGTAACAGCTAAAATGCTTGTCCTGCCCACATGTTTTACACTTTCAATTGCCTTTTAAAACAGTCTTGCTCCATCTACCTATCTTAGGATTTTATACAGCACTCATCACTGTAGTATCTAAGCACTGGCTCCTCTTGTTTCTTGCTTGGATTACAGTCTGAAAAAAAAAAGCCCTAATAAAAAGATAATTTACAAAGATGAATACAGGTATCCGGCCAGTCTCTGCCTCAGAAAACGTATTCATAACGGAAATAGTTCCAGTGCTTTGTAGCAATTGACTGCAAGACAGATAAATAGCATGTCTTTGCCCTCTGCTGCTGCAGCTGTCTGTTCTAGGACTCTGAATAACCATGCATGAATAATACCACAACAGAGATGGAAACCATTAAACTCCCAAGAAAAACCTGACACTGCCCTGTAAGGCACCTCACTCTTCTCAGGAATAAAAATGTAAATTTCTTGTGATGATCTCAGCAGCAATACCAGCCTGTTGCATTTACGTGAACTGCCACAGTCCCTGGTGACAATTTATTCAGTATTGCTCCTTCCCTCCACTTTCTTCCATGCTATTCATTTATGCAAATTGATTTTTCAATGTTCACAAAAGGACAAGTTAATCTAACTTTAAAGTGACTATAGCTATTAGAACAAAAAAAAAAAAATAAGCCCCAGCATGAAGTGGTTTATTTGGAAAAGATGTACATTTATTATATGTCACTGAACTAGCCACCAGGCAGGCCATTTTAAAAAAATTCAACAGCTTTTCGCTCCCACTGTATTTGAAGTCTAATAGGGTAGGTCATACCTACTGAATATGTTTGTGGATGAATGTTTATAAAGACCAGCCTCACACATTATGTAGTCCATATCCAGCCATGCTTTCCATACATATATATTGCTTTTTCATAAGTTAGAAATTTGGAGATATCTATATCTGTTAGTATTCTTCCAAGAAGACTTTTCTTTAGCATGGATTGTTTGCTTATTTTACATGCCCTGTTCAAATCAGTGACAGAAAGGAAAAATGATTTTCCTGTGGGAATAGGAAACTAATGTGCTAATAACAATAACAACAATTGGCTGTGGCTCCTATCGCTCTTAGTACATATATTCCCCCCCCCCCCCACAACCATTGTCCTAATATCAATAATTTTACCAGAATTCAAATAATAGATGTGCCCAGTATTTTTCTTAACCATCACTCCCGCTTCCTCCATCATGCTTTTTTTCCTTCATTTTGTATAGAAGTTATGGTTATATTTCTCTTCACCTTTTTGGGATTTGTTCTTATGAAAACTTTAAATGCATTGGGTGTCAGAGTCTGATACCTTTACTCAGGCTGTATTAGATCTTACTCTTTGAAATCAATGGGACTACTCACAGAATAAGGTGAACAAGGGTATTAGAACCAATTCCGCAGCATGAGTAAGGTTATTAGAACCTGCCTCACAGTTGATTGGTGGCATAGCTGACACAACCAAGTGCCAGTGTGGGAACCCTAGATTTAGAAGGAACTTTGGTATTCCTGACTCAGGCATGTCATGGTGATGCTATATCATATTTCCTATAGAAAAAAGGGGAAAGAGGCAGGTGATATTTCATACTACATGACTCCATAGGATAGCCAGATAATGGAGCAGCATTAATTGATGGTCTTATTAAGACTATTCACTGAATGTCCTTGCTGGGTGTGGATGTGAAAAGCTGTAATAATATTTCAGGAGAAGAAGTGAGGTCTAATTGGGAAAAAAAATCAGGGAAAGGATTTGTGGGGCTGTACATGAAGTACAGGGCTGGCCCAGTACAGAGTCATGAGGGTTCTGATAAAAAAAGATTCCCAAACAGCTTCCCTCTAACATACTCTTTGGCCTTCTTGGTCAATGACAAAAAAATCCTGCCTCAGAAAAAACAACTTAAACAGACACAGTCAACATGAGAAGTTCTTTTAAACTGACTAATTTAAAATAAAGACTTTAGCTTCTAAGCAGTGCAACCTGATTTTATTTTTAAAATCCTTAAATGGCATTTTAATAAGAGGTTTCCTGCTCCTCTGCTGATGTGTGAAAGTGTCTTTTACTAAGATACAGGGAAAATTCAGCAGGTACCCTTAAAAAAGTCCACTCATTTGAAAGATTAGACTAAAATTCCCTATTTTAAGGATAGAGAACTGGTACATTCTTCCATTCCAGTGGAACTTTCTAAGTAGTGCTGGGGGGAAAAATGAGGAATATTCTCCTACTATATTCCTTCAGTTACAGTAATCTTATGTTTCACTTGTAACTATACTGGCTATAGAATTTTCAGGCACAATGTGATTTACAAGTTGATCGTGTCCCTTTAAATGGAAAAATGATCTACAATAGTAGAATAATATTTCACTGATTTTGTACATAAAGAGCCTCTTGTTTAATCACATAATGATACTCAGCAGTAGAGAGAAGCCCAAACTGGAAACTTGAATCTGAACCCTTTTCAACTCATCAAAGGAAGTAGTGTTTGAATTAAAACCCACCATCCAGCTCTCACTGTGTGGTCTGCTTAGATTGGAAGTTCTTTAGGTCAGTGATCTGTTCTATCCTGTAAAGCACTAGTTCACTCTGGAGTGCTGCATAGCTAATAACATTAATGTTACCTCAAATGTGGCTGAAATCTCATGAGAATTTCTCACAAGATGTAGCTGAATTTGAATCATAGCCCTGATTAAACATCAAATCCAAGCCCTAAACCCTTGCCTGAACATAATGTGGATTGCAATCCAAATACTGCTTCTTTGGTGGTTCTGCCTGAAACAGTCACAAAGTAATTCCCTATAATATTTGCTCCAGAGTGGCTAACCAAGTGGAAGTTGTTTTGAGCAGAAAAATGGTCTTTAATTTCTGTGATTAAGACACAGAAATTGAAATTGGGAGACCTTTGTTTTGGACCCCTGGCTTTGCCACAGACTTCCTGCAAGACCTTGATCAAGTCACTTAATCTCTCTGTGCCTCTGATTCTCCATATGTAAAATAGAGATACTTACCTACCTAAAAGGGATGTTGCATTGTAAACTATGTCGAGCCAGGAAACTCGACACAAGTTCTTGTATTATTGTAAACTATGTTCTCACCTGAAGCTCTACTTTGTAAGGAATTTATCAAGCTATCCTAAAAAGCAAAGGGCTTCTTAGCAGGTACCTGATAAAACAGGTTCTGCCTTTTATTGGTTTGCTAAAAAAGCACATTGGTAATGAGTGTCTTTCATTAGGAAATCGGGCTGAAAAGACACAGACATCTCAGAAAGGACCTAAAGGTTTAGAGACCAAATCAGCCTCTTGGGGGCAAAACAACTCTGTCTTAGAAAGGCTCTGATGACCTATGGGATACAAATTATTTTTTTCTTATCTGAAGCCTAGAGAAGATCACTACGATTAGGAGCATCCACAGACAGAAGGGTGAAATTTAGGTGCCAGAGCGGATAAATCGGTACTTTTCAATGCACCACATTGAGACATCAGCATCAAACAGCTGGGATAAATAAAAGTCACTTGTAATCTAAAATGGAGCAGCAATGGGAAATGGTATAGCTAGATTTCTCCTAGAGGCCACTCTAACGATCTGAGTAAGAATCAAATACATTAAAAATAACCTATCCCTAAAGGCCTAGAGCAAGTAACTGGATTGTATCTATTTCCTCTTGTTCTTTACAACTGTATTAGGCATGAAGCTTTATGGAAAGTGAAAATAAGGAAGATATGTCACTGGTATGTGATCTGAAGTATGAAAAATGAACACTTCTCTGATTTTCTTACTGCTCAGATACAAGTAATTCTGATATTAATGTGATTGAAAATATACAAGAGTAGCCAGAGGCTTTCCTCTGGGTAGTAAAAAAATAATCAGGGATTATAATTCTTGTGATTACTTTTTTTTTTTTTGAGGAGGCAAGATCAAGTTAACAATGTGTCTAAGAGTTACTTTTAATATAGTTTATTATCTATCTATCTATCTATATATACACAGACATCTAAATATCCAGATCTATATATTGCAAGGACTGTTGCGTATCTCTGACAAGATCTACTGCAGATTTAACCTGCAATTGTATCACATCCTCGCCAAAAAAATAAAAATAAAAAAAAGGAGGAATAGTGTGTTAACAGTGAAGTATTTATTAAAAATAATGGTCTTTCATGGAGATAAAGTAAAGCTTCCATTGCTTCAATACTGCATCATTATCAAAAAAAGCATTGCATGGAGGATGACATGAGATTTAATTGTAAGGTTTAAAAACAATCTCAGATATTATAAAGAACACTGAACTGCTGAAGAAAACACATCCACAGATCTGGCATCAACTGAACTTAACAGACAGTCTTAAACAGCTACTTTTCCTTCTCTAATTAGAGCAGAGAATTGTGCAGGGGCATTCACGAAGTGACATCTGATTGACAAGCAGCTGGTCTGGAGCAAGGTTGGGCTCACACTTGCAGTAAAAAAAATGGGAACAGCGATGTCCTGAGATTGATTGTGAAAACAGTTAAACTTTAATGAATAATACATCAGAAAAACGGTAGTGTTCTATTAGGTGGGATATTTAGGCTATTTTACCCATTAAAGGAGAGAATTCAGACTCATAATACGTGAGCTTTAGATAGGATGCTTTCCTGCCAGTGAAGGAATTGAATGATCAATGCTTGCCAGTGAGATATTATGTCTGGTTTATGTATTCCACATGGCAATTTCTTTAAAAAAAAAAAGTCTTCTTTGGCCTCATTCCAAAAATACAGTGTGGTACAGTAGGTCACTTGAAATCAGCAATCTTTACTAGCATGCCAGATATAGGAAAGAATCACTGGCATTCGTAATTCAATGTGCAGAATTCTTGCCTATGCTTTGAGGATGGAGTCTGAGAGGTTATGGGAGCAGGGGAAGAGGAATGCATATATATTAGATAAAGAGGAATGCAAGAAATTTCTTCTTTTAATGAATTTTTATAGCTCTGATTGAGGCAAGAGAAAGAGCATGCTCTGAACTCACATAAGTGGGACTATACAGCCACCCAAAGCATAAACAGAAAAGACAGATAGTGGCCTTGAATGAAGTTCATGACGATGTGAACAGATACAAATGAGCACATGAGAGGAAGCACTCTCCTACCATCCTAGAAGACTGCCTGCTGCTGATCATAATCCTCACACTTAATATGGAGACTGGCAGGAGAGTTTGCTAAAACAGCAGAGTCCTTTGTTTGATGGGCCAGTCTCCAGCACAGATTTCCAGAATAGCTTGGTGTCAGCACAAATTAGTTCAGCAGTTAACCCTCGGTTCCATTTAGGAGAACTTTTTTCTGGATAGCAGCCCAATCTCAAAACTCTCAAGTCTAACAAATGGGATCTTCCAGTTAACATTTTAATAATGTTTAGATCCTGGTTCCAGAGGCTTTAGAACTTTGGGCAAGTGCACCAGTTGTGTGCACATTGAACCCCCATCCTCTCAATAATGGAATTATTTGACTACAGTGACATCTAATCCCGTGTTTTTTTTTAAAAAGTTCACCTCCCCTAATTTGCATTGGAATAATACCTGTCATCTACAAAAAATCTTCATATTATATGAGATAGTGGGGGACATGGCAAAGGAACCAACATCTATCTGTAGAAATATTAGATTTCTCTATACTAAAGAATACATAAACACAGAGGGCCAAATTCTGCCCTCAGACATGTATGTTCAGCTCTTGTTCAATACAATGGCATACACATATGTGCATCTACAGGGAGTATTTGACACTTATGCATTCTTTGTGTTACATTCCATTAATCAGAGATGATTCCTATTTTGTAATATCTACATACAGTCATGTCATAGAGTTCTGACTTGTGTCTGAGTGAGAGGAATGGAAGGGGATGGGGACAAGACATGCAGGGCTGAGGATAGGAGAAGGTATACATTCATCCCCAAAATTAGCCAGTGAAAACATTTTTAGTCTCCCAACAGCAAAGCAGACACATGGAAGGATTACAGTCCATGTAAACTTCTGTTTAACATTTTAATTACATTTAAACCTCAACACAAATTTGGGACGCATACAGTACAGTAGTTCAAAAACCAACCAGTGTGTCGCTGTCTATCAGAGGCAGAGCCCTGTGTATTGTGCAGCATATTGGATCTAAATTCTTTGGCAAGATCCCCAATACCCCCTGGTTTCTGTGGAATTTTGGCAAGGAGTTCTGTGGTGATCAGATTTCTGCAGCAGAATGGAAACAAATAGAAAAACAGTAAAAAATAAATAAATAAAACAAACTGGCAAACTGCAAGGAAATGTTAACTCTATAATTTATAACAAATTTTACACGAACACTACACATATGAGGGAAAAGACTGTAAGAAAGCAAACACAGTACAACTTTGGGGGGCGGGGGGAAGAGAAGCTTCCTCCATCCCCCTACACACAGAACTATTTGGTGTTTGAAGAGTCACATCTCCTTTGTCTAGTTCCATCTGTATCATAGTTAAAATGGGATGTGAGTCTTTCTTTCCCCACCTTCAAGGCAATTCTCTGTCATTCAAAGTGTGGGAATCCACACTCCCTCTCTCTCCCCAGAATATCTTCCAAGGGACTCCTCTGGCTCCCCATAGAACAGTTTCTCTGATAACCTTTCTCAGGCTGGAAGAGAAGTCCAAGTAGCTGCACCTCTCCTCAGTGGGACACAGCAAGTCCCATGCTACCATCAGTTGCATACTAATTCCCACTGTCACTCCATATGCATCATGGTCAAAAGCATCATCCTCTGGCTGAGCATTATCTCAGGGATAAGCCGCGCTGATAGAGGAAGAAAGGGATGAGAAACAGTTTTTGGTGACTGGTGCCCTCCTGTTCCTCTGACCAATACAGCACACTACCAATGTTCTGCCAGATGAGACTACCTAACAGAACAGGTAACAGTTTCTGTGGGTCCCTTATCAAGGAGGAAATTCCACTGCTACTTCTGTGACAACAAAATCCCAGGAGTCAATAAGCCCTGATCATAGTTAAGTATCACACTATAAACAGTTTCATTACATTTATGTTATAGTAGGTACTGCCAATTTGATTTTTAGAAACAACTACTCAGCCCTTGTTTTCATATTAAGAAACTGAAAAAAAACAGCAAAAACTGGAGAATAAAGTAAAATTACTGAGGTATTCAAAAATATATTGGTGTTAAATCAGAGTACTATACGCTGCACTTTGCTTTTCCTAATGGTAGGTATGGAACTGACCTTACTGTGTCATAAAACAGCTACACAGATGAAATGTAATGAACCTGAGAAGCAAATGAGCTTCAGGTGAAGACAGGAACCAGGATATTGTAGTGACAATCTCATTAGTCAAATCTGGTGTGGTACACTCTCTGCTATTTATCACAGTGCTATTTCTGAGTTCCTAATCAAATGCAAACACTCAACCCCAAGAACCCATTTAGCGTGAAACTTGTTCTCTACTTTAGAACTTAAAGTTTTCTTTTTAATGGGAGCTTTAGTACTGCATTCCCCCTACCCCCACTGTTCTTGTCAAATTAAAGGAAAAATACAAGGGATTTGAAAGACCTCGGTGGCAATTTCAATTGTATTGATTCCTTGAACTTGTTGGGACTATAAGCAAAATTGTAGGAGGATCTCAAGGTAGAAGGGAGAGATAGCTAGCACTGTGTCTTAGCAATTACAAGAGAATGCAGCCAAAATAAAGAGATAGGGCCTGAAGATTTAATAATAACGCAGATGACATGATTGGTGAAAACCCAACATCCCACCATTCCAATCACCCTGCAGCGCTACATTTTTGCCTTGTGAGAAAACACATGCTCAGATGCCTGGGGCCTCAGATCTGTATTTGATTCTCATTCCCAGGCTCTCAGTCCAAAAAACTGGCACAGGCTGGGATTACTGTGGATGATATCAGGGCTGATGGGGAGGAAGTGTCCGGTGTTGCTTACCACTGACCGGTCTAGCTGATTAGTGTGAAAGGTACAGAAAGGAGCCTCATTCAGGCAGAGGAGAGATGTAAAAAAAGGGAGAAATGATGCAAGGGTCTTGAGAGTGGAAGACAACATGGGTGCGATCTCAGGATTCTTACAAGCACCACACTGTGTACAGTAAACGATTCGAGAGGCTAGACTGTACCTTAAGGCACAGCCCTGCTGTGAAGGTGAGAGAAAGAATGCTGCTGGTAGGAGCTCCTCAAGGCATTGCACTTGAGGTCCGTGTTACATTTACTTACAGCATCCAGCATGAATTCTCCCCTCCTCATGTGGAGCCCGCTCTGCTCACCTTGTAGAGATGAAGGGCTGCTGTTGGTGCTGCCCTCAAGCAGTCCTTACACATACTGATGATTCTGGCTTCTACAAAGGGAGTTTGGAAGCTCCTTGTACTTTCTCTCCCACCTTGTGCAACTGCCAGGGCCAGACATAATCTGACCCAAAGTGTTTTTCATATTATTACAGTATGTCCACTCATCTAACTACTATGCAAATATAATAATATTACATAGCTCTTACATACTTCTTTTCATCAGTATAGCTTGAGAAACTTTACAAAGGGAGTTAAGCATCATTAGCACCATTTTATGGGTGGTGAAACTGTGCCATAGGGAGACAATATAGAATACCCTACAAAGTGACTGCATTCTTCATCATTCATATACAAATGCCAAAAAGCAGAACAGTCACATCAATGGTTAATGTAAAATGTTTCCAAAATGATATTTCCATTTTAAGGTGAGCTTTTGCCAAAATAATATTAAACTGGCCCTCTCCTAAACGGCAGTGTGAGGTAGATATTCCACCCACTCTGATCCTGGGAATCTTCGTTCAAAAACTGGCACTTTGATGAGCCAGAACTCTGACATCTGGAACTTCCTGGGCTGCCTCCAGATGGGAAACAATAATCCCAATATTTTGCCAGAGGTCATCTTTCTCTAGGATGGGCCAGGTGCCTATAGCCAAAAACACAGACTGCAGCCGAGCAGTTTGCTAGCCAAATTCAGAAAGACAGTATCCTGAAAATGATCGTAACATTCCTAGTGATGGCAATGTCATATTCACATATGGGATATACTGTTGTCTAGCAGGCCAAAAGCAGCACAAACAACATTTAAATGTGAAAAAATTAAGATGGCTCCTTTATGGATCATAAGTAAATGTAATCCAGAAGATGAAGCTTGAGATTGATATTAATGTCAACAAGGAGATAAATATATTTTGATTTAAAGCCTGGTATGTGATTTGATCTGAAATCAGTGCCAAGATGCATCATAAGCTGTCAATTGCCATTTGCTGTGATAATTTGAGACATTTGTGTATTTAAATATAAGTATATTCCTATGATACTCTGTAATTCTGAAAATTCTCCTGAAACCACTGAAGCTGGCTTATTTCCCAGACATCTCCTTGTTAGCAAATCCTCATCCTGTATTTATTTTTATATATATACATACACACACACACACACACACACACACACACACACACACACACACACAGAGTATCATAAAATGTAAAGGTACAAAAAGGGCCAGGCGCCTTGCAGGTTTATGAGTTTGGGGAAAATGTACTGCTATCACAAATTATATTCCCAACTAAGCTCTTCAGGACAATATTACAGAGATAATGGAGATTTAATGTTCTTTGAGTCTTTTGTCATTTTGAAATGAAGTTATCCATTTGTTGATTGAAGTTTCCACTACTTAATGTATTTTTTCTGTGTCATAACCCATGATTATTCATCTGTGTAAAGTACAGCTCTAGCTCTCACAATTAACTATGTACTGGAGTTTGGCTAACTGGTCTAGTGAAGGGTGTCCAAAGTATAGACAAAGGGCCAAATCAGGCTCACTGAGTCTTAAAATAAAGTCTATGGTTTCTCTAAGTTGACCAAAAGTAAATTTATTGTTGGCAGAAACGAAGGTGCCTAAGGATTTTAGACTCCTACCAGGTTAGGCAGCAGCTGGGCATGGGTTCTGATCATCTAAATTGTGGACACAGGCACCTAAAGTGGCAGTTAGGTGTCTATGTCACTTTTGAAAATGGAACTGAAGCACTTGAGGCACACAGGGCCTTTTGAAAATTGTTCCCATACTGTGTAAATATTACTCAGGTGCATTACAGGGCAGGTCTACTCTGAAAGTGATGGTAAGGATGAAATCATCCGTGTTTTGTCTCAAAGAGTTCCATATAGCAGGCTGCTTTTTTCCAGGGCTGGAAGTTGGAAAATCATCCTTTTTTTATGACCTGACCTAATTTGATATGGAATTAGCGAGACACAATAAACACAGAACCCTACAATGCCGTTTTTACAGATGTTTTTCATAGCAAAATCACACTAAGCACTGAGGGCTGAGTGTACTCCTTAGGCTAGATTGGGCCCTAGTTTTACATGGCCCAGAATAAGGCCCTCCTTCTCTGGTGTGGAACTGGAAGCCTCCTTCACATCACAGCTCCACTGAGAAACCAGGAGAACAAAGCAGACAGGTGATGTGGGAGAAAGAGGCTGGAACCTATCAAAAACATCTCCGATAATTACTGTAAGCACTCATAAGAGGTCATTCACTGATTAACAGCCAGTAAACTTCCATGTTCCTGCTGAGCTAGACTCATGCCATTTGAAACATTCATGTAATATGAGTAATTAAATAAAGAAATATGAGTTTTCCATCAGAGGTCACCAAAAAGGCATCAGTCATTCTCATCAGGTTACAGCAGCCAAAATGCCCTTGCATGCATATTTGGGGTAACAATGTGTAAAAGTTACATTAATTGTTTCCCCTGAGCTGGTTATGTTGGGAATTAAGCCTTCAGTTTGGAGCAAAGAAGATCATCTGAAGTCATCGGTGCAGAAATTTTCAAAAGTGACTGCTGATTTTGGGTAGCTCAACTTGAGACTCTGGAACTGGAGACGAGGAACTGGCTCATTATGTGTCTGAGATAGTAAGGTAGCCTTTCTACCAGTTTTACAAGAGTTTTACAGTTCTATGAAATTACTTCATTCCATTTTTACCATACACATAACAACAAACAGTGTCAGTAGAAGGGCACACTTATGAACAAAAGGTCAATGTTAAAAGCAGCACTTTAGTGATCACAAGTACTTCTCTTCATTTAAAATAATGAAACTAAATGACATCGCATTTAAAAACTGGAGCTCTCTAAAGGCAAGCAAGTTCACTGCAGGTGCCAGTGTTGATAGCCGGGTCTGCTGAAACTGTTATAATTTCATGGGCTGTCTGTCAGAAAATATAGCACAGATTATCTTCCAGGAAAATATAGTATCTCTATTCATTACAGGTTAAAATACTTCACATAACTTCTTCAGATTTAAGATAAAATAACTTTTACTTGTATTTTGTTTTTGCAATTTTTGGTCCAATTAGTGGCCTTAAGTAAATTTTAATAGTTGTGTTACAAGCTTCGGAAATGTAAGGTTTACAAAAAAGAGTGGATCAACTTTAGCTAACTGCTACCAGAAATTTCCTGGGGTTACAAAAGATTCTTGCCTTATTCCAGGAGCCCAGATTTGGTTTCACAGTAACAAAGAAAGATCATTAAAAAATCAAAAACATATTTGAAGCATGTATATAAGTTACTTGATGAAAGAATTAATGAATTCTGCCAATACAGTGTATCTTCTAGGTTGATAACCTGAGTTTTATTTTTTGAAAATCATAGAATCATAGAATTTCAGGGTTGGAAGGGACCTCAAGAGGTCATCCTGCTCAAATCAGGACCAATCCCCAACTAAATCATCCCAGCCAGGGCTTTGTCAAGCCTGACCTTAAAAATCTCTAAGGAAGGAGATTCCACCACCTCCCTAAGTAACCCATTCCAATGCTTCACCACCTTCCTAGTGAAAAAGTTTTTCCTAATATCCAACCTAAACCTCCCCCACTGCAACTTGAGACCATTACTCCTTGTTTTGTCATCTGGTACCACTGAGAACAGTCTAGATCCATCCTCTGTGGAACCCCCTTTCAGGTAGTTGAAAGCAGCTATCAAATCCCCCTCATTCTTCTCTTCTGCAGACTAAATAATCCTAGTTCCCTCAGCCTCTCCTCATAAGTCATGTGCTCCAGCCCCTACTCATTTTTGTTGCCCTCCGCTGGACTCTTTCCAATTTTTCCACATCCATCGTGTAGTGTGGGGCCCAAAACTGGACACAGTACTCCAGATCAGGCCTCACCAATGCCAAATAGAGGGGGATAATCATGTCCCTCAATCTGCTGGCAATGCTCCTACTTATATAGCCCAAAATGCCATTAGCCTTCTTGGCAACGAGGGCACACAGTTGACTCATATCCAGCTTCTCGTCCACTGTAACCCCTAGGTCCTTTCCTGCAGAACTGCTGCCTAACCACTCGGTCCTCAGTCTATAGTAGTGCACGGGATTCTTCCGTCCTAAGTGCAGGACTCTGCACTTGTCCTTGTTGAACCTCATCAGATTACTTTTGGCCCAATCCTCTAATTTGTCTAGGTCCCTCTGTTTCCTATCCCTACCCTCCACTCCTCCCAGTTTAGTGTCATCTGCAAACTTGCTGAGGGTGCAATCCATCCCATCATCCAGATCATTAATGAAGATATTGAACAAACCGGCCCCAGGACCGACCCTTGGGGCACTCCGCTTGATAAATATACCATATAACAGGGGTCAGCAACCTTTCAGAAGTGGTGTGCCGAGTCTTCATTTATTCACGCTAATTTAAGGTTTCGCGTGCCAGTAATACATTTTAACGTTTTTAGAAGGTCTCTTTCTATAAATCTGTAGTATATAACTAAACTATTGTTGTATGTAAAGTAAATAAGGTTTTTAAAATGTTTAAGAAGCTTCATATTAAATTAAAATGCAGAGCCCCTCGGACCGGTGGCCAGGCAGCGTTAGTGCCACTGGAAATCAGCTCGCATGCCGCCTTTGGCACACGTTCCATAGGTTGCCTACCCCTGCCATATAATATTTTTCAGGGGTTCTGCCCTCTTACTTTGTGTTTTTAATTTTTTTTTAACTTACCATCTTGAAGTGTTTATTGCATATATTGAACTCAAAAAAGACTGACACCAAGAATGATGTTTCACAAGTACAATAATTAATTCCACAATATAGTCCAACTGAATAATCAGATATAACACATGCTTTAAGTTTCAGTGGCACATACAGGGCAGCAGAAGGTAAAAGGCACAGTAGGTTACCTCCATACCCTGAGGAATGCACCCATGACCCACTAATGCATATCCCTGAGTGGTTTTATTGCTGATATAATATGGATTTTTTTCTGATTTAAGAACACTATGTTTTTGTGGGCTTTACTGAATATTCCCTGCAGTTATGAAAAA
Source organism: Terrapene triunguis (assembly GCF_002925995.2). Taxonomy (NCBI): domain Eukaryota; kingdom Metazoa; phylum Chordata; order Testudines; family Emydidae; genus Terrapene; species Terrapene triunguis. The sequence goes on along the minus strand of NW_020664419.1, from coordinate 28,272,969 downwards.
TAATTAAGTTATGAATACATGAGAAAGAATTGGTAAGAAAGGAGGTAGTAACCTTTTTACAGTAATTTGGTTTTGACTTTTAAACTAATTTCATTTTTAAATCACCACTGACTAACATTTATTTTCCTTTTTCTGGGTAGGACTGGACCATTTACTTGCCATGTGTGGCTTTCAACATGGTTTTCACAGTAGTGCTGCTTCAAAATGGCTACATTGAGTCCAGGTTGTATGTGGCCTGGAATAAGGCCTTGTCACATGTATGTGGCCCTGGAAGGGTTTCTCGTATAGCAACTCCAGGTATGGGGAGCAGCTCTGCATACAGTATCACCCCCACAAAAAATAAATGGGGAAAGATGGAGCAATGGTTCTGCCTGCTTCTCCCTCCCCGCATTAACCAATAAGTCAGTTCACTGTGCACAAAGAGGCAAGCGTGCTTTGCCCTGTAAAGAGCTGTACAACATTACTCCCTCCACCTATTGCACCAGAGGGGCATGGGAGTGTTGTTTGTGGCACAATGCCTCCTAGGGCTCCTGCTGGAGTTGTGCAGCTAACATTGAGGGCTGTGTCTTATCTAGGGCACATTCTAGCCCCAGATTACCACTTTTTACCACCAATCTAGTGGCAGAGAATGCAAGACTTTCGCACGCTAGGCTGGGAGGGCTGTGCAGAGTTGTCCAACTCTGATCCAGGAAAGCATTCCTACTCAATCCAGCACTGCAACATGTACTTAACTTCAAGCATGGGGTTTAATCCTGGTGAAATCAACAGGAACTAAGTACCTGCTTAAAGTTATGCATATGCTGAAGTACTGTCCTGAATGGGGATTGTGAATGGGAAGATCAGGTGATCTCTTGAATCAGGCCTTAGGGAGAAAAGGGCAAATGATGATACTCTACAGCCCACCTCTGATGACACAGAAAAAGTTGCCCAACTCAGGGAGGAGCAGTGTCAGACTCCAGCCAATGCTTGTATATTCTTCCTTGGGCTGAGATCTTTAAAGTGGCAAGAAGAGAAAGATTGGATCTTAAAAACACTCTTCCCCTCTTCCCTAATGCAGGAGATGTCAGATGACTCAGATCTTTCAGTTTTGTTTCCTCTTGGAAAAAGTGGAATTTCAAACAATTCAGATGTGGGCAAGGAGCTATCAAGTGCAGCAGCACAACTATCAATTTCATTGTGGCTTTCAAAAGCACTTCATCCACAGCACCGCTGCTTTTTAACTTCCTTGCTGTATTAAAAAAAAATCCCAAGTCTGGTGGTGTTTCATTTTCCTCATATATCTTATTTAATTAGAGAAGAAAGTTAAAAGCATCCCAGCTGCAGGTTTCAATTTTTAGTGAGAGCTGTAGTTATGCTGATGGCAGAGATGATGGGGAAGATGCAGGAATTAATTAATTCATTAATATTATTTTTTAAACCAACTAGACAGAGCCCAGTGGTTTAGTGGTAAATGCTCTGTGCTGCCATGTGGGAGACAGGTTCATTTTCTGCTCTAAACCTCTCATTCACAAGTAAGGCAGGACTTGACAGGATTTCCCAGGGGTAAGAAGATGTTTGGCATTGGCCAGTAGAAACCCTTATAGCCAATTAAGGAGCATGCTGACTGGTTCTCAAGGGAACCCCTTGTCCTCCTCAGACAGATGGATGGTGATTGCCACATGCTGTCTCAAAGGGAAGTGGAATAAATAAGGGGGGAAACAATGGCAGATTCTTCAGTGTTTCATAAAAGATATAAAGGCCTCTCAGTGAGGGGATAAAACCCCCACTAGAAACTTTAGGTTACATACTGTAACCTGTTGAATATTAGTTGTATTTTAAAACTGCATCATTAAAGATTATTACAAGTAATAGTAACATTGTTTAATGTTGATTATTAGGTAATAATTCAGGCTAATGCAGAGAAAATGGCATAACTCCCCTCTCCTAATCACAACAGGCATCCGTATACACAGCCACAATAGCTTAATATGAACCTATACTCTGCCTAAACCAGCCCTATTTCTGCTAAGAGATGGCTATCTTCAGACAATGCCCTGACTGCAGTGCCCAAATGTTTATATATTTGGGCTAATAGAAAAGGCATCCCAGATGATCACAATGATTGTGACACCACACAGGGAGAGAAGCAATATTTCTGATAGCTGGGACCCAAAGCACATAGTTTACAAAACAATACTACACCAGCAGAAGCAAATGAGAAGCCAGGAAAATATCCTGGGAATGTTAGTTCACAATACAGTGACAATTGCAATTCTATACTTGCTGTAGCGTCTAAGGCCCTGATCCTGCAGCGTGTAGCGTGTGGGTAGATTGCTGTGCTTATGTAGGGCTGTCATTGACTTCAAAGGCACTCTGTGCCAGCAAAACAGTCCACCTACATGCTACACATTGTAGAATTGGGGCCTAAGTGATCTTCAATAATTTCCACCGATATGCAATTTGGAGTTCACAAAAGAATAGTCTGGACTCTGCAGTGGGCTGGGCTGATGTCTGCATCAGGGAAAAAGAGCTATAGCTGTCAGCCAAGCACACAAGCTTCTGGGCATGAAGCTAACTGAAAATTCAGGGGGAGGGGGACTGAGAAGTGTCCCTCCCCTCAAATTGTGAAACTCGTTGATAAAAGAAAACCAGAGACTAAAACTGCCACATCTTCTAGGTATGCAGTGTTGTTGTAGTGGTTTTGGTCCCAGGATATTAGAGAGACAAGTTGGGTGAGGTAATATCTTTTATTGAACCAACTTCCCTTGGTAAGAAAGACAAGCTTTCAAGCTACAGAGAATTCTTCATGCCTGGGGAAGGTACTCAAAGTGTCACAGCTAAATACAAGATCAAACAGATAGTTTAGCATAAGTAGTAAGGGACATATTCTAAGTGGCCACTTCACCTTGAATGGTCCCTTAGAATATGTGCTATGTACTTATGCTAAACTATCTGTTTGATCTTGTATTTAGCTGTGACACTCTGAGTACCTCTACCAGACCTGAGGAAGAGCTGTATGTAGCTCGAAAGCTTGTCTCTCTCATCAACAGAAGCTGGTCCAATAAAAGATATTACCTCCCACCCCAGAAACACTTTTTGCCTGGATTGAGCTTCAATCTCATATTTTCCCCTATCTCAGACAAGCATCATTGCCACTGGCACTAATTCTCACTCTTGCTTGGCAGAGAGGGTAAGGACAGAATAGGTACAAATCCTTAATGACCCTCTTGCTCCTAGCAACAGTGTCATCAGAATGTTGAAGCACTTTGGAGGGACAATATTGGGGAAGTCTGCAATGCAGCTGCCTATGATGTACTCATTCTGTAGCTAAACAGAGAACTTCAGTGTCCAAGGCAGTCTGACACCTTTCACAAATACATAAGTCACTTTAAAACAAACTCCATAATACAATCGAACTGTATATTACTTAAACAAGTTTAAGTTTGGAATGAAAGCCCTTAATTGGGCTCCTTGCATCTCATGTTCATAAAATGTTTGAAAATGATCAAAAATCTAAAATGAGTATATTTGTAGATCTAAATGTCATTAGCATACAATCAATTAATCACTTTACATCAGTTCACTCCATCTCTCTCCCTCCTTTCAGTTGTATGCTTTGTCGCACAAGTGGAACAGCGAGATAAATCAACCACTCATTTATTTGCTTTATTGCATAAATCACACTGCAACAAAATGAAATAAATCAAATAAAGAAGTTCAAGATGGGTTTCGGTGAATTCCTGAGATGCTGGAAATTAATCATGCAAATTAATATTATACCTCCTCAAGGGAATACATTTTAATAGATTTTTCAACATTTGCTATTCCTAACCTTTTTCCTCCTTTAATATATTCCCAAATGTTGCCACCATTTTTAGAAGAAAAGATGATGAAATCAGTAATCTGCATCGGTGTTGTCTGTTGCAAAAACAAATACACACACACACACACGCAAAAGTCTCTTGTAAGAATGTTAAACTTGTGACAAAACTGCTAAAAAATTCAAAATTAAGGCTTGACTCTTCAGCCACAATTCATACCCCAAACCCTAAACTTTGAATAAAAAAAAGAGATATAATTGCACCAGGATCAGTAAAATTGGGTAGCCAGCACCTAGTGTAAAATGTAATGTGGCCCTTGGATAAGGCTGCAGAGACATAAAATTGGGGTAGCTAAGTGGTCCTCTTCTTCTAATTGAACACTATGTATAATAAGGTATTTTAAATCCATTAAAAGTCTACTTAATAATTTTGAAAGTTGCCTGATTGATAGTATAACCCATGCCTGCTTGGTGTGACACTCTGTCCCCCTCTAGTGGCACCTAGCCCAGCTAGAGATTGATGAGTCTGCTACAGCCTTGGCTAAGAGCCATGTGGCTTTTAGCTCATGCATTTAGCTCCAGGGGTCCCAGGTTCGAGCCCAGTGATGACCACGACCTGTTGGTGTTACAATAGCACTGGAAATTATAGGCAAATTTGCCTCTCAAATATCCAGGTGACATCAACTGTGCTGACACAGGTGTAATTTAGGACAGGATTTGGCTCTGACTCATAACATGGTCAAATGAGCAGTGTGAGTACAAACTCCCCCACATTGCCTTCCTAATGTGACTCTTCTGGAGGAACCAGAGCAAGAAGTTCACTCTCCCTGTCTGCTCACTCCTTGACCCCTCTGCAGAGGCTGCTAAAAAAATTCTCGTCATTTGTGTAAATTATAACAATCATTTTGTGATGTGGACATTACTCTCCAGCAAACGGAAGTGAGATCAGAACAATTTTCACAGAGGCCACCAAAATGCAGTTGAACAATAACAGCAATACGGACACTACTGTGCTGTTTTAAACTACTGACCTAAAGGTAAAAGGCTCAGTACACTTCCACTGAACATCCAGTCTTTAGTGATCTATCAAACCTAAATAGTTTCATGAACAAATATATAGGAAACTCTGATACCAGTGACTGCCCAGATTATTACAAAGTCAGTTCTCTGATGCAGTAGTACATCATGATAGCAGCTTGTTTTAATACTATTACCAATGCAATGACAACTGTGAAATTTTAGTGACTCCTAACCACAAAGCCTTTTAAAGAAAGTGGAAGAAAACAGGGTATATTTTTGTCTCCTCGTGAACAGCTGGCTGGCTTTTCCAGGTTGGAACCCATGGTTTTCAGATAATCAAAGTAATCATGAGCCTGATTCACCATAAAGTGGTTTATGTGAATGTAAATGAGGTGTCTTTTTCTTGCCTGGCAGAAAGCCAGCAAATTTTATTTCTGATTTAGAGTGCAAACTCAGGGGCACGTGTGTATAGTGATATGGACAGAATGAAATCTACAGCACATTTATGAGACAAACTGGTAGCAGCATGGGGGAAACACTGCTCTTTGTTACACAGCCCAAATGTTAACAGTGGTGCACAAATAATATGATTTGTGTGTGAGCCTCCAACATAATATGTACCCTGTAAGGTGCCCTATGCAGGATGTGCTTGGAATGTCATGTACAGATACAAATATGGAATGTTCCATCATACTGGACTGAACAGGCTCTCCAGTATTATAACCAGCTTGATGTCACACATAAGCATATATACTAAATAGAGTGATATTGTGATCACTGTTCTGTAGGTCTGAGAGATATCAGTTTGCCATCTCTTCTTTAGGAAAAAGAAAGAGTGTGTCAAAAAGATCAGGATGGCGTGAACCGCTTCCATCAAATACACCAGATATGAAATGGAGAAATAAAAGGGAAAGATCAGCTAACAAGGTTTGAACAAAGATTTGTGCTCAAAATACCTGCTTACATTGGCCTAATAATTGTGGGCTTAGTCCCACAGTCTTTACACAAGAAAACTTTCCACTGCTTTGAACAGAAATTAAAAATATAGACTGCAGGATTGGGATTTAGAGCACTTCTCTATAACCAAAGGTATCACGTTAGGGAATTGGCTTTTCCTTAAACCATAAACTTAATCAGAAGGTTACAGGATTAAAATCTTTATCAAGATAAAAATACAAGGTTTTTATCAGTGATCATCCCCTCTGGTAAGAATGATAAGAGATACCGTCTTCCTTAGGTTTTCCAAGTTTGGAGAGCTAATGAGCCACTTCCAGACAAAGACCACCCCATCCCTGGAGAGCTCTAAACCTAATGATATACAGATGAAATTTTGTAACTATAACCATACCAGAAGCAGTTCATTACTGTCTCATTGTTACCTTGGGCTTCTTCTGGCTCTTTTTTTTATCCACCTGGTTCTACTTGTCATACATTTTGATTGTAAGCTCTCCAGAACAGGGGACATCTTGTTATATATATGGGAAGTGGCAAGAATAATAGGGCCCTGATCTTGGGCTACATGGTCCATACTTTAGGCTGAACTCCATAAGGCCTATGGTGTCCATGATTAACTTAAGAAAATCCAGATTCCCACCTGGAACGCACTAACCCTAAATGAGATCAGGTACTTGGGTTTATTAGACTGAGAGTTGAAAAGATACAACTTTGCAGTTGGTGGGATAACTGGCCCCTGTTCCTATGTGTTTCTTTTTTTTTGTAAGCCCCTCCTTGTCACCTGGCCTTTTTAGTCCTCCTTCTGGTAACTTTCTACTACTCCAACCTTCCCCCTCACTTCAGATGAATCAGCTAAACTGTTTTTTTCCCCCTTAAGGATGTAACTTCTTTTTAAAATAATTTTTGTGAGGTTTAAGTACCATCATTAACCTTAAGTACTTCCTTTTGTATTTGTCTAAGGTGTACATGCTACTGGCCTAGTCAGCAATACTGGATTCACATACATATAGGCATTAATAATACAGCAATTTTCATAATATAACTTTAATGTCAATCAGAATTGGTAAATTGTACAGTTATAGCCCAATTCATCACAATAAGTACACCTCTACCTCGATATAACGCGACTCGATATAACACGAATTCGGATATAACGCAGTAAAGCAGTGCTCCAGGGGGCGGGGCTGCACACTCCAGTGGATCAAAGCAAGTTCAATGTAACGCGGTTTCACCTATAACACGATAAGATTTTTTGGCTCCCGAGGACAGCGTTATATCGCGGTAGAGGTGTAACATCTAATTATGAAGTTTCAAAAAGGAAAACTTAATTTTAAAAGAGGTACAACATACTCCCACATTTATGGTTGATGGGGTGGGGCTTGATTTGCTGATGAATGATGTCTCAGATAAGATTGAATTGCGGGGAACAGTGTCTCAAATCCTTTTCATTCAAAAAGCTGTAGAATGCTGCCACTGAAAGAAACTTGATTCACAGAGATATGAGGATGAAAATAGGAAGAGACATTGAAAGGCTTTTAAAGCTCTAGTTTGGCAGCTCTCTTTCAGAAATAAGTCTATTGAGTTCCTGGTTGGACAAAGTTGGATGTATGGTCTTATCAGAAGACAGGCCTTTCAGTTCTTCTTGTAGTAGCTCAACCAGTACTGCAGAGTCAATAGCATCTGGGATGAAACAATTAGTGAGTCACCTCACCTCTTTGTGGATCATTAGCAAAACAGACCCTCAGATGGTTCTGAAGTTCTCTCAAATTCTAATTTATGAGTTCCTGATGGTTCTTGAGTTACTCCTCAATTCCCTTGAAGAAGTCTGAAGCAAGAGGAAATGACTCAATATTTCCTCTGCACTCATGAATTTCCAATTTTTCTGATGGATATTTCTACCCCGCTGTTTATAAATTCAAAGGCCAAGGGACAACTGTGATCTTCCAGTTCTTCTAGTATTTGCAGTGCTTGCCAAGCCACCTGACAGTAGCTTCATCAGCACAATGAAGGGACCTAGAGCCATTATGAACTCTGGTTAATGGACACGCATCGACAACATGTTCCATTGACTGATGGAGATCACACTGAGAAAGTGGGTCATTGCACAGACCCCATGTGTAGAGGTTGGCTGCACATATTCCTTGGCCAGTTCTTAACCTATTCAGCAGAGCTCAAAGGTGACGTGGCAGGTCAAATCCTGGAGGTCAAATGGTTGGATCAGTGACAAGGAAGCCATTCTAAATGTCTAGTCGACAACTCATCATGCTATAGGGTTGCTGCTGACAGATTGGACACTTCGACATATGTCATGCTCTGGGGTGACTGAAGATCTCTGTGTACTGTGGGAGACCTGAATTTGCATGTCGTTTTTTCACCTGTCTGTAGGTTCTGTGCAACGAATGTGTGGAGGAGCCATGCTGCTAAGAACTGGTAGCCATGGAATAGGTGTGTGGCGCTGGGTGTCTGTGATGATGCAGATGGTCAAGTTCAATCTGATGCTGAGCAATTTAGTATGAGCCGAACGACACCACACATGGGCAGAGTATTCTGCCGAGGAATAGTGCAATGCCCGAACCGATGTGTGAAGTGTCTGTGCCCCATATCAAACCAGCTAATATGCTAATTACTTATTCCTGGTCCTGAGTTTGGCAGCTGTCTGTTTTAGATGGTCACAGTAAGTCAAAGAGCAGTCCAGTGTGGCATGATGGTTTTGCTTCATGTTTCAGTTGTTTGCCATTGAGGAAGATGTCTAACTCACACTTAGCGCTTGCATTGTAGAGCTGAAAGATGTTCAAAACCGTCTTGGCAACACTTGCTTTGAGGTGCCAACTGTTACAGTAGTCTGCCATCTTGGCCAGGTCAGCGTGCAAGATGTGGAAAAAAACCAACCATCATCTTCTAGTCAGACTTCATGTATAACACAGGCCATAAAACTTCCCCAAAATAGCTCATAGAGCATATATTTTAGAAAAACAGACAATCTTGATTTAATATTTGTCAATGATGAAGAATCCACCAAGACCCTTGGTAAATTTTTCCATGGTTAATTATTCTCACCATTAAAAATATATGCCTTATTTCCAGTCTGAATTTGTTCATCTTTAACTTCCAGCCATTGGATTGTATTATATCTTTCTCTGCTAGATTGAAGAACTGATTGTTAAGTCTTATAGACTTTAATTAAGTCACCTCTTAACCTTCTCTTTGTTAATCTAAATGATTGAGCTATTTGAGTTATCACTACAAAGCATGTTTTCTAATCCTTTAATCATTCTTATGGCTGTTCTCTCAACCCCCTCCAATTTATCAACAACTTTTTTGAATTGTGAGCACCAGAAATGGACACGATATTCCAGCAGTGATCACACCAGCACCAAATACAGATGTAAAATAACCTTTCTTCTTCTACACAAGATTCTCCTGTTTATGCATTCCAGGATCACAGTAGCTCTTTTGGCCGCAGCATCACATTGGGAGGTCATATTCAGCTGATTATCCACCACAACCCCCAAATCTTTTTCAGAGTCATGGACAGAACATATATATTCCACCCGGGACAAAAAATAATTCAGCTTGGTTAGGCACCCAAAGTTGTCAGAAAGACAGGCTAAGCATGCCACCGAAGACTGATTGCATTAGCAAGGGGAGACTGCTGATTATTGAAGAAAATGGCTACAAATTCAAAGAGTCTAGTTATCACTTTACCAGTTAATGTGAAAGAGGAATTACTGTTGAAGAGAATTCTTGTCATCACAAAGCAATGCAAAAGGTTGGGAATACAGCCTTCAGTGAAGTTTACTACTAAAGAGCCAAATATTAGCATTATTATTAGTTTATTAGCATTATGAAGGACTTTGTGCAGGTCTCCCTGGATTTTCTTAGCAGCGAGAGATTGGGAGTGTTAAACGTAAATGCCATAAGGCACTAAGTGTGATAGTTTGAATATATGTAACCAGGCCATTGTTCTCACCTGTCATCACATTGGTACTGTCTGCACAGATCACAATGGAACACATTGACGCAATGTGATAATCTTTTACTGATCCTGAAGCATCTTAAGTAACCATCATCCTATTCTGCATTCTGGTACAGCCTTACTGAAGAGCAAGTCTTCTTCAACAGAGGCAGCGGAAACACACCTCACAGCACACCTGGTTGATTCATTGAGTTGAATTGCTAATTAATCAGGTTTTCTAAATTTTGGAAGCAATTGCTCTCAGCCATTCTCAGCTATATTCTACCAATATGACACAAAACAGTGTTATCTGACAAAGACTTGATTTCAATTGGAGAGTTGCCTCAGACATTATAACTTTTGAAATCCTCTCTAGTGCAGGGAAGGATATGAATGTCTGCAGTGGTACACACCTTCCACTTGTGTGATTTGTAAAGACTTCAACAAAATACCTTAAAGGCGGTCATGTGGATGCTGCCAGTTTGATCATTCAAATCTTGTTGATCTATCAAGGCTTCAAAATCCTGGAGTTTTCCTTTCTGTGCCAGATGTCTGGCTTCAGAGTGTGGCAACTTTGAAACCTCTGTGCTTTTAGCAGCCAGAACTTCAGAACACACTTCATGTGGTTTTAAATTGACAGACACAAAACCAATCATCATATCTGTTGTCATATTTCTGCAGGGTTGTTGTTGTTTTCCTTTCTAACTCATCATTGGATCAATTTGTTATTGTCCTCGTCCCAAAACAATCTCTTTCCAAATCACCCCTTGAACAGAACGAGTTGCCAAAAAGACTGAAAGACACATGCAACATGGTCATGAGAGATACAACAGTAAGCGCTATTGGGTGCCGGTGTTTACAATGGACACATATGACATTTCAATTCAATGATATGTTTAACATGGTACATGGGTACTTGTAGTTTGCTATACCTAATAAATATTTTAATGTGCCTTGTATTACTTTTTGTTAAGGCATTCCCAAGCATATCCACAGAAGAAGATTTAATATTGTTTTATTAGCAGGGGGTCTAGAACACACTACATGCTAATTCTTCTCTACACAATAATTCCCTGCATTATTTCATGCATTACACTACTATTTTCCTGAATTTCACTAAATCACAAGCAGGCATTCTCAACTTACAATAATATAGTTGCCTTAAAGGATCACACTGTTGCATTCCTCCTCCACATCATGCATTCTACATTTAACCCCTATTTGGGGATCTCAGGTTACAATATGGCAATGTTAAAAGGTTACAGGGTTTTTGTTATGTATCCAGTTTTTATCATTTCAAACTTACTTAATATTTGTACATAAATTTTAAACTTTTTGTGCCACCACTGGCAGACCTGTTGATTAAGGGACACCCTCCCTTCGGCCACATAGATCTGTATCTAATAAATTGTATAATTACATATCACTTTTAAGATACTTAAAAATACCATCAGAACATAAGAATGGCCATATGGGTCAGACCAAAGGTCCCTCTAGCCCAGTATCTTGTCTTCCAACAGTGGCCAATGCCAGGTGCCCCAGAGAGAATGAACAGAACAGGTAATCATCAAGTGATCCATTCCCTGTTGCCCACACCCAGCTTCTGGCAAACAGAGACTAGGGACACCATCTCTGCCCATCCTGGCTAATAGCCATTGATGGACCTATGCTCCATGAACTTATCTAGTTCTTTTTTGAAACCTGCTATAGTCCAAAGTCTCCCCTATTTGATGTAGAATGACCTTCCCCATGATGTTGGAGGGTCTCAAATGCAACAACCTAACAGAACAAAGTCATTCAAAGAGAAAAGTGCTTGCTTCTTTACAACGAGGGTACTTTCTGAGCGTATTCTGCCTCAGGAGCTGCTGCCTCCTGGGCAGAGCTGGGTAAAGTGCCCACTGCAGTTATCTGTGAAACTTCTTCCAGGGCTTCTTGTAGCTTTTTAAAACATTATTACAGAATGGCCCTATCTGGATCTCTGTACTAATCTTTTGTTAAGTTTTTAAAAAATAATTAATTTATTTATTTTAGGTGTAATCACAAATGCTAAGGGAGGAATAGAAAGATGGGTAGTAGCTGAAATTCAAAATAGTGGCTGTGACTAGCTAGCAGGATTTATGACAAGGGCAGTCAATCCAAGACAGGCTGACAAAGATGACAGGAATTGCAGTTCTTCAAAGGAAAGGCAGGGAATGCCTGTAAATGTGGCAGTTAGGAAAAGACCATAGACATTTCTGAAATCTTAGGGCATGCTTTGGCTATGATGGTGGCACAAAGCATTGGACAATATTGGGGCTGTCTCTGATGCAGGGCATGTGATTATTAGATTTCCACAATGGCCATTTATGATTTTCTTGCCAACTTTTGGCTTGCCACTTTGCTGATGGCAGCTGTTGTGGGCAGAGGTGTATGAGATTTTGATCATGCCACTGTCTTTTTATTATTACACTGTTCCATGGCAACCTACTGAGTTTGTGGCCATGCATTGTTGCACACGGTACCCTAATGCTTCTTTGTTTGGCCAGCTATCTTTGTGCCCCTGCAGATGAGGCACCTGACAGGTCTATCCATTGGCATGTTCTTTGTCACCTATAGTCAGATGGTGAACTTTAGCAGTGGCCATGGTTGGACATGCAGTAACTGAGATGCTGTTTCACTGCATCAGCCCTTGCTGTTTTACTGATTGTTTTTCATCATGCAGACTGGGTGGGCTGCCTTTCTGATAGCTGTTGTGATGCTAGTGATTCTGACCAGTGTATGGGGAGCAGAGTCCTGGCCACAACTCATGCCCACCCCCTTTCGGGTGTCAGGTGCCACAGTGGAATAAGAAGGGAGAAGTCCTTGAGCTCCAAAGAGTATAGGGACTACAACTTGCTGTTGATGGGCTCATGCAAGTTGAGGAAAGACTCTTTAAGTCCTCTCCTACAACTGTGAACCCATTGAAGGTTCTGAGTCACACCTATAGCTATTATTTCAAAATTCTCTAAAAACAGTGGTTTGCCTATCATTTATGGGTGTGCAGAGCAAGACAAATATCTGGCAGTCAAACATTTCTTTGCACTCATTTTTTACATGCAGCACTTCTGGACTCTAATGCAAACAACTCATCTCCACACATTCTTTATAGGTTACATGGCTTTGCTGGGCTGTATTGTAAGCATTTTGACACAGGATTATGTCCCTATTCAGACTTTGCACTCCGGGTCAGACAGTTTGCTTCTTGTACCATCTGTATCTCATGCAATCTCCATACACAGCAAATACACTGAACATTTTTTTCCACTTGTCTCCAAGGATTGAATGCCCTTCCAACTGATAGCTACTCAAGTGATTCTCTCAGAATTTTAAGGTTAAGCTTAAAACATGTCTGTTTTCCAGTTGTTTCTCAATTGCTGCTGTACACATGGCTACATTTGATATACGTACTTAGTACTGTTCCTTGATACTTGAAGGACAGATGATAAATCAAGAGCTAGGTTGAGGAAAAGGGTTCAAAATGCTGTTTCCCCCTCTCCTTGAGCACCTGAGCAAGAAGCAGATGCAATCTTGGTTCACTTGAACTCTGAGTGTGCACGGATTTGAATGTTTAGTATTTACAGCAACACTCAGCACCAAAAAGGGAGCCAGACCATGACCTTCTATATTAGTCAGCAGAGCAAGGCTGGCCCTCGGGACTGGAAATTTCACCCTTTCAAAGCGGGTTGCAGCTAGGGTGACCAGACAGCAAGTGTGAAAAATCGGGACGGGGGTGGGGGGTAATAGGAGCTTATATAAGAAAAGGGCCCAAAGAACGGGACTGTCCCTATAAAATTGGGACATCTGGTCACGCTAGTTGCAGCTCCTGCTTGGGCCTATGTTATCTCAGTGCTCCCAGATACATTCTAGGTCAGTCATAATGTCTTCAGGTGCTGTTGTCCACAAGCCCCCCAAATACAGACTCTGGCTGTGAAAACCAGAATAGAGCCCCAAAGAAATCAGCAGATCAATGACAAATTGATCAAATTTCCTTAGCCCTGGTTTCCTGTGTGATAATTAACTTTCTAAATGCTTTCTAAAATGAACACAAGCTGGTTTCTCTCTTATAGCTTCTTATATCATGATACAGACATGGCATGTTTCCAAACAAATGAAGATAGACTCCCTGTCCCAAAGTGTTCAGTCTAAATCCCAGTGGATGCAATTACTTTCCTTTCACCTTTTCTCTCAGCAAGAATGAAATTAATAGTACACTTACTGGTAAAAAAAGTTTTTAAAAGCCCACACTTTCATCTGTACTGATTGTGAGATAAGTACAATAAGAGGAAACAACATAGGCAGGGTGAAAGGAAGAAGTGAAGGGGCTCCCTTCAAGAGCCTATGAAAGATATGCTTTAATATTTCTTATCCCTATCTCTTTCCATCTCTCTCCTAGCACTGCTCCTGTGTTTTCATCCAATATTAATCTTGTAATGTTGCACAAAGAGAAGGTGACAAAATAAAGGGCCAAATTCTAACACCTTTCTGATTGGCCCCAAACCAGGTACATATTAACACTGTACTGTGAGACCATTGTCTGGCCATCTCTGACCTAACACACAGTCTCACGATACACCCAGACTTTTTTTTTTCATTGATTGATTATAACTTTAAACATATATTTCCAGAACAGTGTATGAGCAAATTATAAAGAATAAACTTGGGTTTAGTTAATATAGACTTAATGAAGTTTTGACTCACAATTACAGAAGTTTCTTTAGTAGAAAGAATTCTTTTATTACAATCAAAACATAATTACATTATAGTATTCTCTTTCCATTAAACCACATATATTAAAGTCAATGTTATTTTAATTCCTTCACATACTGGTTGTATCAGTACCGGTGAAGAAGGGTATTAGACATGTATTAGTGAGGGATGGGAGGGCTAGTCAGAATACACTTGCCTCATCTGTTTTCATATATTATTTATTATAAATGTACTGCCTCTAGAAATAACTTCCAGATTTCTCCATATTTTTCTGAATTGTTCTGTGAACTGAATAGAAGATTTCCATATGAAGCTCCTTCTGTAGAAGACTTCAAGGTTAACTCTGTGGTGCGTCTTTTAAAATCATGGTAAGTATGCACTCACACCCATGTTATTGTAGGAAAGACCATGTTATTGTACTCTGGGTGGGGTTCTGTGGATTTCAGCAGTGAATTATATACTTAGCACATGCTTATTAATATTAATGCCTACTGGTGTACGTTTGTCAAGATGTTAACAATGACTGAGTGTTAAACTTTTGGGAGGGCATTTATAAAGTTGCTGGAATAGAATACTATCAATCATAGGGGGCCTCCAAAATAGAATAAAGTCACTTAACTAAAGCGTACAACTTGCAAAGAGTGCTGTGTACCTTCATGGTCATGGATGCCTCTCCAGTGTATGGCCTTGAATCAGGAAACATAAGAACATAAGAATGGCCATGATGGGTGAGACCAATGGTTCATCTAGCCCAGTATCCTGTCATCTGAGAATGGCCAATGCCAGATGCTTCACAGGGAATGAATAGAACAGGACAAACATCAAGTAATCTGTCCCCTGTTGTTCAGTCCCAACATCTGGCAATTAGGCTTAGGGACAACCAGAGCATGGGGTTGCATCCCTGATCGTCTTGGCTAATAGCCATTGATGGACCTGTTCTCCATGAACTTATCTAATTCTTTTTTAAACCCAGTTATACTTTTGGCCTTCACAACATTCCCTGGCAATGAATTCCACGTGTGGCTGTTCACTGTGGGAAGAAGTACTTCTTTTTGTTTGTTTTAAACCATCTGTCATTTGCTTCAGTTCCATTGACTTCAATGGGACATAAACATGTGCATAAGTGCTATCCTGAATATGCATGCTTTTCTTGAAACAATACATTTGTCCAAAGTTTGTTGGAAATCACAGACACATAGAAACATCTGTGTGTTGTGGGACTTATTTCATGTGAACACATTTCTCTCTCCCCCACTATTTGGGTTCATGGTAGTGATATAAAAGGATTTTGAGCTGCTCTATTTTGTTTTTTAAGCACAGCACTGAAAACATTGTTACAAATAAAGGAAGAACTGAAATAAAACTAACTAAATTGGTAAGAAATGGGGTGTCCACGATAGACCATAACGTTAAGGTGCATACATTAACAATTAAGAATATACTAAAGAAATAAGGTGATTGTTTATAATTTAAAATTTTGGTAATTTAAGTATGCATACAATGTTAGCACACAGCCCAGGGCAGTGAATTGGCAGTTTAAGCAGGTTAGGCTATGGCTAGTGTGTTGGTAGGCAGAGTATGGACTGAAGTTAGGTAAAGGTCACTCCAAAACTGAAAGGAGGGGTCAGTCAGGCATAATGAGTCCAAAAGTAGGTGAGGGTCCCCAGATCATCATAGTAAGCATTTCATAATACTAAGACTTGTTGTGCAACAGTTCGATTGACAGTTAGATTTAGCAGTTATGATTAGTTTATAAGTATGGACCAAAAAGAGAGGGTCTGAAGGTGATTGGAGGATAGGTATGCTAACCAAGCCAATCAGAACAGGCCAAAAATTGTATAAAAGTCAGAGAGCAAGCAAGCAAAAGTCAGTCATGTCAGGAGCAGGAGAAGAAGAAGGAGAACCAGAAGAAGATCAGAAGAAACCTAAAAGACCAAAGGAATCAGAAGAAGTAGCAGAAACAACCACCGGGTGACAGTAGCAGCAGTGGTGTAGGGTTATGAAACTATGTATAAAGTTTAGAGTTTATTAAGATGGCTGTCAGTGTCCTGCATGTGACTGATCACCATGTGCAGAACATAATCACTTTAACATGTATACCTGTGCTAAGGGATTTATGTTTTAGATTAATTGTATTAGGAAAGGTTGGTTACACTAAATAAAGAAAACATTTTGTTTTGGGACAGTACTGCCTGGGTGTCAATCCTTTGAGCAGAAGGCTGTATCCGTGTCCAGGGTGAACAGATCTAGTCTGTTCTGGGAATTTTCCTGAAGGGCATAGGGAGATCCTTGGTAAACCCTGGCAATTCTATTAGGGCGAGCCCCCTCCTTTTACCTTGGAGGAACAGATTAATAGGTCAACATCTTGGGAAGTAAGCAATAGGAGGGCTACTCTGGGATCCCTGAGTCTGTTCTTGGGGTAACAGCAGACCTTGGCTTGCTTGAATTACATGTGGTACATCATGGTGGCTGTAATGTAGCCTGAACCTGTGCAGTCAGCTTTTCTAGAATTATTACTGCACATCGTAAAAAACACTTGTATGAAGCTTTGATTTGTTTCTCCTTTTTAAAAAATAGCATTCCTGCAGCCCTTTCTAATGGAGGCCTGCTGCCAAATACAGTATGACTAGTTGTCTTTGAGTGTTAACTTTCCAATCACTGCCCTTGCCCACATGCCGCTTGACAAGAGCTGTACTACTCAGGAAAGATCGCATTAATTACCACTTGACTGTTAGTTATCTCTCCATTTCTTGCAACACTATTCAATCATATACTAATATTCATTGTACAGAGTGAATATGAAATGAATATTCATGACACAGCTAATTGTCATTGACATCTTTGATTTCATTATAATTTCTGTTTAGCTTAGCACTTCTTGATACTTACAATATGCCCATCCCTGTGCTACATAACTATTAACTGCATGAGAAGCTCAGACCCAATTACATAAATATAGGTGTTCACATCTAATAATATTGAGGATATTTGGAGAAATTTGTTTCTTACGCGTGTATAGATGGATTCAAGTAGCTTCTATAATATTTTTCACATGTTTATAGCAGACTATGTACTGTATGTTTTAATTACCAGTCAAGCTCTTAATAATTCAGGACTTCTAAAACCTTTAGCAGAACTCACGTAAGCATTTTCCTTCTTCTGGGATTTTATAGCAGACAACTGGAATGATATATTTACTCTGTGTATTTCATCACAGCTTTATGAATGCAGTAGGGAAAATATTGCAAGCAAACTAAACAGAAAATTCTTGCATATGAGCCAATATAACATTTATCAAGACAAATTTGGTAAGCTCTTGAAATCTATCTGAATCAGTCTCATTTAAACCAATGTATTTTGTGAAACATTATCTACTTGAGACCTTGTAGGTACTCAGGGAACTTAACTTAATTGGCTACTGTTGTAGTGTTAGACAGCAAAATGCCATGGAAGGTTTACTTCATTTTTTTAAAGTGAATCGAGGGAAAGAACAAAATAAAAGTGACATACCAAATACCATCTCCTTAACCCTGTAGTGGTTTTGTTACAAAGATAAATATAGGGCAAAAATGGATTCAACAAAAATAATCCTCTTTAAAATTTTGGGCTGTATTTGAAACTATATATCTTTACAGTCTGATTTGCAAAGTCAAGATGCATTTAAAAATTACATTGGAAGACTGCTGAATTTAAAATGTAGGCAATTGTGCATTAGAAATTGTGAGAGGGGAACCTGTCAAAGAGAGGAAGGCAGTGGACTGGGTAAAAGTTATGATGGTTTGTTAGCAGCCTGATCATGTTTTTGTCAGGCTATATTTAGCAGAGTTCATGTGGCAAGATGAATAGCTGCCCCTTTCCTCAACTGGGAAGAAAGCTGACCCTAAATGTTGTGATCAGACCATACTGAACTATCTGCCTGGCTGCAGAGTGTCTACCGATTCTTGTTTGTTATAAATGTCAGCCTTTGGAGCTGTTATTTACAAGCACTCTCTATGGTAGCCCTGAGATTCCCAAGGCATCGCTGGTTGCAGTAGTGTGTACACTAAGTTATTTCATTCAGGGCAATCAAGGAGACAGAGATTCAAACTGACAGCTCACAACCTCACTACGTTTTATAGTGACCAGCATTCTTTCCATTTAATTGACTTTTTAAAGAAGTCTGAAATTATTTAATTTTCTGAAGGAATACTTTCAGTTTCACTTACCTATAAACAAACAGTTTCACTCAACTTTCCTTTAGCATTGCTATCCTTCCCCCCCCCCCCGCCATAGTGTGCCAGGTAAATGTACATAGACATAAATGATAAAGAAACTACTAATGGGATAGATGAATAAATGTGACACAGTTGTAACCTAATTGTACATTTTCATCTTGATAGAAAGGTAACAAAAAGAGTATAAAACTGCTAAATAAATAAAACCCTGTGTATAGCCTCAGCTTAACAGTGTTGCAGCTTCTGGAAAGTTTAACAGCCCAGGAAGCGCTGTTAAATAAACCATCCATGAACATTCCAAGTCAGATAAGTACTGGAAAGAGCAAATTACTTGAGAAACACATTAAGAACAAAAGGAAGTACCGCAGGCTTCCTGAAGAAGATGGACAAAGGGTCATCCTGTGACATGCATGGACCCAGTTAGCTAGTCCCCTGCTGATGGGAAGTAACAGCAAATGATACTCCCTGACAGAAGTTTTCCCGGAGGTCACATCTGATGTTGGTGACATTTATAAAAAGAATTTAGTTTTGTAAGAAAAGAAGTGTAGAAGATAGGATAAAGGGTGAGTGAAATGGAAAAGTGGGTATGCTTCCAGCAAGAGTAAATTACTTCAAACCCCTCCATCTCTTACCACCATAAAGTAACAGTCCTAGAATGTAAAATGAAAGACTTACATGTGTTGGAACCTGATTCAGGGAAGCACCCCTATTCAGGACAGCACTTAGGAATGCAGTTAAGGTCCACTTAAGCAAGTGACATTGAAGGACGTGTTAAGGAAGTTGAAGCACTTAAAACTTTAAGCCTGCGCTTAAGGGCTGTGTTAACTAGGGATGAACTTAAGCAAATACTTTCCTGAATCAGGGCCTTGATCAGCAATTTAGTAAGCTGGGCACACAGAATATCTGCATTGTGGAGATGCCCAAGTATGTGAAATTGGGCAATAAGGTAAAATTCATGGCTGAAGTGCTTCCAGAAATGCTGGACCCACTGGAAGGTGTGAACACTGACATGGAGTGAGTAAACAGAACTCAAGGTCTCCAACTGGATTGAACAGCAGGCCTCACCACATTCTGATGCACTTCCTCTGATTCATGGCAAAGGAAACAATTTTAAAAGAGAGAAATACAGACAGTATCTTGCAAACCTTGAATGGTCTGGATTTTTCTAAGAAATCTAAGAAAAGGGAAATGTAAACCTAAGTAAACCTGTAGAACCTAAACTTTCATTAAAAAAAACCAACCCATTTTTAATTTCTGGGTTTTGGAGATAACTTTCCAGATGTTAACCACATGTAAACAAGTTGCATACTCATTTAGTCAAACAGATACAGAACTAGAAGAAGCTTGCTTTGGTCTGTGTCTACAAGATATTCTAACACACGTCGTGAAATATCATGTTACCTGTTTTTATGCACTCCATCTACTGACTTAAAAGCCAGAGACTGACCTGTGTAGTAAATAATTAGCATCAAGTATGTTGTTTTTAACCTAGTTGTAACACACTTTGATCCCACACGGAGATGACCATACTGAGTTGTAACAACCTTACTTTAAACAATGTGTACATGGACACTATTTTTAACAAGCCAATATCATTAGATGAAATCCCAGCAAAAATATATTTATGCAATTACTTGGAATACATATCCCCATCTGTAAAATGAGGATAATGGTACTCATCTGTAACTTTGAGAACTACGGATGAAAAGCACTATGCAAGAGCTAGGAATTACTACTACTAGTAGTAGTAATAGTATAAATCAGGGGTCGGCAACCTTTCCGAAGTGTCATTCTAATTTAAGGTTCCGCGTGCCAATAATACATTTTAATGTTTTTAGAGGTCTCTTTCTATAAGTCTATAATATATAACAAAACTATTGTTGTATGTAAAGTAAATAAGGTTTTTAAAATGTTTATGAAGTTTCAGCGCCACTGAAAATCAACTTGCGTGATGCCTTTGGCACGCATGCCATAGGTTGCCTACCCCGGTATAAAATCTAGCTCTGGAGTGGTACAGGGTGAACCTCTCTCGTCTGGCACTCTCTGGTCTGGCAACATCCGTGGTCTGGCATGATTTTATTTTATGTTTTGTATGCTTTATCTACTTATTTCCTTGTGCCAATACAGTAAAATTGTGTAACAACACCAACACTTTGTTATGAAGAGAGCTGGTAAGCCTTGGCTAGGCGGCAAGCATTGTTCCATTTATTCGCCTCGGCGAGATAAAATAAAAAGAGATCCATTCCCTACAATATTGCCTCCCGTGGTTTGGCAAATTCTCTGGTTCGGCCCCAGTCAGGTCCCGAGGGTGCTGGATTAGAGAAGTTCAATCTGTATTTATAACTCCAGCTTCATTTGAAGAACAGTGGTGAGGGGCCCAGCCCCATCAGGATCTGTAAATATCAAAGGTAGAGTGCAGCTGTTGTGCCTCCCTTGTCGGGCTCAACGGGTAGTGATCAATGGCTCCATGTCTAGTTAGCAGCCGGTTTCAAGCGGAGTGCCCCAAGGGTCGGTCCTGGGGCCGATTTTGTTCAATATCTTCATTAATGATCTGGAGGATGGTGTGGACTGCACTCTCAGCAAGTTTGCAGATGATACTAAACTGGGAGGAGTGGTAGATATGCTGGAGCGTAGGGATAGGATACTGAGGGACCTAGACAAATTAGAGGATTGGGCCAAAAGAAATCTGATGAGGTTCAACAAGGACAAGTGCAGAGTCCTGCACTTAGGACGGAAGAATCCCATTCACTGTTACAGACTAGGGACCGAATGGCTAGGAAGCAGTTCTGCAGAAAAGGACCTAGGGGTTACAGTGGACGAGAAGCTGGATATGAGTCAACAGTGTGCCCTTGTTGCCAAGAAGGCTAACAGCATTTTGGGCTGTATAAGTAGGGGCATTGCCAGCAGATCGAGGGACGTGATCATTCCCCTCCATTCGACATTGGTGAGGCCTCATCTAAAGTACTGTGTCCAGTTTTGGGCCCCACACTACAAGAAGGATGTGGAAAAACTGGAAAGAGTCCAGCGGAGGGCAACAAAAATGATTAGGGGGGTTGGAGCACATGACTTATGAGGAGAGGCTGAGGGAACTGGGATTGTTTAGTCTGCAGAAGAGAAGAATGAGGGGGGGATTTGATAGCTGCTTTCAACTACCTGAAAGGGGCTTCCAAAGAGGATGGATCTAGACTGTTCTCAGTGGTAGCAGATGACAGAACAAGGAGTAATGGTCTCAAGTTGCAGTGGGTGAGGTTTAGGTTGGATATTAGGAAAAACTTTTTCACTAGGAGGGTGGTGAAGCACTGGAATACGTTACCTTGGGAGGTGGTGGAATCTCCTTCCTTAGAGGTTTTTAAGGTCAGGCTTGACAAAGCGCTGGCTGGGATGATTTAGTTGGGAATTGGTCCTGCTTTGAGCAGGGGGTTGGACTAGATGACCTCCTGAGGTCCCTTCCAACCCTGATATTCTATGATTCTATGCTCCCTGTTTGCTGAACAGGCAACTCTTCTGAGTGCTGCAGAAGGGTAGGAGGATTTGGGGCTATGGGCCTGCCCACTTCCTGCCTCCACTGGAGAAGATAGGGTTGAGAACAGTACTGTGAGTGCAAGGACTGCCACTGTACTCCTGCAGGTGCCCTCTTTCTCCTTTGCACGTCTATGAAGGGGCTGCGCACAGTCTTGTCCCTAGTGAATGCAATTCTAAAATGCAAAATTATCTTCCTGCCAACATAGTGACCGTCTAAAGAAAGTAGTTTGGAGTCTGCTAGATATCACATCATGGAGCAGGGAGCTAAGGGTCCTGATCATTACAGCTTTGGTGACACTACACTTGGAATATTGCATTCCATTGTGGGCACCACATTGCCAGAAATATATTGACAAACTGGAAGGAGTTCAGCAAAGAGCAAAACTGATCAGGGGTCTGGAATGACTGATGTGTCAGACATGATTGAAAGAGCTGAATAGATATAGCGTGGCTAAGCGATGACTAAGGGGGCAAAGTGATAACCATCTACAAATATTTGAACACCACAAAGAAGGGAGAAGAATTATTTTGTGCATTAGTGTATAATTAGCATGCCACTGAGTGAAAATAAAACAGAAATAATCAGGAGAAACAGTGAGATGCACCAGGCCTGAAACAACCTCCCGAGGAGTCGTGGAAACCCCATTGTATGTGACTCTAACATCCAGACTGGACAAAGCACTAGAATATGTACTTTAGAGTACTATCTTGCATTGACAGGGAGAAGGATGGGATTATCTAAAAGGATTCATCTATCTCAAACTCCTGTGGGTCTATACAAACATTAGGCTAGACATTTTGTCAGAGGCTCTGAGAAATGCCTTCCCAATAAAGTAGCAAACCTGGTAAAGAGAGCATTCACCCAGCAATTCTTACTCAGAAGTCCATTCTGTGAAGCCTTTAACTATATTGCTTCAAACCACATCTACCTTTCACTGTTTCTGTTTAGCAGATGCTCATTTGCTAGTACTTAATTTTGTACTGGATTTAAAGTAATAGATTCAAGGCATTGAGTATTGATGACTAAATTAAAAAGGCTGGCTGCCAATAGCTATAACAGTAAGTAATAAATAAAGAGCATTGGTTGCCTCTGTGTCCTCTTGACCATGCAGAACAATCATTAAGAATTAAATGCTGTGATTCAGTCCCCCTCTTCCCCAAGGGGCAGTGCCTGACACATCACCAAGTATGCAATGCTCTGGGAACTGCGCCAAAACTACAAACTTGTTCTTTGAATAAGAACAGTTCAAAGATAGTTCTTGCCTAAGGGGGAGGGGGAAGTAACACTTTCTTTTTTTCCCACTCAGGCTCATAATGAACAAATGTTTTTAAAATGGTAATGCGAAGTCCTGTAGACATATCTGTTTACTGTGTTGCAGAAATGAAACCCAGGATTCCAGCTGAAATAGGGTGCATTTAAGGCATGTGATTAAGATGCATACAGAAAATGTACTATTTTCTTTATTCATCTACCTTTGTCACCATAAACATACATGAAACATTGGAAAGACATGTATGATAATGACACAAGCATAAGCCATTGTCAACCTTTTACAGTGAGGGTGAATTCAAAGAAATTGGACTTCAGAGAAAAATAAAATGCAAATAAAAACGTATATTATCTGAGAATGATTTCCCAGTTATGGGTCTGATTCTGCTGTCTTTTATCTGTGTTTCACACCATTCTAACTTTACTGACTTCAGTTACTCCAGATTTACACCAGGGTAATTGACAGCAGTATTAGGCTGTATTAGTCTTAGCAAATCACAACAAAAAAATCACAATAATGTAACACTTACGTGCTTCTTTAGTTAAATTGCTCAATTTGGTATTTGTAGATTGGAACACTCTACATTTAAATTATACTGTGAATTACGTTTTAATAGTTTTAATTTTTTTCTACTCTCCATTGCCTGCAATAACCTCTTAGATGTTTTAAAATACATTTTATTTTCCATTTGGCAAACATGGTTTTTTTTTTTTTTGGCTTTCATTTCTAATGATGCTTGACATTAATGTCACTTTTCTATTTACTCCTTTGCATACTGCTCTTTATGTCAGTGCAGCACTGGAACTGGGTTTGGTTAAAATGAGTTTCCTCTGCTTGGTGTGCCCCAGCAGAGCATAAAACAGAGATTATGTCTAAGCCCTCCGGAAACAGTACCTATTTAATTGTTTTTAAATGTTACTCCCTTATTGATGTTGACAAGAGAGAGTGGGCCAAACTCATGCCTCTACTGAAGTCAATGGTATTACACCAGGGATTAATTTGTTCCAGTATGTCCAATGTAAACAACACTTCAAACACAGGGCCAAATCACGGCTGGCTATGCATGAGTGTGCAAAATGGCTGAAAAGTCATAAGTCACCCCTCCTCCCAAAATCCTAATGCAGGGACAGCCACAATCACAATGAGGAGGGCAGTTGAAGCTCCTGGTTAGCAACATCAGTACAGCTGGCCTGGTACAGGGATGAATGTACACCAAGCCCTTTCAAGATGTGGTTGAACGCCTTCTCCAGCATGTGCTCTCCACAAGTTCTGACACCCTTTAAAAGGGTTCAGCATGTGGTGGATATATCAGACAGAATTCCCTGGAGAATTCCATTGCTGCATAGCCCCTCTGTAGCGAGAGTCCTAGACTTGAGATGACCTACAGCCTTGTGTACGGACTTAGCATAACCTGCATCCATCTTGTATGCTCAGCAACCATAAGTTGGAAACAAAAACTATAGAGTCAGAAAAATTTGGCCTTGATGTAGGCAGACATAGAAAAGTAGCAACTGCAGCATTACTAATAGGGATAGATAAATATTCACAAAGTCATGAGAATGGGAGAGAATGGACAAGCTAACCTTGAGTTTCTGCAGCTTCTTCCTGATAATAAAAAATACGAGGTTTTGCTGTTGCCAATGTATCCCACTAACGAAGCATACGGATAAGTAGACCTTGAGAGCTTTTTACTAACTTTGAAAAATACAAAAGCTAATGAATAGGTGGTCTTAGGCATGTGAACCCCTGTATAGTGAAAATAATTGGTTAATACAGGGATCGGCAACCTTTGGCATGTGGCTCGCCAGGATAAGAACCCTGGCGGGCCGGGCCGGTTTGTTTACCTGCCGCATCTGCAGGTTCTGCCAATTGCGGCTCCCACTGGCCACGGGGGCCAATGGGGGCTGCGGGAAGTGGCGCGGGCCAAAGGATGTGCTGGCCGCCGCTTCCCGCCATCCCAATTGTCCTGGAACGGCAAACTGCGGCCAGTGGGAGCCGCGATCGGCTGAACCTGCAGACACGGCAGGTAAACACACTGGCCCGGCCTGCCAGGGTGCTTACCCTGGCGAGCCGCGTGCCAAAGGTTGCCGATCCCTGGGTTAGTATTTTTTGCACAGCCATGTTTTAAGTAAAATAACTGGCTAAGGTATAGATAAGAGAGAGCCTCATTTTAACTATATAATGAGGGTCAGAAAACAAGCTCCGGAACTTTATCCAAAATTTAGGATTTTTAACCCCTGCATGACTAGACTGTGCAGAAGCAGGAGCCCAGACAACATGACCCTGACTGGCCATCGGGAGACATCTGTCTTATTCGGAGTGGTGAGCAGAAGATGCTTAGCATGTGTATTCTGTTGATTGGTTGCTAATTGTTAATAAATATGTGTACATGTTTAAAGATATTCACTGTGTGAAGGTTCTTTCACTGGAAAAAGACCTTTCAGACCTGTAGAGCCCTGAGTCTAATGGGAATGGGTGTTAGTCCTGAGCCCACAAAGGGATAGAGCCATGAGCCCATGGAGAGGTAAAGTTGGGTACCTTACGCTCTGAGTGCCCACGAGGACAGGTAGGGGTGGGAGACCTATATTATGACCTGAGTACCTATGGGGTAGTGTAGGGGTGGAGTCCTAAATTGTGCGGGTAAGATTACAACATAGGTAAAACAGGGTAACTGTGTACTTGCAATTACCATAGGTGTACATGCAAATCCTGTTTGTGCACACAAATGTGTATGTGTGCAATAGAGGCACCTTCATTTCTGATGGCCCATTTTCTGCCTACAACAGAAATTTTGTCCCTTAATGCCTGATTAAACTAAGAGAACATGCCTCACCATGACTTTATGCAAACTTCACATGGTAATTCTGGATCAATAGATTGACAATGTTTTTTAACCGCTTCCTTGCTGGTGCCTCACTCTAGCTGTTCTATTGCAGTTTACTTTTTTATTAAAAATTACTAGGGGCCCATCTGAACAGGACATACCTTGTACATTTGTGATCACTGGGATGTACAGTCTACTAGATATAAAGTACCTGATATGTTAGGCAGCAGACTCATAGGTTCATAGATTCCAAGGCCAGAAAGGACCACTGTGCAATTTAGTCAGACCTCCTGTATAACACAGACCATAAAACTTCCCCAAAATAATTCCTAGAACATATATTTTAGAAAAAAAATCCAAACTTGATTTAGAAATTGTCAGTGATGGAGGTAAGTTGTTTCAGACAATAGATTTAAAAAAGTTTAGATAGAGAAATAGAATATTTTTCTTTGGTACTACCAGAAATATGACTAATCTTTTCCAATAGGTGGTTATTTAGGTTGTGTAAAAGAAAAGGTTTTACAAAATCTAATATTAATGAAAATGTTTTTATTACTTTCAAATGTCAAGCAATGAACTTTTAAAAAAGAATTATTTATAGCCTGACATACCTTTGCAGGGGGGAATATTATTTTTCTTATACAATAACTACAATAAAAAGGTCAGAAATGACTACTCAGAGTGTGGACAAACTCAAACCTTGACAGAGGGAAGATTTTCAACGGCACAGAGGGGAATTATGGCCCAATTCCAAAATCTCCCCTCCCAACAGGGCCTTTTAACAAAGGCAGAGCAGAACTGAACTCTGTATACTTGGAGATGCTTTGGAACAAACTCCTCAATTAGACATGTTGCACTGTCTCCACCCCACCTGAGGTAAGCAGGGCTTTGAACCATGAGAAGGACACAGCCACAGCCTTGAAAACCATGGGCAGGTCTACACTACAGCCTAAGTTGATATAATTTACAAATGTACATTGCTCAGAGGTGTGAAAAAGCCCTCCACCCCCCCCTCCCCCGAGCGATGTAGGTTTTGCGCTGTTCACACTTCCAGTTCTTGCGGAGGTGGAGTAATTATGCCGATGGGAGAGCGCTCTCCCGTCGGCATAGCACGTCTTCACCAGACACTGATGTAGTACTGTAGTGTAGACTTGCCAAGTGACATTCCAGGTTTTCAGGAACACATGATCTCCCTACATGTGAATGCTGAGGGACTCACTCTGATTTTTTGTCATCTCTCAGACAGTTCCCATTAAAGTCAATGGATGCTTGTATGATGAGTATCCATGTAAAAATGAGTGAGAACCTCACTATTGGGCCCAATGGAACTACCTGTGTAATGATCTCTCGCATGAGTAAGGACTCTGTAATCAGACCAAAACGTATAGGACTCAATCCTAAAAACCCTTATTTAAACAAGTACCCCTTGATATGAGTAATATGGGACTTGAATGAGTAATGGATTCAAGAGCAGGCTAGTTCCAAACTCTAATTTTTCTATATAATTCTTTTCCAATTTTCCCAGGTGTGCCTTTAACTAGTACAGAAATATCTTTTATACCCAGCTACTGAAACAAACTCCAGCTGTACTACAAAAGGACAAAGTAGACAAGATGACAAATGCCACGTTGTATCACTGAACTTGTAAGAGGCCTTTAATCTGCTTTTTTGGAATCAAGTTGAGAAAATAAATGGTTATAAATTCACAATTAAAAATGATTCCATCTATAATGGAAACATTAACTAGAAGAGTGTACTGGACAAAATATAATATTTGGATCTACTGTATATGAAGAGATTACCATACACACAACAATATTTCTGCTATGAGCACATGTCCATACTCCCATATTCACAACAACTCCTTGGGTAAAAGTCTCAGAAGATCCTAAGTGACATGGGACTAAAGTCCCATTTTCAAAAATGACTTAGGCATGTAGGGCCAGATTTGTATAGGTATTTAGGCACCTAAAGATGCACCTAGGCTGCAATTGATTTCAAGTCACTGAAGCACCTTTAGAAAATGTTACCCATAATCTTTATACTAAACAATCTTTTCTTAGGGTATGTCTACACTACGAGGGTAGTTCGATTTCACTTAAATCGAATATGTGGAATCGATATTACAAAGTCGAACTTGTGTGTCCACACTAAGGACAGTAATTCGACTGTGTGAGTCCACACTAACGGGGCAAGCGTCGACATTGGAAGCGGTGCACTGTGGGCAGCTATCCCACAGTTCCCGCAGTCCCCGCTGCCCATTGGAATTCTGGGTGGAGCCGCCAATGCCTTCTGGGTAAAAAAATGTGTCGAGGGTGCTTTTGGGTAACTGTCGTCATCCGTCCGTCACTACCGCCCTCCCTCCCTCCCTGAAAGCGCCAGCGGGAAATCAGTTCGCGCACTTTTCTGATCAGTGACAGCGTGGACGCCACAGCACTGCGAGCATGGATCCCGCTGCGACCATCGCTGCAGTTGTGGCCGTTCTCAACGCCTCGCAGCTTATCATACACCTTTCCCTGAGGCAGATGCAGAGAAATCAGGAGAGGAGGCTACGGCACCGCCGTGAGGGCCTGAAGTCGGAGAGTAGCACAGAGCTGTCAGAAACCACGAGACCCAGCGCCCAGGACATCACGGTGGCAATGGGTCATGTGGATTTTGTGGAACGGCGATTCTGGGCCCGGGAAACAAGCACGGACTGGTGGGACCGCATAGTGCTGCAGGTCTGGGATGAATCCCAGTGGCTGCGAAACTTTCGCATGCGGAAGGGGACTTTCCTTGAACTTTGTGACTTGCTGTCCCCTGCCCTGAAGCGCAATGACACCCGGATGCGAGCAGCCCTGACTGTCCAGAAGCGAGTGGCCATAGCCCTCTGGAAGCTTGCAGCGCCGGACAGCTACCGGTCAGTCGCGAACCACTTTGGTGTGGGCAAATCTACCGTGGGGGTTGCTGTGATGCAAGTAGCCAACGCAATTGTTGAGCTACTGCTCTCAAAGGTAGTGACCCTGGGAAACGTGGAGGTCATCATAGATGGCTTCGCCGCGATGGGATTCCCAAACTGCGGTGGGGCTATAGATGGGACTCACATCCCTATCCTGGGACCGGACCACCAGGCCAGCCAGTACATCAACCGAAAGGGCTACTTTTCAATGGTGCTGCAAGCACTGGTGGACCATAGGGGACGTTTTACCAACATCAACGTCGGATGGCCGGGCAAGGTTCATGACGCTCGCGTGTTCAGGAACTCTGGTCTGTTTAGACGGCTGCAGGAAGGTATTTACTTCCCGGACCACAAAATAACTCTTGGGGATGTGGAGATGCCTACAGTGATCCTCGGGGACCCAGCCTACCCGCTAATGCCCTGGCTCATGAAGCCCTATACTGGCGCCCTGGACAGTGAAAAAGAACTCTTCAACTACCGGCTGAGCAAGTGCAGAATGGTGGTGGAGTGTGCTTTTGGCCGTCTCAAGGGGAGATGGAGAAGCTTACTGACTCGCTGTGATCTCAGCGAAACCAATATCCCCATTGTTATATCAGCTTGCTGTGTGCTCCACAATCTCTGTGAGAGCAAGGGGGAGACCTTTATGGCGGGGTGGGAGGTTGAGGCAAATAGCCTGGCTTCTGATTATGCCCAGCCAGACAGCCGGGCGATTAGAAGAGCCCAGCGGGACGCGCTGTGCATCCGGGAGGCTTTGAAAGCTAGGTTCCTCAGTGAGCAGGGTAACCTGTGACTATTAACTTTGTTTAAAGAGAAGCTGAACCTGCCCCCGTTTCTTTACCCAGTTTATGTTGACTGTCCTCTCCAGCTACATACCCCCTTCAACCCCTTCCCAAAAAATAAAATCTGTTCTGTTTTGTTAATGAACACCGTTGTCTTTATTACTGTTTTCGCGGGAATGTTTTAAACTGGGGACGCAGACTGTGGCGGGGGGCGGGTTTAGTGTTCTGATGCAAATGATGCTTCTAAACTCCCGGAATGACAGGCTCCGCACTGGTGGACTGGTTGTTTCAACGGAGCCTGCCAGCACTCCTGGGCGGGACTGCGTGTATGTGTCGGATATGTGACTTTCTGGCAGGGGGAGGAGGGTTACAGATCCCCTGCTGCGTGGCTCTGTGATCCAGGATAAGGACTGCTGAATAAGATCTGTAACTGCCCTCCCCCGCCACAAAGTCACAGAGCTACCCCCCCCTCACACAGAACATGAAAACCACCTCCCAGACTGACCAGGGCAACTAGTGACTGCACTGTGTATGTGTCCTGATGCGGGACCTGCCCCCGCCTCTGTACCCTGCTAAAGGTGACTGTCCTGTCCAATTACCAAGCCCCTTCCCCCCCTTCAGACAGACTCTCCTCCAAAAGAAAATCATGGAAACAGTAATTAACAGAAACGAATATTTTATTATGAACCACACATGAAACGAGGGGTGGTGAAACTTGGACGGGGGCTTGTGTGAGGTGGGTAGGAAAGGACTTTTCAAATTTTGGGGAATGAGAGCCCAAGAGTGCTAGAGCAGTCTGCACTGGTTGACTGAAAGTTTTAACGGCCCTTGCCGCCCCTCCTTCTTTGGACTTTGGGTGAGGGGGGTGTGGGACTTGGTGGCGGGGGAGGGCGGTTAGAGATAGACCGCAGCGGGGCTCTGTCCTCCTGCCTCCGGTCTTGCAGAACATCCACAAAGCGCCGGAGCGTGTCCGTTTGCTCCCTCATTAGTCCAAGCAGCGTTTGAGTCGCCTGCTGGTCTTCCTGACGCCACTTCTCCTCCCGTTCCATGATTGCTCGGTGCATTTCGGACAAGTTCTCCCTCCACTGTGTCTGCTGGGCTGCCTGGGCTCGGGAGCAGGACATTAGTTCTGAGAACATGTCCTCATGCGTCTTCTTCTTCCTCCGCCTAATCTGCGCTAGCCTCTGTGAGTGTGATGCCAGGCTGGGTTGGGAGACAGTCACAGATGTGTCTGTGGGAATGGGAAAAAGGGAGTGAATTCCTGAGACAGATAAATGAAGTTGTGAACAAAGAACATAGTCTTTCTCTGTGAACAAGACCATGCACTGCACCTCTCACATGCGCACTCAGGACAAGGTCGAATTTTCGGACCTCGCCTTCAGTGCCTGGGGTCTTGCAGTGGCGATCTGAGAAGCGGGGCAGGACACCTCAACTTGTGTAGCAGGCAAACATGGTAAGCCGTAGACTTGTGGCAGCTTAAAACTTTAATAGTAGCACTGGCCTCCTTTCACATTGAAAGCAAAGCCAGTCTCTGCTGCCAGCAATCCGGCAAGCATGAACTCTGCCCCTGTCCCACCCCCTCGCGGCTCTCCCAGGGAAAGATCCCTGTATGCTGCCCCTCTCCCGCCTCCACCGCGTCGCTGTAAAGCAGTCCCAATACTAACATTCCCCTCCCTAATTCAAAGCAGGGCATCATGAGCGACATCACCCTGATGAGGATCTCGGACAGCGAGAAGGAACGCATGCTTAGGGAAAGCATGCAAAAACCAGGGCCGTATGCCGCCATGCTTTGCCGTGCAATGATCCCTGAGTATTTGATTGTCTCCTGGCGAGGAAACGTCTCGTACCATGGAGGACCCAATAAAATCGCTCTCCCCAGGAACCTGATGACCAGGCTTGAACATTACCTCCAGGAGACCTATGTTGAGATCTCCCATGAGGATTTCGTCTCTATCCCCGGACATATAGACCGGATTTTGGTGTAGCTGCACTGGCAGGGACTAAAGAGTGGAGCGTCTTGGGCAGCAGAATCATGAAAAACCGGACATTGTTAGATTTTTTTTAAATAGTTGGGACTAAAAATTTTATCGCCTAAGGCAAAGAAATCATGAAAAACCCATTGTTAATATTATAAATATTCCAGTTCTGTTAAAAATAAAAGTTTAGATGTTTAAATCACTTCAAGAAAAACCCATTGTTAATATTTTAAATATTCCAGTTCTGTTAAAAATAAAAGTTTAGATGTTTAAAGCACTTACTGCTTGATCCTTCACCTGATTCTGTGTCCGGGGTAACGGCTGGGGACGGTTGGTAGGGGATCTCGGTAAGGGTGATGAAGAGCTCTTGGCTGTCGGGGAAATCAGCGGTGCAAGCGCTGTCGACTGCCTCGTCCTCCTCATCTCCTTCCTCATCTTCCCCGTCCGCTAACATGTCCGACGAGGAACCGGCCGCGGACAATATCCCATCCTCAGAGTCCACGGTCACGGGTGGGGTAGTGGTGGCAGCCGCACCTAGGATGGAATGCAGTGCCTGGTAGAAACGGGATGTGTGGGGCTGGGATCCGGAGCGTCCGTTTGCCTCTTTGGTTTTTTGGTAGCCTTGTCTCAGCTCCTTGATTTTCACGCGGCACTGCGTTGCATCCCGGCTGTATCCTCTCTCTGCCATGGCTTTAGAGATCTTCTCGTAGATCTTTGCATTCCTTCTTTTGGAGTGCAGCTCTGAAAGCACGGACTCATCGCCCCACACAGCGATGAGATCCAAGACTTCCCGATCAGTCCATGCTGGGGCCCTCTTTCTAGTCTGCGATTGCACGGCCATCTCTGCTGGAGAGCTCTGCATCGTTGCCAGTGCTGCTGAGCTCGCCACGATGTCCAAACAGGAAATGAGATTCAAACTGCCCAGACAGGAAAGGGAATTCAAATTTTCCCGGGGCTTTTCCTGTGTGGCTGGTCAGAGCATCCGAGCTCGGACTGCTGTCCAGAGCGTCAACAGAGTGGTGCACTGTGGGATAGCTCCCGGAGCTATTAGCGTCGATTTCCATCCACACCTAGCCTAATTCGATATGGCCATTTCGAATTTAGCGCTACTCCTCTCGTTGGGGAGGAGTACAGAAGTCGAATTTAAGAGAGCTCTATGTTGAACTAAATAGCTTCGTGGTGTGGACGGGTGCAGGGTTAATTCGATGTAACGGCGCCAAATTCGACATAAAAGCCTAGTGTAGACCAGGCCTTAGAAGCAGCTTCTCACATTCTGTGCAGTGTCAGAATCCCAATAACACTCTTCTTACAAGCTGCACAACAAGCAATACACCAGTGCAATTGTATACCATATTTACATCTATTTAGCACCGACAGTATGTGCATTAAGTAGTTCATTCACTTTCTGTATTCTTGCACATAATAAAAATTGTGTTTCCCACACAAGAGAGAGGCTTCTGACATTTACTATTGCAACAATCCTTTGATGAGAGAGCATGGTACAGGACACATTTCTACTGAGATCAAAATTGAGTGTTACGACCCCCTTTAGAGAAAACATCAGATTTATGTTCACACTTTTACTGCTGATCAATATCCTGGGGCATGACTGCCATGTTGCATGCTGAGGCAGGCCATCCAGCACCCATACAAACCAGCAGACATGAATAAAATGACATAGTCAGTAGATACTAGTACTGTAAATCCCTGCTTGAAAATAGCAACTCTCTCCCTACATCACACTTTCTTTGCTTGCAATATATATTAAAGACTCATCAACAAGACATTTTTCGGATGCCTCCCCTTGTAGCTGCAATCCTACAGGGTTTTTTTTAAGGTTGTTCTTTCTCTGCCTAACATAGCTTTTCTACAGCAGTCTGTCAGAACCATTTATTGGCAGTGAGATTTCCCTCACTAAATCATAGCTGCCACTGAAAAATGCAACAAAAGCTGCATGAAAGAAGTCATATTATCTTCCATTTCTAGCCTTCTGCTAGAAATCACCATACTGTAGTTTTCTATCAGACAGCCTGTTAACAAATAATCATTTAAAGGGACAATTCTTTAAAAAAAAAATCATACTTCTGCCTGAACGGTTTTTACCTATTGTTACAAGGAACATTTAAGATTATGAAACCGAAAGAGATTTGATGACATATTTTATTCTAGATTTTCAGTGTTTATTTTTGATATTTGATGGTGCTTTCTGTATAGTCAGTGTCATTGTTTCCCTGTATAATCAGTCAGTCACTTCCCAGTTTTGTTTGTGTGGGTCTTTTATATGGCAAGAATGGAATGGAAAACATTATGAAATAGGGGAAACTATGTTTGTAAAACTGAAAAACTGGCAGGAGACTTCAAGGAGAAGCAGGGCCGCTGAGAGCGGGTTTGGGCCCCGGTGAAAAAAATTTTTCGGGCCCCCCAGCAAGGGCGGACCGGCTAAACAGGGCTGACGAGGGGGGGAGGGGGGAAGCCGGGGAACCAGGGCCCCCTTCCGGACCGCCAGGCCCCGGTAATTTGTACCGGCTTCCCCCCCCTCTCATTGGCCCTGAGGAGAAGTGTCATACTGTACACTACTTTTAATTGTTTTTTTGGACTTTACTAGATGTCTTTTTACATACTATGATTTTGGGTTAAATTCTCATTCAGGAAAATCTCCTCTTGGTTTCAATGGTGAGAATTGGAATGAAAGAGCTATAGGCAGATCACCTTGTTGTCTGTGCCAGGGAAGGTGTTTGTGCATGTTCTGCTGTTGTGTGTGGAGCCCCTGCTGCATCAGAAGTGTTGCCTCCAACAGTCAGGTTTTACGAGGAACAGGCCTACGTTAGATGCCATTTTGGCCCCCGGCTTGTTGCTGGATATACAGCACGAGTT
Source organism: Terrapene triunguis (assembly GCF_002925995.2). Classification (NCBI taxonomy): domain Eukaryota; kingdom Metazoa; phylum Chordata; order Testudines; family Emydidae; genus Terrapene; species Terrapene triunguis. The sequence continues at coordinate 28,238,118 of NW_020664419.1, read as the reverse complement.
CAAGAAGCCCCTGTGCATGGTGTATGTTGATCTTAAGGCTGCATTTGATTCAGTTGACCGAGTCATGCTATGGAAGGCCTAAAAGGGCACAGGTGTCCCAACCACTCTGCTGGACTTGGTTAGCAAGCTGCATAATGGAATCAGATGTCGGCACCTTTTAAATCAGTATCTGGTGTCAGGCAGGGCTGTGTCTTGGCCCCGGCATTCTTTTGTTGGGGAATGCATTTCATAATGCAGCATTTCATCAGATCCATAGTTAAGATTGATGATCTCTCGCTCTCAGACCTTGACTATGCAGATGACCATTGTTCTTCTAGTACAGAGCACCGACAGGTTTCCCAAGGCACTCCAGCAAATGGGGGAGGAGTCAGCTTAGGTTGGCCTCCATGTTTCACAGTCAAATACAAAGCTGCAAAATCTAGGATCAAGTCCACCCACGACCCCAATCTCTTTGAATAATTAAATTATCAAAGCAGCTTCCAGCTTTTTCTATTTGGGTTCTATACTCACCAGTTCCTCCAACTCTCACATGGAGGTTCTCCACCGGATTGGCATCACAGCATCTGCCATAGGTCGTTTACAATGAATATGGAATCATAATTTTGGCATGGCAACTAAGTTCAGGACCTATTCAGTCTGTATCCTCTACATACTGCTGTACAGTTGTGAAACATGGACACTATGCTGCTCAGACTAGACAAAGATGGAGGCTTTCTACTGAAAATGCCAACATTCTATATTGGGCATAAAGTGGAACGATTTCATTTGTAATGCAGATGTTTATGGTCATTCTAATCTACAGACTACAGAGGCCATTGTCCGCAGATGGCAACTTACTCTTTTTGGAGATGTCATGAGAATGCCACAAGACATTCCAGTGAATGCCGTTCTCTGGGTGGACTGTAACATCTGGGATAAAATTCCACCAACCGGGGTGTGGGGGAAGCCCAGAGATAGATCCTTATTATGTGGGTGCATCAAGTCTGTTCCAACATCGGACTCTCGGCCCATCAAGTCCTTGCAGCCACTCAAGAACGGACCAAATTGCTATGGCCGACTGTGCAGCTTAACATTGAAGAAGAAAAATAATAGGGTCCTGTTTCTTTTAAACACACGATATAGCAGATGTTGCAAGTTCTTTGTGACATCGGAGGAATTGTAGGCATTTTTAAACTCTCTGGCTATTTAACACTGATTCTCTACATGGTAGAATCTGGTAGATCCTTGCGTTTATCAAGATCAAAGTCCCCTAAGGTATGTGTGACACAGAGGCCCACTGGTGGTTCACTACTCTATGTCAGCAAATTGTCAGACCTGACACTCACACTGCCTAACATACTGTTGACATAATATATACCCAAAAGATGGCATGTAATATATTGCTGAAAAACTAATAACTCAGTGATCATTAATATTCTTATGTGATACATGTATGGGGTGTGTAAAAAGAGTTATAAATATGTGCTAGAATCATGTTCTTAAAATGTGTTTGGCAAACAATGCATAAGTACATTCCACCTTATAGAAAGGATTGTGTATTTACTTGTCTGACCAGCCTGATCACCAGGCAGAAACAATGAATGTACATTTACATATAAGGTAAACAAAGCTAACAAGCGGGAGAGAAGACCCTAGCAGGAGAGACAAACTTTATCTGGGAATACACTTCGATTTTAAAGTTTATTGGGCTATAAAGACGGGGGTCTGAACCTCAAATAACAAGCAATTGAATCAACTCATTGTATAAAATATTATTGTATTATAAAAGTGTATTGAATAAGGTCTTCTATGAAAAGCTATGACACACCGGTAATTAATATCTTTGGGAAATGTATGCATTAACACCATATGAGGAATTATGGATACTGATTGATATTATGCTTTAAAGTCTGTGACAAAAGACAGTGAGAAAGAGGCCTTCTCCCAGGCAGGAGGGAAGGCAGCTATCTACCTGTTTCCAATGCAAATTAAGCAGTATGGAATCAAAACAATGGAAGCTCCATTTACATGCAAAGCTGCAGGGGGATGGGAACGCCACAGGAATGGAAGAACAGCAAGAAGCCTTCCTGGCTTTTGAAACAGAGACAATGAACTTTGGGGTGCAAAAGGGGAACAAAAAGACATTTGAGTTATCTATCACTTAGGGGATCCAAGGGGCTAGAGCTCTTGAAATCACAGACTGTTGGATCCTTCAACCTAGGGGGTTGAAGTCTCTGGGAACTGAATGTATGTGAGAAACCTTCTTCAGCAAAGCTTGTAACTTGCTAAAGTTTAAGTTTTAGTCTTAGATGTGTATTTCTACTTTGTTTGTGACCCTTTCTATCTTTATTCCTTATACTTGGTATCACTTAATCCTCTGATTTTTGTTTAATAAACTTGTTTTATCTTTACTATAAACCAGTTCAGTGCTATGGTTGAATCATAGAATCATGGAATATCAGGGTTGGAAGGGACCTCAGGAGGTCATCTAGTTCAACCCCCTGCTCAAAGCAGGACCAATCCCCAACTAAATCATCCCAGCCAGGGCTTTGTCAAGCCTGATCTTAAAAACCTTGAAATAAGAACAAATCCCAATTAAATTAATGAACTGCAGTATATTGTCTCTTTAAAGGAGCAACAAACTTAACAATTTCTGCGAGTGTTCCAGGAAAGGCTGGACACTGCAAGGAGCTGTCTCTGGGGAACTCAGAAGTTGGGGTTCACTATTTATTATCTGCAAGGCAAGGTTTGGACTGGCAGAGACTGAAGAGTTTGCTGGCAAGGCAGACAAGCAGGTGTGTCAGGGAGTTTTCACGCAGCTGAGCAGTAGCAAAACTCTCACAGGCTGATGCTAAAAGTGGTAACACAGTAACTGACTGTGTTCTGGGAATTCTGGGATACCTCAGCAGATTGTCACATTGGCAGACGATTTGGGGAAAATTCAGGACCGGGAGGGAATTGGGGTCATTCTGCAAAAAGTGAATATGTGGGGTAAGCCCCAATATGACCTGCATGCTTGGTGTCAGGGCCCTGAGCCACAGCAATGCAGCATTAAAGGCACCCAGAGTTGCTGGGCAGGGGGTGACCCAACCCCTTACTGGTCAGGGTTGAACCCCAAAGCGTCACAGTATGTCTACACATTTTGGAGCAAGCCTCCCAACACGGGTCAACAGACTTAGGTTAACAGGGCTCGCACTAGATCTCCAAAAATAGTTGTATACACAGCACTTTGAAGTTGTAGCTCCAGCTGGAGCTCGGGTTCTGAAGCTTAAGGAGGGAAGGGAATTGACTTTAGAGCCCAAGATTCAGTATGAGCTGCAACTTCAAAGCACTGGCTATACAGATGTTTTTACAACTCTAGCATGAGCCCCACTAGCCCGAGTCTGTCAACCGAGGGTGGGAGGCTCTCTCCAAAATGCTGCGTAGATGTACCCTTAAAGGCTTAGAATCATTAATATCCATGACCTCCAGAACAAGTATTTAAACTTTCTTACCCCTGTGCTTTGACCCAATCAAAAATGTATAGAGCTCCTGTTTTGAAGATGTATTGTGGGAACTATTTTTAGGACTTCTTCAACAGAAAGATCAAAATGGTGGCAAACACATTATAGACATACTAATTACAGTGCTAATTATGAAGCTCAGATGTTTTGGACCTGGATTTATTATTTGGGTCCAACTTTAATACTTTTTAGAAGTGTCTGTATCAATACAGTAATTAGTGTAATTTGGGCGAATAAGAAACATCACACACTATGCACTGTGTTCTACCGTCAACTCTCACAAGAAACTCGCGCTGATGTAACTGAATTCCCCACGCAGTATGTAGCTTTGCTGCACATGTGGAAATTTCTCCCCGTGAAATTCTTATGGCTCATTGTTCTTCTCAAGCAGGGCAACTAGCCTGTAGTTCTCTGCCCAACAAGCACATATTAGTACTGCCAGATGAATGATATCCCAACCAAAACAGCTGAACAATGACAGAACCTTCAATACTCTAAGAAGGGGGAAAAAATCATACAAGAACAAAAATTCTCAGAAAACTAAAAGAAACTCTATGAAGAAATGTCCTGTGTGAATACTAGCCCAGAGAAAATAACCTTGCAGATAAAACAACAATTGCTATATCAGTTATCCTATCTCCTAGAACTGGAAGGGACCTTGAAATGTCATTGAGTCCAGCCCCCTGCCTTCACTAGCAGGACCAAGTACTCATTTTGCCCCAGCTCCCTAAGTAGCCCACTCAAGGATTGAACTCATAACCCTGGGTTTAACAGGCCAATGCTCAAACCACTGAGCTATCCCTCCCCCCCTTAGTTCCTTCTAAGAAATCTCTCTGGTTTCCCAACAGCTGACCTGCTCTTTTCATGAGTCAGTTTATCAATTTAAATTTGGGTATTACTGGTATGCAGTCCGGTTGGGTATTTCAATCCGTGTAATTACTAAAAATATGGACAGTTTTATTTTATCCATCTTGTATATGAAAACCATAATTTGGACCTTTCAAGCCTTATCTAACTATGTTCAGCAGCCAAATAATTTCCTTTTGTTTAGGAGCTGCATGATTGACTTATTCTTAATAAGTGCAAAAATTGCTGTAGGCGAACAACAATACTAAGCTTGTAGTGCACAGAAGTGAGCTAAAATACAGATGTCAGCTCTCAGTTCTTCCTGTATAATTTGTACACTGTAGAGATAGTAAAGTGATTCCTTAAGCATATTTTCTAGCTTATTATTCACCACACTCTCATTTCATGTGACACTTCAAAATGCTCTTTTATACCTGCATTGTAGGAATAGGGTATCAGCAGCTTTGTCCTACTGCAAATAATTGAAAAGCTGTTACTTAAAAGAAGTCACCATTAAAGAGTCTTCATTTGCCAACAGTTATAGCCCCATTCTGTACCCTCCATATGAAAGATTTATGGTACACTACCATGTTTCAAAGTGGTGGCAAATGTTGACCTTTTAATAGTAACTACTCTGGACAGTAAGAAACATATATTTTAGGGCTCTATCCATAGTCTCTTTATATATACAGTAATGCTAATAGTGTTAAAATAGGTGAGAAGTATTTTATCAGGAGTTAAACATTAAGCATCAAAGGGCCTGGTCCTGAAAACATTCCTTTACATAATATTTAAAATGGTGTAGCTCTATTAATTTCAGTGGTGCTACTCTGGTTTTACACTGCCACACGTGAGATTAGAATCAGGTCCCGAGCATCTAACTACTGAAACACTCCCAGCATTAGATATTTGACAATAGCAGCACTTAGTACTGTTTTTCATCTTTAAAATGAATAACACCACTAATGTGCCCTGATGGAACATGGCACCCAAGGGATACAATTTATGTGGTTTTAGACTGGAATTTTGCATCCAGGATGAAATCCTGCAGCCTCAAGTGAGCTCAGAATATTCTCTCATTATATAATATACAATATATAACATGTGTTCTCCAGCAACAGATGTGTCCTAATGACAGTTCATATTGTGCAGCATGTTAAGTATGCTTACTGTCTGACAGCCAGCATATTTTGTTAAAACAGGGATATACCTATCATTTCTGGGGCAGCGTTAAGAGTTAGCCAGTTAAAATTATTAAATCCAGTGCCTTTTCACCACTGAAAATAGTCTCGCATCTGAAGGCATCAACGAGCCGCATTGATTTCTATATTGTTGTACATAAGCTGGATTTGCACTAATAGTATAGTACTGATTATACCTTCAAGCAAGATTTACTTTCTTGTAGAAGATCATCCCTCTTTATTTACTGAGTTAAGTATTTCATGGGCATTGCTTTGTCTAGCATAAAATAAAATGGCTTGGATTTAAAAAGTCTGTTGGTGAATGAACAGTTATGTAAGTCTTCATTTATTTCAATTATTTGCCATTTATGTATTTAAAATGATTCTATGAAATACTGCCTTAAGGAAAATTGAGACTAATATTGTACAATTACTGTAAATAACCCTTGGGAATGTAATGGCAATATTTTCTACGACTGCATGATTTCAGATTACTGCCAGAAAGAATGTGAATTTGGTCAATACAATTTTTATTTTTTATTTCAGCCTAAAAAGTAAATGCATGTTTTTAAAGTCCTCAGTGCTCTGATAATATAGATATATAATAATTTATTTACACATAGAAACACTTAACACATTCATGCAGCATATACAGTAAAGAACGACAACACACAGACAGAAATATGAGCTTCAGGAAGAAAGACAAAAATGATATTATGTCACATCCTCGTATATGGTCATTACTTGTAGATTATATGGATATCCCAGCTTTTTTTAAACCAGGACTTCTGGACATGTTTTAGCAGCACTTTTTTGCATGACAAGATTACTGTGTTGTTGTTGTAAATGCTCCATTATAATATCATATTATCATCAATATAATAAATTGCCTGTATTCAGTAGATATCATGTTTACATTCCAAATACAGTTAAGGTCAGTTAAGGAAGACTCATCGAGCAAAGATAAAAGATTTTATATCACTTAGAAAAACTGGTTGTTAAACAGTACTTTTGACTCAGCCTTAAATGTAGTGGTGCTATAACCCCACCATTATGTTTCTACATTACCGTATGTCTGTTCATTGGGGGCAGGAACACTGGGAAGTCAGGAGGTTGGGGGGGGGGCAAGGAGGAGGGAAATCACATTAGGAGCAAGGACCATGCATAAGTATCTGGACAAAATGACTTCAAACCATAATGAAGATGGTATAAGTTCATTCAATTTAATTCATTTAGTGAGGGCCAAATCCTGGGGAGTTTAAGACCTTATGCAGGACTGTTCTCATGGATTTCAAAGCATGGGTTAAACTAAGTAAAACACATTCGGATTTGACTTAGAATAATTTTTAATAAAAATCAGCTTTTGTCAGAGAGGTCCATTTGTCTGAGGAATGTCTTTCTCTCTATCTGAACACCTTAGTCTCTTTGTAATGGGGTACTCTACAATAACTAAGTAGAATACTAATTCTGTTTCTCACTGTGCTTGTTTCATTGAGCAACTTCTTTTAAAAAGAAAACTGCCAAATACTTTGCACAGTTTTTTAAATTATTATTTTTTCATATATGTTTAGAAATTATAGATTAATGTTATCCACCAATGACTTTAATCTTTTCTACTTGGGAAAGGATAGATTCCTTCTCCATCCCTGCACATGTTAAACTGAAGTTCAGTCCAGCCTCCCTCTTTCACTTACTTCCTGGCTTGCATATCAGTATCAATAATGTAACAGCAGTGAGAACAGGGTTAGAATCCATTTGCAGTAACCACAGCAAACCCATCGTATGTCTTAAGGCTGGTCCACACTAACCCCCCACTTCGAACTAAGATACGCAACTTCAGCTACGTTATTCACGTAGCTGAAGTTGAACTATCTTAGTTCGAACTTACCACGGGTCCACACGCAGCAGGCAAGCTCCCCCGTCGACTCCGCGTACTCCTCTTGCGGAGCAGGAGTACTGGCGTCGACGGCGAGCACTTCCGGGATCGATCCGGGATCGATTTATCGCGTCTAGACAAGACGCGATAAATCAATCCCAGAAGATCGATTGCTTACCGCCGGACCCAGAGGTAAGTATAGACGTACCCTTACACAAACAGTGGCTAGTGATGGTGGTGAGTTTTTGTGTTGAAGTTCAGGAACAGAGTGGTGAATTCCCACCACAGGAGACAAGAATCAAATACCGTAGCTTTATTTAGAAGTGGGCCAGATGAATATGACTGGTAGCCACTGTAATGCTACTTGAGAGGTGCTTAGATGCTCTGCTGATCAGCAAAATATAAGAATCTAAAAGATAGGTAAACACATACTTTGAGCTGTAAATAGTCAGCAGGATCAGGAAAGAATCCTCTGTGTTTCTACATCATTACACCAGTGAGACTGGAGATGCTGATCACCCTCAATTCCCATTAATTTAACTGTACACTGAGAACCTCATAGGATCTGGTGTGTGATTAGATGGATTATGTTGTCATTTTTATTGTCTTCCCCATACGCAGCAGGGGGTGGCTAAAGGTTATGAACATTTTCATCATAAACTGAAAAACTATTCAAAAAAAGTAAGTGTTTTCACAGATGGTTAAAAACACAAAAATTAATTTTCTCCAAACATTTCTCTATTGTGCTGAAGTAGCCCTTCCTGGGGCAGTTGCACTGCTGCTTCATGCTGGGTGGGGGAGGATTCCTTCCTCTCTGCCTCATGGAGATACTTGGCACACAGGTTTATCCCAGAGTCTGGTCTGTACTGCACTTGGACCCAGTCCTGCAAAGACTTAAGCAAGTAGGTGACTCGACTCATTGACTTTAAGGTCAGAAGGAACTATCATGATCATCTAGTCTGACCGCCTGGAAAACTTTCATGGGAATAGTCTCTTTATGTATTGTTCTACTCTCACCCACGTAAATAGTCTGCTAAATTGGAATATTATCCCACAGCCATGGCATACTTTAATAGTAAAAGTAAATCTTAACTGATTCAGCAGAGTTTACAACAGAGGTCTACAAATCAGTTTGTAAATTTAAAATAAATAAATAAATAGCCCCAATAATTTAGGAAAGTAAAAATGAGGGGTGTTTTTAGAATAATCTATTTTCAGAATAGTACATCACTCCACAATTATGAGAAACAACCTGAATATATGTATATAGACACACACAGCATAATTCCAGTGATCTGAATTGCCTTTATCCAAAAATTCTAGTTATCTGAAGCCACAATGTGTCCCCCACTTAGCGCTTTGTTATTTAATAGCACTTCCAAAACTTTCAGATGTCCCCCAGGCCTTTCAGATAAATGGGATTGCACTGTACATCTTTCAGATGATAAAGCAAGAAAGAAAAATCTAATTAGCAGCAGCTGGTATCTAAATCTCATTTTCTCAAAGTTCTTAGACACCTGAAATTATAAGTGTTTTTTACTTTTATAAAGTAAAAAAAAAAACTTCCTTCTATGGCCTCTGAAAAAGCAGAAGGCACAAGATTTGCAATGTAGCATAAAGAGTTAGGCTTTATTGCATTGTGCCTCTATCAGGCCATATCTTAAACCAGAGAATCACAACAGAAAAATCCATAGTATATGCTAACACTTGCTTCAGAGTATTTGGAATTTCTCTATGAAAATAAAAGACAATGTCTCTGATGTATAAGAAAGTCATGCTAAACTAGAGACAAGGTGTGACAAGGTGTCTCTCTAACATCCTGGGACTGACACGGCTATAACAACACTGCATATTCTAAATTGGATGCAGACTAGTATTAGCTTCCAAGCTGTGCTTACTTGAGAAATAAACTATGTCAATTAATTAGCATTTCTGCTGTTATAGAAGAATGAGTAATTCTAAGAATGAAGTAGAGAAAACAAAGTAAAAGACAGGACCCTCAGTAACCTAATGTTCATAAAATATCCTGTGCTAGAAACCCCTGAAGCACAGAACCTTTTGGCTAATATACAGATCTATGATTTGAAACCATTTTTGCAAAAAACAACCACCACCAAAAAACAAAAAAAAACAACCCAGAAAACCCAACAACAACCAACAACCAAGACTGAAGATATCTTTTCTGTTCAGCGGAAAATGTATTCTTTATACCCACGAATGCATAATTCGTTAAAGAAAGTGGCACAAACTTTAATTTCATCCTCTGGGAAAGCAATATTTTTGAGCTTTCATCTAAGAGATTTTGTAAGATTTTAAGTTGCAGTGCTGTCTTTTTAGGCTTTCTTTTGAATACTATGTAATGTAATGTGGGTTTACAGACAGTCTAATATAGACAACAACACAAAAATTATCCCCAGGCAAGCACTCAGTTCACTTTCCAACACCGTGTTTGTAATATTATTGTAACAGTGTTACTGGGTCTCAGTGTGTGGCACTTCTACAGGGTCAAGCAGCACCTGAGGGGAAGGACCCTTGTGATCCAGGGAGTAACCCTGGGAGGAAGATCAAACAAAGGGGTTGCTGCCTGCCTGGGGAGGTGGAGTCAGAAGTACCACCAGAGCAGGAGGGGGCTGCCTCTGAACCCTCCTCTAATAATAAATACACATTCTGTTATTATTGAGCAAGTGCCAGTGTCTTCATGCCAGCGACTTTGCTTGCTGTGCTAACCTACAAGAAAGGGAAGAATGAGACCGTGAGGTCACACAACAATATAGTAAAGTAGCATAAATTAAACACTGAACGCTGGGTATATTTCATAGATTTCATTTCTTTTGCTGGTTTAAGATCAAGACCAAGAGACAGAGTCTTTAAAAACACTATAGGGTGAGGTGCTTAAATGGGAAAAGCACTGCAGATTGAAGTAAGCCCCACTGGGGGTTTAACAAGCACCTGTCACTTCCATGTGGTGAGAGATCAATCAGTCTCTGTATGAAGCAAGGTGACCTGTCAACAGCTAACTCACAAGGGGAAGAGATGAAAAATGATCAATTGCCCCAATATTGTGCTCTGCAGTAATACAATTACAATACACTAAAACACTGATATTGTCTTTCCCATTGTGATACCCTAATAAAGCAGAAACTCAGCTCTGAGTCAGTAGAACAACTCCAGCTTGATACACAGAAAGAAAGATAAACTGGAACCCTAAATATTTAGAAAATGAAATTTCTTTATACTTAATGTACAAATTCTGCAACATTGCAATGAAAAATAAGTTTGTGATGGTTTGCTGAAAGTTAGGGTTGCTAAATACAAATGTGAAGGTTCCTGTTCTCAACTACAGAGCCGTAATTTACTTATGGGAGCTTCAGTTCCTTGCTTATTTGATTTCTCTTTGAAGCAGGGGAAGTGAGCGGGCCATCTGAGTATTAATATACATATACCCTACCCTATTGGCCAGCTCACTATTCCTGCTGCAAATATTTGCAAAATCTGTACCCAGCTGCAGTACTGGCTACAGGGCCGGGAAGAAGGTAAACTGACCAATTTACCAAGTAAACATGGGGGAGAAGATTCTTCTACTATTGGCTAGAAATAGTAATTCTTAAAAATATCTATATATTGCACTTTACAGTACAATATATTCCTATACAGAAGTGGAGCATAGTAGAATGCAAAGATTGGTTTCATAACTTGGGCTCTGATCCTGAAAACACATACTTTATTTTATGACCATGAAATCAGTTCAACTACATATGATAGTAAAGTTAAGCACAGGCATAACATCAGGACCATAATGTGGAAGAACTTTGATTTCTGCTTCTTTGTTGCATTCCATCCCCCTTTTGTCTTTTTTGTTTCTTTACATTGTAAACTCTGTAGGACAGAGCCTGTTTTTATTCAGCTAAATGTTGTACCAATGCCTATGAAGCCCTGATCCTGACTGTATTCCAGTAGCACTCAAAGATGCAAAAGAATAAATAATAATAATTAGAGATGTGTACATAATTGTACATGCTCTAAAAATTGTGAATCTCTCTAAAACCAGATTGGGTGAGTAACCAGGTTTGGACACAGTGGCAAAAGGCTACTCCCTGCAGAGTGAGATGCGAAGGTAAGGAAAATCAATCTTATTCCACAAAGGTAAAAAATAACAAGGCAGATCTCTAGATACTTTCTAACTATAAGGGTAGTTAAGCTCTGGAATAGGCTTGCAAGGGTTGTCATGGAGTCTTCATCATTGGAAGCACTTAAAAAGAAGTTGGACGAACACCTGTCAGGGATGGTCTAGGTTTATTTATCCTGCCACAGTGCTGGGGGCTGGCCTTGATGACTTTTCAAGGTCCCTTCAAGCCCTAAATTTCTATGATACTACTAGTCTTTCTCTTAGGGTCTGGAACACTGACAGAGGAATCCTACAAAAATGATGTGATTATAGAACAATATCTTCGAATATAGGAGACAGAACTGGGAAGGTAAGTAGCATTTACACCACCAGCCTAATAGTTTTCATAACTACATCCCCCCTCAAAATGACATGCTTTAAAACCAATTCCCACATATTATAAAGTGTTATGCTCCATCCTCTAGTGTAAGAAGAAAGGCTGCAGTTTTCATGTTCTTGATTGATTGATAATTTTATGCTATTGCTAAAAATGCCAAAGAAATAAGTAAAAAACCCATACTTCCTCCTTAAACAGTGAAAACAGGACTCGGGGAACTGATATACATAAGGAGTGGAGAACGACAGAGAGCACTTATGTAAGTGGAGCGTGGGAATTTTCTTTAGTTGGGCACAACAACACCTTTGTTCCAGACTAAAGAGTAGAAATGATAAGACTTACATGCCTGATCCTGACAGAAAGCTTGTTTGTGCCTAATTCATTGAAGAAATTGTTCAAGAACAGTTCATCCTTGTGAAAATATTATCCCTGAAATGCTGTCAAGGTCACTATCTGCATGAGTTGTCTGCTGAGCAAGTGCCTGTAGCATTCGTACAGTAAGTATCCAAAGGCAGCTTTAACTTTGGCATCAAACTTTTTTAAAGAAGGGATATAAGCTTTGCCTTCACCAGTCAATGTACGCTAACTAACTTGTTTGTTCTGCTAGCTCCCTCTTTGCCTTATTTTCTCTAAAGCCTTTCAGAAAAAGGATGTGCACAGCCCATGACTGTATTCATCAAATTACCAAGGTGAGATATACTTATTTTTGTGACAAGCCTGTTTTTCCATATAACCTACATGGAGTGGGGAATGTAGTTTCAGAATGAATCCATTAATGTGATAAAAACAAATTATGAAAAAAAGAAAAAGGAAGAAAGCAAATTCACATACAATATACAGATAAACATATGCATATCACCCAAAGGCAAGGAACGTTTCAAGGGCTGTATGAGGTGTCCACCCTACCCAAGGCCTCAAGGGGTTAAAGTGGCCAGGTGGGTCAATTAACAGACTAGACTTCACCTGGAGGAGGAGCCAGGGTGCAAGGCTCAGCTAGACAGGAACGGGAAGGGCTTGTATAAAGCCCAGTAGCTGACAGCAGCAAGAGGCTGCAGAGAGCGCAACTGCAGTCGCTCTCAGGTAGGAAGTAGCACAGGGACACAGCAGTAAAGTTCAGGACTGTGCAGACGTTGACTGCTTGTTGTAGGATCCCTGGGCTGGATCCCAGTGTAGAGGGTGGGCCTGGCCCTACCAGCCACTGTTACGGAGCAGTGAATGGGAAGACTGCCTGGGACAGTGGTTCCTGAGAGACTTTGATATCCTGGAAAGGGAGGACTACAGTGACCTGACCAGAGGGCCAAGCCATGAAGAGGGGAGCAGTTGAGTTCCAAGAGAGTGAGACCAGAGTGAGTGATGGAGTGTAACCACAGGAAGATACGTTGGCCTGGCAGAGTTAACCCCCAGATGTGGCCAGAAGGAGGCACTCCAGCGGTAAGTAAAGCACCCTGTGACAGGGGCTCACACCAGACCATGTGTTAATTTATGGCAGTAAGAATTTCACAGTAAGCAAGCTCTGTATGATTTCTACAACTGCATTGAACAATCTCCAAAATAGTGCATGGTTTGAGTAAAAGTGGGAGGACTTAGCCCTGTTTGAGCTGTCTTATCGTCTCAGACAGGCATACAGGGCATAAATATCTTAAGCATAACTTATTCCATACATACAATGGAATAAACAGGAACCACAAGCCTGCTCAGATGACTCTGTATACACAGAGTCATTACTTCATGATCACTTTTCATATTAATACTACACTTTCAGGTAACTCATAGACACAAATGCCGAATCTAGCACTCTTTCACATTACGTGGATTGTGATACTTTCTAAATGAGGTGAAATCATGGCTCCAGTGAAGTCAATGGCAAAATTCCCATTGACTTCACTGGGACCAGGGTTTCACACATGGTACTCTAACCTAATCTCCAGGGTCTACACCCAAGTCCTGTTATCATTCATTCATTCATTCATTCATTCATTCATTAATATTCACTCCATGAATGAACTAATTAAAACAAGTGGCTGTTTCAAGTTAGAAATCTGAACATTTTAACTGATTGAGAATGACGTGTGAGAAGACAACGTGAAAAGGAAACTGTCACACAAAAAGTGGTGGGGTACGTAGCATTTTATGATGTGTAGCATGCTTGTCTATCAAGTAAAAGGCATGGCACCCAATGTCAGTTTGGCTGTAGAATGTCATTGCCATGTATAACCTGCATTTCCACAAGTATGATACATATGCTATGTACCACAAATGCCGCAATCCTTACAACTTGCTTTCTTTTGGAGACTAACTTCATGATGACAGTAAACATGGTCTGCTAACAGGTCCAGCACATAAATTCTTAATTATTTGGACTTACTCTGATATCATGATGAGGTTTGTGGAAGAGAATCAAAGGGATGATCCATCATGCAATAATGTGCAGAAAATCATAATTTTTCTGAAAATCGTTCTTCAATTAATGTTATTTCTATTTACTTAGAGGGGCCTTATCAGTGTTGAGGGAAAGGTGAGACAGCGAATCAAACCCTACTCTACTTATACCACTAAAATTAGGCATAAATCCCACAGTCCTAAGAATGCACTCACTTGTTCTGAAATACACCTCTACCTCGATATAACGCTGTCCTCGGAAGCCAAAAAAATCTTACCGCGTTATAGATGAAACCACGTTATATCGAACTTGCTTTGATCTGCCGGAGTGCGCAGTTTCCCCCCCCCCCCACAACCCCCCCAGAGCACTGTTTTACCGCGTTATATCAGAATTCGTGTTATATCTGGTCGCATTATATCGGGATAGAGGTGTATTTCTCTTAGGCTTTGTCTACATGGAAATATTTTAAAAGACAATTATATCAGTAAACAAATATCCAGAACCCCTTAGAGTAGTTATAATATATATTTATCAAGAGTTTTAATTAAAATGCATCTCAATAGTTTGAAAACTATATTTAAATCTGGCTGGTTTACTATGATTCCATAGTTTTCTGTATCTTCCATACATCTTGAAACACAAACATAAATAAAATGTGACAGAATAAACACTTATTACAACATTTTGGAATTTCATTAACGTACACAATTTACATAACATAAATCTGCTAACATCTGCAGTGATTAAAAAGCATTTTTCACACTGTTAAAATGAAAAACACCCTGCTTGGTTTTTTCCTTGGTACAATAAACAAAACAGTGGGTTTTCTTTTATTTCCCATTCAATAACAATTCACCGAATGTCATTACAATTTCCTAATACAAAACATTCAAAGGAGAAAAGCTGGGGAATATGAAATTGAAAAGTTAAAGTCTTCTCTTAACCCAATGCCCAGAAGAACAAATTACCTCCATCAGACAGTAATTCTGTGGTCTGAGAGGCTCCAAGATAAATAACTAGGGATATAGAATCATCTCCCTTGGGGTTTTTCATGTCTCCTGATTTCCATCACCCAAACCCACACTGTGGAAATTCAAATAAGAAACAATATAGTAAAGCTGGAAGAAAACAAAGCTATGAAAAATGGAATTCAGAAGGTTACAAGAAAACTAGCTATCACTGCTGTGCATCAATTTTTCATGTTAAATCCAAATCTACTATGACACATTAGGGTTTTTGTTTATTTGATTGATTGATTGATTGATGCAAGAAATGATTTTGGAAGTTATATGAGAAAATTGTAAACTTCCAGAAGTATTAAGAAGATTTAAAATCAATCTACAGCGGTTGTGAATTTTAAAGATGCTAACTACTAAGGTAAATATAATTCTATTATGATTATATTTACAACTTTGCCTGCACCATGAAGGTGTAACTAATAAAATGTATGAATCATGCATTTTAGGTCATTGGAGCTAAGAGTGAAATCCTGGCTCCATTGAAGACACTGGGAGTTTTACCGTTGACTTTAATGGAGCCAGGATTTCACTCTATATGTGTGATGTATTGAGTGGTCTCAACTCCCGTAAAAGTGAATATGCCAGAAACTGAGGTCCTTCCTCAGGCTGAATGAGGACCTATGGATTTGGCCTACTGAGAGTGTAGGGCACACAGAATTTAACAATAGCAGATTTGAGTTCTTAGATATGATTTGAATTAGAGAACAAGAGCGTATCTATATGAAAGCCTTTACAGCAGACAACTAAGACCCATTTCAGGTTTGCAGAAGTTGAAGCCAACAAAATGCCAAACTATATAAGCCCTATTACTTTGTGCAGTTTTAAAGGCACATAATTCTTGACACCCTCTCTAAGTCAAGTCAAAGTTGCTGTTCACTCTCTCTTCATAGACTTGCTGCAGCAGTAACCTATCATCAATTAAGAATTGTTTTGCCCCTTCATGTAGTCTCCTCTCTTAATGATGTCCTTTGCCCCAGATGTTTTTCTGCTTCTCAGTAAAGATAGTTACAGCCATTCCTGTTGGCATTTAGGACAAGAAAAGATACCCCTCTCACACTTCCACACGAAGCTAAATAAGAACTAAAGGCAAATACTTATCCATTTGAAGGCTTCCAATAATAGTGGGGCCCATATGCTTCAACAGTGCCAAAAGCGATTTGTCAGCTCGAAGGGGTCAGCAGGAGAGTAGCTAGGAACTTCAGCTACCATCTTGCTTAGTAAGCCAGTTTTGACAAAACAAGAAAATCAGGTAGACACTCCACATCACACCCACCCAAGCAACTGCTAATAGCCAATCTGACAGACAGTCTTTCAGTGGCACAGAGTTCTGTTTAGGCCTTTGTCTCTATAGTCCTGCCTGAATTGCCTGTAGCTTTGCACAAGGCTTTATGTAATAGCTTTTCTTCAGGCCATAGCTAATGTGTCCTCCATTACTGTAGCACTGTCATTGCAGTTGCTGTAAATCTGGTCACTATGGAGTCAGCACTTCTCATTCTGACAGAACCTCCAAGTGCAGCGTTTGTACCTTTCCATTCCATACCATTATAGACGTATTCAGCTTTCTTTTACTGGGTATATTTCAGTAACATTTTGCCATCTATGGGTGGCAAAGATTTCCTTGGTCCTGAAAGTGTGAGGATTTTCAATCCTCTTACTGTTTTAGGACCCTAAAAAAAAGGAAATGGATGAGGGCTATAAATCACAGTGACCCACACGCTAACAGTCTGGTCCTCAGGCCTCTCTGAAAACATAGCTCATTACTAAACTCTTCTTATTCTGGGACAGTCTGAACAATTGTCTTCAAGAAAAAGACTGCTAATCTTTGATAACCAAGAACTTCCTTTTCTAGAAGGCAAAGTTTCAAATAATGTCACAAATGTCTCATCCATTTTTTAGGGACATAGAGGAAATGTGTATGTGGTATTTCAAAATGGATTGTCATTCTTCACATAGATAAATCCGTGTGAGTTCCTGACACTGATGCATGTCCAGGGATGACTTTTTAATTATTCTGATCACTGAATGTCACCAACAATGCTCCTAGGGTCCTACCTCACCAAGGAATTTTATCAAGATGATGGTGACGATAGAACCCTCATATGTATGATTGATTAATTTGGGCTTTTCATGTCCAGCAGCATTAGTAGCCATACAAGCTGTCCAAAGCATATATCAGCAATTGAGATGTGATCAACAACTTAGACAGTTCTCTTATCACAAGGCAAGATAATGATGGCTTCAATACACTTCAATATAGCCAGGGGAAAGTATGCATGTTCGCAGACAGCAAACATAAATAGAAGAGATTTCTTCCCTTAAGAGAGATTTGAGTCTCTTTGGCTTTTTGGTTTCTTGTCTGGAATCTATTCCTTGCACCTCCTGCATTCCTCAAGCCCCTTTTACTGTAACAGGGGCTCAGTTTCTAGAGAACTTACAAAGATAAATCAGTCTTCCAGAAAGATGAACAGCTGCTTACAATAGTTGGTTCAGGGTGTCAACAGGCACAGGGGAGAAGATCTAGGAGCCAGAGCAAGAATGCTAACACATGATGCCAGGATCTCAGCCAGGGGAGCTCATCAAGAGAACTGCTCCTTTCTTAGCATCTTCTTATAAAATCTAAATCATGTCTCTGCATGGACACATTGAGCATTAAGTCAGTGAAAAGATCAGTTCACCTCTACCACAAAGCAAGAGCCTTTTTCTCCAGGGACATTGTCTTTACCCAGGCTCCAAGGCCCTAGTGCTGTCAGCCTGGTTTCTAAAGGGAACATATTAATGTTTCTGGGTTTCTACTTTCTGTACCTTTCCCCAATTTGATTTGTAAAGAAAATGACACCAGCTTGATGTCTGTTGGCTTCTACCTAGACAGAACTGCCACATTTTGGCAGTCAGAACCAATGTACTTTCTATTTGAAGGACCCAGCGTTCAGCCTTCAGCCCCAAAATACACTACAGTTACTCCCCACTTAATGTCTTCTTGCTTAACATTGTTTTGATCTTACGTCAGTGCTCAATTACAGAACATGCTCCATTTAAAGTTGTGCAATGCTTCGCTATAACGTCGTTTGGCTGCCTGCTTTGTCCACAGCTGGCAGTCCCCCATCAGCTCCCCTACGCCCCCCCCCCAGTGCCTCCCATCCGCCAGCAGACCCCATGGATCAGCGCCTTCCGCCTCCTCCCCCGCCTCCTGCCTGCGGCAATCAGATGGCTTGCGGCGTTCAGGAGGGAGGGGGGAGGAGCGAGGACTCGGCGTGCAGGCTCCCCCTCCCTCCCTCCCCTGCCTCCCGAATGCCACAAGCCAGCTGATTGCAGTGGGCAGGAGGCAGGGGAGGGAGGAGGAGCCTGCGTGCCGAGTCCTCGCTCCTCTCCCCTCCCTCCTGCCCCCTGAATGTCGCAAGCCAGCTGATTGTCGCGGGCAGGAGGCAGGGAAGGGAGGGGGGAGGAGTGAGTATGCGGTGTGCAAAGTAAAGAGGGGGGAGAAGAAGAGGTGGGTTAAGGGTGGGGGTTTGGGGGAAGGGGTGGAGTGGGTGGGCTGAGGGTTGAGCCCTCCGCCCCTGGTGCTTGCAGAGTAGGGGAAGCTGCCGCTGCTGCTGCGCAACGTGCTTCTCCTAGCCTACAGCACCTTCAGCCTCCTTGCCTGCCTCATTGTCTCCAGTGCCAGTGGTAGGGTGACCAGATGAGGGTAAGAAAATATCGGGACACATGGTGGGGGGGGGGTGCCCGCCGGCAGAGCAAAAAAAACAAAACAACCACAGTGCTGCCGGCGGATATTGGGACAAAATGCGTCCCGACCAAAGATCGGTCAGGACACGGGACGGACACCGAAATATCGGGACGGTCACGATTTTATCGGGACGTCTGGTCACCCTAGCCAGTGGGCTGTGCCTGTGTGGGGTAAGGCGGGGGCACCTCCCAACTATAGTACTGTACTGTATGGCAAAAAAAAAAAATTCCCTGGAACCTAACCCCTCCATTTACATTCATTCTTATGGGGAAATTGGATTCGCTTAACATCTTTTCACTTAAAGTCGCATTTTTCAGGAACATAACTACAATGTTAAGTGAGGAGTTACTGTACTTGTCCAGGAGGATTTAAACATACATTCTTAAGGCCTACAGACAACTGAACTTCCCATAATCTCTAGGAATCAAAGCCACACACAAGAGTTGTGGTGACTTCCTTGGCTGAAGAAGCCTTTGAGTGTAGGACAGCTATTTGGTATTCCCTACATGCTTTTTCAAAAGACTACAGACTAAAGTTGCTATGTAGACAAAGCTCTTTGGGCAGGGACTTTGGCTATGCCTAGCACACTGTTGGTGCTATAAAGACAGCAATTAATAAGAAATAAAAATGAAATAATGAGCCTAGTTGCCTTTATGTGAGAAAAAAACAATGGAGCGTGGTTCTAGGAGGAAATCTCTGCAAAGTTCTCTGTGTGTAGTTTTCTCCAATTCATTCCTTTGTGAGGTGGAGTTTGGTACCTCACAAAATGAAAAAAGAGTTCTCGCCCCCCTGGATCCATAGATCTCTGGTGTTCCATATGAAGCTATGGCTATCACCACAGATGCTCCCTAACCTCCACACCACTGCCAGGAACTGGTGTAGGGCCAGACCTGAAGCTCCACTGGAGTTTACTCCACCACAAACTACACCTAGAAGTCTACATGAAGTATGTACATGGCGGAGGGCACAGAAATGTAATTGTAGTGTGAGATTTTTTTCAACAGATTCTCAATGGAACTTCAGGGTCAGTGTAGCAGGAATGTGTTTTGAACCTCCTCTTACCATTCACTCCCTTGTCCAACTATCTGCCCTCAAACTGCACGGGGGGCTCTCTTCAAGGATCACGATTGGGGATACGGTGCTATGGATACCCTTCTGCCAAGCCAATGGTGTGATAAATTACATGATGCACATGTACAGATCCCCCTGAGGATCTGAGAGAGACAACGAGACTAAAAAAATTTTAGTGACACAAATGCCTCTACAAACCTAGACTTTACTAGTCCTGGACTACAGGTTTTGTTGGTATTTTCTGCTCTTGTGATCTACAACTCATCTTTTTCATTCTTTCTCACTTCCCCCTCCCCCATCTGTATACTATTTCTATAACGGATTGCTATAATGATCACAGCCACTCAGAGATGGTGTAATAGAGGATGCAGAAATATAAGTTACTAGTTATCATTTTGCGCTGGTATTAAACCACTTCTAAATAACATACTTTGAAAGAATTTGTGAGCTGTGTTGACTCATTTTATTTTTATGGATGTTGTTCAGTTATTGAAAAGGTTAAAGTTGGCAACATTTGTAGATGATACAAAACTACTCAAGATACTTAAGTCCAAAGCAGACTGCAAAGTGTTACAAAGGAATCTAACAAAACTGGGTGACTGGGCAACAAAATGGCAGATGAAATTCAGTATTGATAAATGCAAAGTTATGCACATTGGAAAATATAATCCCAACTATACATATAAAATGATGGGATCTATATTAGCTGTTACCACTCGAGAGAGATCTTGGAGTCACTGTGGATAGTGGATAGTTCTCTGAAAATAGCCACTCAATGTGCAGCGGCAATCAAAAAAAGCTAACAGAATGTTGGGAATCATGAGGAAAGGGATAGATAATAAGACAGAAAATATCATATTGCCTGTATATAAATCCATGGTACGCCCACATCTTGAATACTGCGTGCAGATGTGGTTGTCCCATTTCAAACAAGATATATTGGAATTGGAAAAGGTTCAGAAAAGAGCAACAAAAATGATTAGGGGTAGGGAACAGCTTCCATATGAGGAGAGATTAATAAGACAGGGACTTTTCAGCTTGGAAAAGAGACTACTAAGGGGGGGGGATATGATAGAGCTCTATAAAATCATGATTTGTGGAGAAAGTAAATAAGGAAGTGTTCTCATAATACAAGAACTAGGCAGCAGGTTTAAAACAAACAAAAGGAAGTATTTTTTTCACACAACACACAGTCAACCTGTGGAACTCTTTGCCAGAGGATGTTGTGAAGGCCAAGACTATAAAAAGGTTCAAAAAAGAACTATATAAATTCATGGAGGATAGGGCCATCAATGGCTATTAGCCAAGATGGGCAGAGACGGTGCCCCTAGCTTCTGTTTGCCAGAAGTTGGGAATGGGCAACAGAGGATGGATCACTTGATGATTGCCTGTTCTGTTCATTCCCTCTGAGACACCTGGCATTGGCAACTGTCAGAAGACAGGATACTGGGCTAGATGGACCTTTGGCTGTTCTTATGTTCTTTAAGTTCTTATGCTGTGGTTAATGAACCATTAACAGTGTAAGTTTGGTACATATGCAGCAAGAAAAAAAAAAAACCCCTGGAAGTCACAACAGGAGCATGAAAGAAGAGAACATGAAACAGTGCCAGAAATCTTCACTGGTGATTGGTTACTGGTGCAGTAATACCACTGGCCGGTGAAATTCCTAGAGTTTTCTTCTATAACTGGATACATTGTGAAGTCATAAGCTAGTTACAGATCTTCGCTCCTGGTAAAACAATGGGATGTCCCTACATCTTTGTTGAATAAGCATTAAATAAAGGTTAGAAAGGAAACCATGTCTTATGGGAGAGGTTAGTTAGTAATAATCTTGTTCTGGACACAAATTTAAGGCTATTTTTAGTCTAATGCATACAGAACTCACTGCAATTCTATTAATGCAGAATGCCAACAATTTAGAAATCTGCCCTGAGCACCCATATTTGGTATTGTACTCAATACAGTTCAAGTCCTGTTGATGCTGACAAAAAAAATCTCAAAACCTATGTGTGATCTGTTTGTAGTCTGAGTACAAAAAGCCTCCAATGTAGGAATATTTTATAATGATCCTTTGAGTCCCATGATATACAGTGCTTTATTTGTAAGAGGTGCCGGGGATTAAGCATTTAGGCGCCGGGGCTCAAGAAAATTTTTTACTTTCATAACTGATGCGGCAAGCCCAGAGGTGCCAGAACTATGAACTGCCAAGCCTAGAGGTGCCGGGGCTCAGCCCTGGCACAAATTAAGCACTGATTATACATCCTAAAAGAAATTACTAGACCCTTTACTTGATCTAGCAATGACAACTTGGGATTTCAAAAATGTGTATTACTTGTATCTGTAAATTAGTTTAATCAATTACATCTTCTGAAAAATGTTTATGATGACACAAACTAAACCAATTTACTTTATCAGGCTGTTAAACCAATACTGCATGACAAAATTATTTTACACGTGGCAAGTGCAAAGAAGTGCAGTTTTTCTGTTGGATTCTGAGAAGATCTTACTATGAAGGTTAAAATTATACAGCATCATAACGCAGATTTCCTTAATTCCTCATAAAATCTTGCAGAATCCTATAAACCCTAATTTGCAGGTATTTCACTTTTCAGAACCAGTAGGTGTAATTCTCTCAAGAGATGGTGCCAGGTTGTATGCAGTACTTGGTATCATGGCAGAATTCTTCAGTGTAATGAATACAGCCCTGTCTATAGCAGTCTATGGATATGTCTGTTTTGTTTTTTCAGTAAATCGTGTTTTTATTACACAAATTCAATACTTTATGGTTCATTATTATTATCTGCTAAGAATTAACTGTGTGCTCAGTGCTATATCTTCAGATAGTGATTATGCTCAAATGCACATTGACATTTCAATGATTACCACAATTTTATAGAAAACTGAATTAAAAGGGACATGTCTTGATTTTAAAGCTCATTTATTTGACCAACGCCCCCCCCCACCCCAATCCTATGATATAGTCTTAGACTTTATAGACTTCTGTGCCTTTAAAAGTGCTAAAATAAAGGGAATGCGATTTTACTCTTAATTTCTCTTCTTTCCATTTCTTGGTGCAATTAAAAAGTAGGAGATAACACAACTGCTCATTTCTTAAAGTTATATATTAATTTTGTCAACTACCCAGTCAGAACCTGTAAGGCACAAGGAATAAAAAAGGGAGGAAATTTTGGTCCAGCCTCATTCTGATCCCCCTAAAATAAAATTAAAATATTACCTGGATACAGGAAACCAAGCAATGGTTTTCTGCATTACTTAGCCACTGTACCAATCTCACTGCATCTAGATAGCAACATATTAGAACAGCATGACCATCTGAACGTGGGAGGTAAGGATATTTTCACACCCCTTAGAATATAACAGCTGGACAGTGTGCAACCAACATTCTCTTAGCTTGTCTCACTAGCACTAATTTTAAACATCTGCCAGGAGGTTTAGTCACATCTTTTTTTAAGGAGGATGAAGAGATTAATGATGGAGATGAGTGCGGAGACATAGACATAGCAGTTCAGCAAAGCACATACATCACACTTAGAGGTCCTAATAGCTAGCATTACAGATTGGGCCAAACTCATCCCTGATGTAACTCTATTAAATTCAGTGGAGTTATACCAGGGATGTAGTTGGCCATAATTATTTTATATATAAAATGCGTACACCTACAGAGAGAGAAGCCTATATGTGCGTGTATATACATGTGTGTCTGTGTGTAACTACATTACAAACAGTAAGGTTGCAAAGTCAAACAAGAATTAGGAAATGCCAGAATTAAGGTTAATTAATAAGGTAAATTTAGCATATTGATATAAGTGTTACAAACTCAGTACGGTATATAAACTGTGTATGGTGAGCTACAAACAATTAATAAAAATCCAGTCTATTTTGAATTAATACAATACAAAATAAGAGGTGTGTGACTAGGAGCAGACCATTGTACATCTGATAAAGAGGACAAGAGGATGCCAGGGAGGGAATTCAAGTGATGGGGGTGACATGCATGGGGAAGCACCAAATAAGATGATTTTTGCTATGATGATTTGATTAGATGGGAAAATAAGTGTTGGGTGTGTGTGTGTGGAAAGGAGGCTACTGTAGTCAGGACAGCAAGGAAAGGATGGATTTTTAGAGCTATTATAGAAGGAGAAAGAACAGTGACGGGCTGTATTAAGGGAATGACAGAGAAGTTGAAGAGGACAGTGAGGTTATGAGTGAGGGTGATGGGAGGACAGTGCCATTATTGAAAATAATAGGAAAAAGAGGAGAAAAGAAAGATTAGGAGAAAGAAATGTGGATTGTGACACAATGAGTTTGGGACAGAATTGGGACACCCAGAAGGAGATGCTGGAGAGACAGTTGCAGATGTATGACTGGACAGTTGGAGCCCATGCACACTACAGTTAAAAATAAATCACAAAACCACAATATAGTGGCAAAGTGAAGTCTGACAGGTAGGGTTGCCAGGCATCCAGTTTTCAACCAGAATGCCCAGTTGAAAAGAGACCCTGGCAGCTCCGGTAAGCACCACTGACCAGGCTGTTAAAAGTCTGGTTGGCCGCCCGCAGCAGGGCAGGCCTGGCTCTGTGCAGCTCCCGGGAAGCTGCCAGCATCTCCCTCTGGCTCCTACACATGGGGTGACCACAGGGGCTCTGCGCACTGCCCCCGTCCCGAGTGCTGGCTCTGCAGCTCCCATTGGCCAGGAATCATGGCCAATGGGAGCTGTGGGAGCAGCACCTGCAGGCAAGGGCAGTGCACGGAGCCACTTGGCCACGCCTCTGCCTAGGAGCCAGAAGGAAATGCTGGCCGCTTCCTGGGAGCTGCCTGAGGTAGGTGCCACCCACAGCTCGCACCCCGAACCCCCTCCCACACCCCAACCCCCTACCCCAGCCCTGAACCCCCTCCTGCACCCAAACTGCTTTCTGGAGCCCGCACTTCACACCCCCTCCTGCACCCCAATCCCCTGCCCCAGCCCTGAGCCCCCTCCTGCACCCAAACCCCTCATCTCCAGCTCCACTCCAGTGCCCGCATCCCCAGTCAGAGCCCTCATTTCCTCTTGTACCCCAACCCCCTGCCCCAGCCCGGTGAAAATGAACGAGGGTGGGAGAGAGCGAGCGACATAGGGAGGGGGGGATAGAGTGAGCTTGGACGGGGCCTCGGAGAAGGAACCCGGCCTCGGGGGTAAGGGTGTGGCAGGGGCATGGTGTCAGGGGCGGGGCAGGGCAAGGGTCTTCAGTTTTCTGCAAATAGAAAGTTGCTAACCCTATTGAAAGGACCAAAACCATTTTTCTGGAACACACCTAAAGAGCTGGACGTGGAGAAGGGTGCCAGTGACTGCGGTGAGGGCTCTGTCAGTAAAGCTGAATTAAAGCAGAAAAAAAATAGCAGAAAAAGAAAAATCAGATGTAGAGGGCGTATAAAGCATGCTTGAGAATGCCAGAGGGTAAATGGGAGAAGGAAGAGGGAGTGTAGTTGGAGAAACAGGTGGCTATGAGGGACAATTTCTTTAGCATAGGAAAAGAAGAATGTGCCTGAAGGCAGCGGGGAAACAGGCAGAAAAGAGAGAGAGCAGTTAAGGAAATGGGAGGACATGAGACAGGAAACAAGGACGTACATGGAGACTGGAATGGAAAGGGTCAAGGGTGCAGGCTGTGGGGTTTTGGAATCTCTGGAAAAGGAGGACAGAGCTGAAGGCATGGGAGGGAGCAGTGAAAGGAAAAGTGGATAGCACTAATCTTGTCATTAATGTACTTGCCATCTCCTGAGAAGAGAGGCAGGATAAGGAGGAGGAGTGGAATGCAGTGTTAAAGACACACAGACCTGGAGAAGATCTGATATGCATAGGAAGTGTGGGAGTTAATCTAGGAGGAGGAGCAGAGCACTTTAGGAAGGAATAGAACAGAGCTGAAGGCAATTGTGCTTAATGTAACACAAACTAATGAAAAATAAGACTCCCACACCTTAAAAGAGCAGGTACACAAGCGCTACTAGCACTAACCAATCAATCAAACGAATTAGGGCAGAACTGAGACTGTCCTGCCCAAGGCCAAATTGCTCCCTGGGATGTGAGCACCTGGGAATGACAGTGACTTAAAAAATGAAATGGAAAACAAAGGGTCAATGGAGGTCCAAGAAGATGTATTTGAGAGAGTACAGTGTGGGAAGTGAGAGTCCATTCCCACTAATGGATTCCAGCCCTTCTAGGCAACCCACAAACCATACCTTACAATGGGACAGGAAAACTATTATAAAGATCGTCCAAAAGCCTAAGCAAAGAAAGAGTCCTTCAGTGCTGGACAAGCAACACAATATTAGCCACATTAATGGCTCTGTGAAATAACCTTTGACATTTGTAAACCGATCACATAATTTAGTCCTCCTCAACCCAACCCTTCAAAAACATCCACAATAGAAATTCAGCAACCAATCAGCATAATAAACAACTCATTTCAATCTTATCCAACTTGAGTCAGAGTTTGTTTTCTAACATGGGATGATTTCTCTCTCTTTCTCTTTAGGTAAATTAATTGCAACTTCTGTATTTTGGGAATATAGCAAGGCTGGGGCAATCTTAGTGGGAGTGTCTGGAGGGAAACATAGGGGCACAGAAGCCACAGCCTGCTAATGACAGCCTGCCTTGCTCTGCAGTCCTGCACCATTAGTCTCCCCATAATCCCAAAGAGTCCATTAATCCTATTTTGGCAGAACTGGCGTATCATTTGAGAAAGAAGGCATTCCAGCATCCCATAAAACTTCAAATTCCTTCCTTGCCTGAACAGTTGTAAGAGTTATTTTGACTTCCAGAGGTGACCAGGAATGAAAGTATCTTTCCATGAATTCTCCTGACAGCAGAAGGAAGAAAAGAGGGAAGAACAAATGACAAAGGAACAGCCAAAAAAACAAAAAAAAACAAAACAACCCAACATTCCCCCTCCCCTCAAAAAACTCCCCCCCCCCCACACACACACATTTCCAAAAATCTTAGTGATGCTGACTCTATGTGGAGCTTTAGTAATTCTCACTTTATTTTCAAAATGATCAATTGGAGGCACTGTTACCTTTAATGATTGCTGGGGGAATCACTCACTCTGAATTTTGTTACCTGTAATTTGTTGGAGACAGCCTCAATTTTTCTTTTCAATGGTAGTTAACAAGGCTCAACACTACACATTTTTTACTGCTGCAAATCCAAACTTTTTGTGATCTCAGAATTAACCCTCTGAATGCCTAATTCTGGCCATAAAATGGAGAAGACTGACATAACTCCCAAAAGAACCATATCCACACTTTCCAAAGTCCTCAGTCATTAAAACAATAAAATAAAATAATTCCCTTAGAAGCTGAAGTATTATTGTGGGGCATGATTCACCCAGTGTCAGCATCTAAAACCAAAGAGGTGTCTGACTTACCAGACTGACTAAACACTGTGAGGAAGATAATAAAAAGTGTGTATAGAAACTAAGAGCTCAGCAGGGTGCATCAACACTTCACTCCACATGGGGCATGCATAGCCTTGGAATGGTATTTAAAAAAAATAATTTAAAAAAATCAAAGATACTAGAATTGGTAAAGACCTTTTAGTTCATGTTGCCTGTATGTCCCTGGCAATACAGGATTGATCCCCACAATATACTTGTAGGTCTTTGTCCAGTTTTGCTTTGGAAGAAACTATCAATGGAGCTTCTAACGCATTCTGTGGAAAACTATTCCACAGCCTAATAGACCAATATGTTATAATTTATTTTTCCTGATATTCAGCCTGTTTTTTCCAGTGCTCAGTGCCATCTCATTATTTCTAGTTCATATCTCTGTGGACACCTTAAAACCATTCCTCTTCCTCCATGTTGATGGCTTTGAATTTCTCAGAGACTGCTGTTACTGGATTTATTCCTGCTCATCACCACTTAGTCAAGTTAAACATATTTTGTTCTTTCCACCTACATTTATTTTGTTTCTCTTTTCTGACTTTCCTTCAAGTTCTGGAATTGGGGAGCCCAGAAGTACACACCTTACACAGACACTCACAGCATCTATATTCACTAAGGGTCTAACTTATTCAGGGACTTTTCTATTTTTTTTTCTGTCCTCACTGGTGTTTGCAGCATGTTACATTTAGTATGACTGTGACGGGGTGTACTGGCCCCACACTGGAGCGGAAGGGGTTAAAGCAGCACTCTTAGCAGCAGAAGCCAGGGCACTTCGACCCGGCTGGGCATGCGCCAACTGCTGCTGCAGTATAAAAGGGAGCAGCCTAGCTCAGTCTGTGGTGGCCATCAAGGAGGAAGGATGCACCTTGCTGGCTCCAGCTGAGGAGCGGCCGGGATTCCAGACTGTGGGTGCAGGAGATGTCAAGGCCCAGGCACTTGTGGATGCCCCAGGGAGATTGCAGTCACCACCTGAGGAACTCAGACACTCTGAAGACACCCTGACTTCAACTGCAGGAGTCATGGCAGGAAGTAGCCCGGGAAGAGGCTAGACAGTGTCCTAGCAGCAGTTGGTGGGTTGTGGGTAGATTCCCTGCTGACTTAGTGGTGAACCCATTTGCCACTACCAGGGCCCTGTAGTGGGAACTGGTGGAGTAGGGAACCTGGGTCCCCTTATCTGGCTTCCCCCTTATGGGGGTGGTCCACTGGACCACTGACTCTGGCCAGTGGGCCCTGCTTCCCTCCAGCCTGGGGGAGCCCTATTAGCTTTAACTGTGGGCCTACCACTCCCTTGCCCCACCCCTAGGGGGATGGGGTGTACTGGTGCTGTGACAATGACTATCAGTTAATTTTCTCAATATGACATCTACCCCTTTGTGATGAAGTGTGACTGTTCTTAATGTTTCCTCTGAATACTGTAGGCAGGGGCGGCTCAAGGCACCAGCGCACCAAGCGCGTGCCTCAGGTGGCAAGCCGCGGGGGGCGGCCTGCCGGTCGCTGTGAGGGTGGCAGTCAGGCTACCTTTGGCGGCCTGCCTGCAGGAGGTCCGCCAGTCCCGCGGCTTCGGCGGCAATTCGGCGGCAGGTACGCCAAATCCGCAGGACCGGCGGACCGCCAGCAGGCATGCCACCAAATCCTCGTTACCAGCGGACCTCCTGCAGGCATGCTGCCGAAGCCTGCCTCACTGCCGTGCTTGGGGCGGCAAAATACAAAGGAATCAGGTAACCTCCTGTCCCAGGAAAGGGACAAAGGCCAGAGGAGGAGGGGCTGGAGGGTGAGTCAGTTTGGAGCTGGCTGGGAAAATGGAGGGGAGCCCAGATGGGGCTCGGGCCTCCCTGGGGCCCCCAAGATGGACCTAACTCAGGGGGTCCTGTGGTCTGTACCTGCAAGACCTGTCTTGGACTGTGTTCCTGTTGTCTAAATAAACCTTCTGTTTTACTGGCTGGCTGGTGAGAGTCATGGTGAATTGCAGAAAGCTGGGGGTGCAAGGCCTTGTCTCCCCCAAACTCTGTGACACCCTTGTAACACTAAGATCCCTCAGGTATGGCAGCTGACTCAATGGCTATGCAGACTGCAGTCAGCTTTTTCACAGCCCTTTTGGGGAGGAAATAATTAAGATTCACTGTTGACAGGGTTTTCTGACTGTTTCATTATTCCTGCTTCCACTTCCCTTTAAGGCTACATTTTTTGTGTGACTCATTGCTCAAAAGCTGTGTCTCTTCATTCTGGGCGTCCTTAGCCAAATTATCTCTCAGCTGTTCAACTCAAGGCTACAATCCCAGCCAGGTCTCAAGGATTTTTTTTCCAAGGAAGTCTCTCACCATAGCAGCATCCTGTCTGTCTTTCAACATATCAACCTCTCTCTCTCTCTTTCTCTTTGGGAAGTTTTGTATCATGTCCTTCTTTCCAAGGGAGTTTCATTATGCTGTATGGGATACCCAAGTTTCCCTGTTCTCTCTAATGATGTCCAATATCCAGCAGTGGGAATACAAGTCTGTACAAATTTAGCTAGGCCACCTTTGGAATCAGTTTGTTGACAATCCCAAGAGTAAAAGTTCTTCACCTAGAAATTACAGAAAGGTTCAGAAGTGTAATATGAAATTATAAATTGTATACTTTATAAACTAGGTATTCATAAGCAACACTTAGACTGACATAACTTAGCTGAGGGATGGGCCCAGTACACAACTGGATCAAGATTAGGGAGCAAGAGGCCCCCTGCTCCAGAACTGCACTGTGTGTTCCTCAGCCATAGCCTAAGACACAGGCTTTTCATCCCCCAGGTAGAGTACATTGAAGTATTTCAATATGAGAGTGGCAAAGTCATGGATAATTATTGTAAAGTCTGTATCGAACAGGAAAATTTGCAACCTATATAAGTGCACATGAGGGAAAAAGAACTCTTGGCTGCAACAGTTATATGGACATCCAGCAGCTGTCCAAGTCCAAGGCCTAATAGTTCCACAATCTAGGAGTGCTCCATAAACAAAGGGGGAAACTCTCTGTTATTCTCTTAAGCTGATTACCCTGTCCCAACACCATCACCTTAGTGTTATTTAGAATGAGCCTTAAAGCAGCTGGCTCTCTTCCGAGCTCCAGTCTCAGCCAAATAATGGGACTGGCCAGCTTCATTTCATGAAAGAGGTGCAGACTTGAGATTCAACCAACAAATTGGTTATGCTGCAAGCCAAACTGTCTTGCCATCCGTCCTAGTGGCTTCCTGGGCACACTGAACAGGTGGGGCAAAAGAAAAGAACTGTACGAATGCCCCACAACAGAGACCACCTGGGGCAGATCAGTATCAACTGATATTACCATTTTAGCTCCTCTCTTGGAGAAGAGAAAACCTAAGTGCAGATATAAAGTTGCTAACCATCCCAAACCTATTCCAGATAATTAATAAATATATTGAGGGAGATTTTCAAAGGTACAAATGGCAGTTAGGTACCTAACTTCCACTGACTTGCGAGGAGACAAGATAGCCACAACAGATGCAGCGAACAGTAAAGTTTGAAAGGAAGTTCAGAGAGGCAGTATGAGAGGCTTTCCTTCCAGGTTCAGCTTTACATGGAATTTCAAGATGGCCAGGGATGGAACAGTGGTGGTGACCTGCAATGGGTATGACAAGTTCTCTTTCCTGCCTGAACACTGAAGGGATTTCATATGCATGAAATGCAAGTTGGTTGCTGTGCTGGAAAAGAAGATTCTTTGATTGGAGGGGCAAGTAAAGATGACACTGTGAATTAGAGAAACTGATGAGTTCCTAAATAGTCAGATTCAGGAAACATCAGTACTCCACATTCAAGGAAGGAAGAAGCTGGCCACCAACGAGTCAGAGAGAGAGGCAGTCAGAGAGGAGGCCTGGGAGTTTGTAACCACCAGAGGCAGGAGGTCACAGTGGCATTCTACTCAGCTGGAGATAGACAAGTACAGGCAAGCTATGGCCACCAGAGAAAAGAGGCAGGGGAGGAATTGCACACAGCTAGAAGTTTCCAATTGATACCCAGGTCCTCAATGTGAAAAGTGTGGAAGATTCTTCTTAAGATACAGCTGGTCCACAGGAACAGAGAGGTATACAGGACATACTTGTGGATGGCAGCTTGGCCCAGCCAGCAAGAAAATCAAGCATGTCCACAAAGAGTTCTCCAGTAATCCAAGGAAGATATATTATCCTTGCTGGGATTCAATACACAGAAGAATTGAAAGAACATTCTGCAAGATTCAGGCAGACAACAGGATGGTGTGCTGTCTTCCACAAGACATCAGTCTAAAATTAGATAGACTTTTGAAGTGGATGCAATGGATCCACTGGTTATAGTTCATACTGGCACTAATAACACTGCATCACAGGATATCTCACAGATGGGAGATGACTTCGGGGAACTTGGAAATGTGCTGAAGAAGAATGTCCAAGCAATCTTCATGGAGATCCTTCTTGTCCCATGGGGGGGTGGGGGTGGGGGGAAAGAGAGAGAGAGAGAGGGCAGAAAATTCTGAAAGTGAACTGCTGGTTAGGTAAGTGGTGGAGGGTTTTGGTGTTGTAGACCATTAATCCACCTTCTATGGGGAGAGAGGGTTGTATGATTTGAATAGCCTTCATCTCAGTAGAAGGGGGACCAATCTTCTTGGGAACAAACTGGCTAGAATAGTCAGGAGGGCATTAAACTAATAACAAAAGGGACTGGTTAAAAGAGGGAAGATATGAGCATTCAGCACAAGAACGGAATTAATCAAGGAACCAAAGACACGAAGAGAATAAATAATGTAAATGCCTATACCCAGGCTCCTAGCACTGGTGTAACAAACAAAAGGAATTGTAATTGCTCATTTATTAGCATAAATTGGATCTAGTTGGTATTAATGAAACCTGGTGGGATGGTTCCCGTGACTGGAACATCAAAATCAATAGTTATAACCTATTCAGGAAAGATTGAATAGGCAAAAGGGGACGGTGAGTGGCACTCTGTCAAAAATGGCAATGCCTCCTTCGGACTCACTGACAACTTGCAAGAAAATGAACTTGAATGTTTATGGATCAATGTCTTAACAGATAAAACATCTGATGGGGCATTACTTGGGGTCTGCTACAGATAAACAAATCACAGTAGGGAACAGGATGACTGTTTCCTAATATACCTGTCTATAATATGTAGGGGGGAAGAAGTGTGTGATTATGGGGAATTTCATTTAAGTAACATGCTAACAGTCTCAAGCTGCCAGTACTAAAACATCCTTGGAATTTGTAAATGTTATATATGACAATTTCCTAACTCAAAAAGTGCTGCAAGCAACATGGGGGGAATTTTATAATTTGACCTCATCTTGTCAAATAAAGAGGAACTGATCATAGAACTAAAAATTAATGGTAACTTAGGTACAGGTAATTATGATTTGATCACATTTATAATGTGCAAACAGAATAAAGGCCAGATCAGTGATACATACATACATATATATATATATATATATATATACTTGGTGCTATGAAAGGGCCAATTTCACAAAGTTGAAAACAATTATGAACGTGATCTGCTGGGAGTAAAAATTTAATCAGAAAAATGTGAATGATAATTAGGAATTGTTTAAGAACACTTTACTAGATGCCTAAAAAGCCACAATCCCGCAGCTGAGGAAGGAGGCCATACAGGTTAAAAAAATGACCTAGTTTAGAGGAGGAGTGAAGCTATAAAAATAATATATAACAAGTGGAAGAAAGATAGGGTGACCAGATAGCAAGGGTAAAAAATCAGGACGGGGTTGGGGGATAATGGGAGCCTATATAAGAAAAAGCCCCCAAAATCGGGACTGTCCCTATAAAATTGGGACATCTGGTCACCCTAGAGAAAGAGGAAGTTGATAGTAATGAATATAAATCAGAAGCTAAGCATTTTAGAAAATTGGTAAGGGAAGCAAAGAAAGACAAGGTGAAATCTACTGCCAGCAGGGTCAGAGGACAATTAGGAGTTTTTTTAAGAACAGGAAGAAAAACAACAAGAACAATGTTATTGGTCCATTACTAGATGGAAATGATAGAACTAGCAATAATAATGCAGAAAAAGTAGAAGTGTTCAATAAATATTTCTGTTCTGGATTTGGGAAAAAAAAACAGATGATGTAGTCATATCATATGATAAAACTAATATGATATGTTAACACTTTTTCTATTCCACTAGTATCTCAGGAGGATGATTTGGTGGAGACAGTTGGGAGACGCTCATGTAATCTCCATGCCTGATTTCAATATTGAGCAGAAGGAAAATCAAGTAAGAGGAAACAGCAATGGGGAAAAGAACAATAGAGGGAAGGAGAATGGACAACAAGAGGAAAGAGAGTGCCAATAGCAATGACATTAACAGTCAGATAGGTGATACTGGCAGTAGAATGAGTGTACCTAATCGGGCAAGGAATCTGGGTGTAGCCAAGCAGAAACAAGTAAGATGCCTGAACATCAGTGCAAGGAGCCTGGATAACAAAATGGAGGAACTAGACCTCATGCAGGAAGTGAAATCAGATATTATAGGAATAATAGAAACATGGTGGAATGGTAGTCATGACTGGAGTACCGGTATTGAAGGGTATGTGCTGTTCGAAAAAAGCCAGAAATAAAGGTAACGGTGGTGGAGTAGCATTGTATATTAATGATGAGGTAGACTGTAACAAAAAATAAAAAAATGGAAAAAAAAATAAACTGAAGTGATGGAATGGATAAAACAATCTGTTTCAGTCAAAAATCACTTTGGGGAAGAAGGTAACAGTTACCACTACCACTGGGTTAGTGCTTGGGGTATGCTACAGACCCTGAGGATTCAATCAGGATATGGATAGAGACCTCTAATATTTTTAATGAAATAAATATTACTGGAAATTGTGTGATTATGGTAGACTTTAATTTCCTATATATAGATTGGAGGACAAGTGCTAATAATCATGGTAGGGCCCAGATATTCCCGAATGAGAGAGCCAACAGATTTCTTCAACAAATAGTCACCAAACCAACAAAGAGGTGATGCCATTTTAGATTTAGTATTGGTAAGTAGCGAGGACCTCATAGAAGTTCCAGTGATCATGAACTAATTCAGTATAAACTAAATGGAAGGATAAACAAAAGTAGGCCAGTAACTAGGGTCCTTGATTCAAAAGGGCAAACTTAAAAAAATGAAGGGAATTAGTTAAGAACTGAACTCAAAGATCTGAATGCGGAGGAGACTTGGAAATACTTTAAGTCAAAGTTGCAAAGCTATCTAAAGCCTGTATCCCAAGCAAGAGGGGGGAAAAAACATAGGAAAAGGGTTGCAGACCAAACTGGATGAACAAGGATCCCAAATAGGTTATTAAGAGAAAGAAAAAAAGCCTACAAAGAACGGAAGATGGGATGAATCAGCAAGGAAGGCTACCTTTTGGAGGTTAGAAAGTGTAGGGGGAAAATTGATAACTGCCAAAGGCCAAACAGAGTTGGGTCCTGCACACAGGAAATTAAAATCAATAGTAAAGGGTTCTTTAAGAATATAGCTGATTTTCTAGACAAAGAAAATGCAATAGATCTAATCTACGTTGATTTCAGTAAGGTATTTGATACAGTTCCTCATGGGAAATTATTGGTTAAACAGGACAAGATGCAGATTAATACAAGAATTGAAAGGTGTGTAAGGAATTGGTTTAAGGGAGACTACAACAGGTCTTACTGGGGAACTGTCAAGCTGGAGGAAAGTTTCTACTGGAGTTTCTCAGGGATCAGTCTTGGGACCAATCTTATTTAACATTTTCTTTCATGACCTTGGCACAAAAAGTGGGAGTGTACTAATAAAATTTGTGGATGACACAAATTTGGGAGGAATTGTCAATATGGAAGAAGGACTGGAATATCATAATCCAGTTTTTTGTAATAGAAATGGGACAATTTAATAGTGCAAAGCTCAAGGTTATGCACTTTGGAATTAACAACAAGAATTTTTGCAATAAACTGGGGATGTATCAATTGGAAGCGACAGAGGAGGAGAAAGACCTGGGGGTATTGGTTGATCACAGGATCACTATGAGCTGCCAAAGTGATGCAGACATAAAAAAGTCTAATGCAATCCTAGGATGCATCCAGCAAGATATTTCCAGTAGAGAGAGGGAAGTGTTACCATTATAAGAGGCACTGGTGAGACCTCATTTGGAATAGTATGTGCAATTCTGATCTACCATGTTTAAGAAAGATAAACTCGAACTGCAACAGGTGCAGAGAAGGGCTACTAGGATAAACAGAAGAACGAAGAACCTACCTTATGAGAGAAAATTTAAGGAGCTTGGCTTGTTTAGCCTAACAAAATGAAGGCTGAGGGGAGATGGATAAATACCAGGGAGGGAAAGGAGTTACTTAAGTTAAGCACCAGTGTTTGCATAAGAACAAATGGATATAAACAGGCCAGCAACAAGTTTAGGCTTGAAATTAGATGAAAGATTCTAACCACTACAGAAGTGAAGTTGTGCAACAGCCTCCCAAGGGGCATAGTTGAGGCAAAACACCTAACTGGCTTCAAGACAGAGATAAATTTATGGAGGGGATAGTAGGATGAGATTGCCTACAATGGCATGTGACTCATCAGTGACTGATAGTAGCAAATATCCCCAACAGCCAGAGATGGGACACTAGATGGGAAGGTCTCTGAGTTAATAAAGTGAATTCTTTCCCAGGTGTCTGGCTTGATGACATGCTCAAGGTCTTACTGACTACCTTATTTTGGGTTGGGAAGGAATTTCCCCCTTGATTAGGTTGGCAGAGACCCTGATGGGGTTTTCACCTACTCTGCAGTATGGGGCACAGGTCACTTGATGTTTAAACCGAAGTAAATGGTGGATTTTCTGTAATTTGAAGTCTTTAAATCATGATTTGAGGTCTTCAGTAACTCAGCCAGAGGTTATGGATCTATTACAGGAGTGGATGGGTGAGGTTCTGTGGCCTGTGATGTGCAGGAAATCAGACTAGATAATAACGACAGTCCCTTCTGGTCATAAAGCCTATGAGGATGTTCAACAGCAACTACGATTTTAAATCAGCATGTCGGGATAGCTTGTGAGAGATATAAAAGAGCTTGCTGAGGAGCTCATCGGAACATTAATTTTGAATTGCAATAAGTCTTGGGGAAATGGGGATATTCCAGAAAACTGGAAGAAAGCTAAGGGTGTGCCAACAGTTAAAAAGGGAAACAGAATGATCTGGGTAGTTATAGGCCTGTCAGCCTGATATTGATCCTAGGCAAGATAATGGAGTGGCTGATATGGTACTCAATAAAGAACTAAAAGAAGGTAATAAAAATTAATGCCAGTCAACATGGGTATACGGAAAATTAAAATGCTATCTTTTTTTGAGGAGATTCAAAGTTTGGTTGATAAAGATAAGTAGTGATGTATTATACTTAGACTCCTGTAGGCATTTGACTTAGTATCACATGATATTTTGATTTAAAAACTAAAAAGATATAAAATTAAAATGGCACATATTAAATGGCCTAACTGCTGGCTAACTGAAAGGTCTTAAAATATAATTTTAAACTGGGAATCACCACAGGTGTTTTTCTACACCTGTGGTGATTCCCAGCTTACAATTATATTTTAAGACCTTTCAGTTAGCCAGCAGTTAGGCCATTTAATATGTGGGGTTCCCCAGGGATTGGTTCCTGGCCCTACACTACTAAACATTTTTATTAATGACCTGGAAAAAAAATCATCACTCTTGCTGTGGGGGAGTGGTAAATAATGAAGAGGAGACGTCACTGATACACAGTGATCTGGATCTCTTGGTAAGCTGGGTGGAAGCAAACAATATGCATTTTAAAATAGCTAAATGTCAAGGCATATATCTAGGAATAAAGAATGCAGGCCATACTTACAGGATAGGGGGACTCTAACCTGGGAAGCAGTGACTCTGAATAAGATTTGTGGGATGTGGTGGATAATCAGCTGAATTTGAACTTCCAAAGCAATGCTGTGGCCAAAAGAGTTAATGTGATCCTTGAATGCTTAAACGGGAATATAAAGTAAGAGAGTGCTATTTTACCTCTGCATTTTGGTACTGGTGTGACTGCTGCTGGAATATGGTGTCCAGTTGTGGTGTCCACAATTCAAGAAGGATGTTGAGAAATTGGAGAGGGTTCATAAAAGAGCCACAAGAATGATTAAAGGATTTTAAAAAATGCCTTATAGTGACAGACTCAAGGACCCCAATCTATTTAAGAAAGAACATTGAGGGATAATTTGATTACAGTCTACAAATACTTATGGGGGGAACAAACAATTATTAATAGGCTCTTCAATCAAGTGGAGACAGCTATAACATGATCGAATGATTGCAAGGTGAAGCTAGACAAATTCAGATTGGAAAGAAGATGTAAATTTTTAACGGTGAGAGTATTTAACCTTTGGAACAAGTTACCAAGAGTCATGGTGGAGTTGTCATCACTGACAAATTTTAAATCAAGATTGGATGTTTTTCTAAAAGATATGCTCTAGGAATTAATTTTGGGAAGTTTTATGTTCTGTGACTTACAGGTCAGACTGGATGATCACAGTAGTCCCTTCTGGCCTTGAATATGGGAGTTAGGAGCTTACAGGCTCCTGAGACTTTGAAAATATCCCTAATAAAGTAAAACTGGGCCTTTCACACATCTGTCACTCCCTAGTCTATCTCACCCTAGTTCAATGTATTCCATTAATTATTGTTTATGGTTTCTCAGCCTTCCAGTTGAAATGACAGTGCTCCACGTGATGAGCCAATTAGAATTAATTTTTCAAGTAATGTTTTGACAGACACTTTGTCTAATACATTACTAAAATCCCTGTACTATGATACCTACTGCATTTCCTCTATATATGTAGTAGTTTTGTCACAATGTCCAAGAAGTGATCCAGGTTACCTCACATGATTTAATAAACTTTTGAATTGTTTTGGATTCAGAAAAGAGAGAAAAAAAAGGGTTCAACCAGATATACATGTGTAATGGCTTCATGTCATAACATTTTTACAATGAAGACTTCCTCTCTGTGAAATGAGAGTGTAATATTTTAGCATACATTTTAAACTCTTGATGCTAATATGACATACAAGTTTCCAAATTTTATACTTTTGTATTACAACCCCCCGCCTCCCCCAAAAAATTAGCTATATGCCCCACTTTGATTTATACAGTGTCAAAAACAACATCCCACAGGGTTATTTCCTTTCTTAAGGTTTCACTTGCTTTTTTCCTACTCTAAAGGTCAAGATCAGACATGAAAACTTTAATTCTATAAAGGAAAGAAAGAAAGAAAATCTGCAGTCCATTTGTCCTAGGGTCACAGATAAGAATCCCACAAAGTGTTTGTGTTTGATCTTGAACTTCAGCTGGATTCAGCTGCTCCCCCATAAGAATCCATAAGGTATTCAATGGTGGATCAAGAACTTGGCCACATCAATTGCCCAAATGCTAGAAAACAAAATCAAGACACAAATCTTCCTCTTTTGCGAAGCTTTGTGTTGGCTCGGTCTCCTCTGTTCCACCAAATTTTTCATCCATTGTGCAAGAAATTGACAAATCACTTCCATGCTTTATTCCACATACACTAACTAGTACACATGATGCAAACATATGGACAGGATACAGTGCTCATCTACAAGAACTGTATCCTGTCCATATGTTAAGCTCTTCTTAAAGACCTAGCAATACTGTGCTACTTACAGTGAATAAAGACCTTGGGCAAGTGTCTTTACTGCTCTGTGACTGTTTCTTCTCCTATCCTGTATCTGTCTTGTCTACTTAGGTCAGGGGTTCTCAAACCGGGGGTTGAGACCCCTCAGGCAGTCACAGGGCTATTACATGGGGGGGGGGGGGTCATGAGCAGTCAGCCTCCACCCCAAACCCCACTTTGCCTCCAGCATTTATAATGGTGTTAAATATATTAAAACGTGTTTTTAATTTATAAGGGGGGGGTTGCACTCAGAGGCTTGCTATGTGAAAGGGGTCACCAGTAAAAAAAGTTTGAGAACCACTGACTTAGATTGTAAACACTTTGGGACGGTCTCTCATGTGTTAGGCACTGTACAAACACAACATGGCCCTGATATCAGCTGGTGTCACAAACGGGACATGGATGGTCTCACCCATGGGAGACAGGCTGGGTCAAATACCAGGAGATCAGGGTCTGAGCTATGCCAGAGGGCAGCTAGAGAGTCAGGTGGCAGGAGGCAGGCAAGGTCTGGGAGATCACTGTCCGGCAGTAGGTGCAGATAGAACAAGGGAAGCAGCCCTCAGTAGGGGAAACTCAGTTGCATGGACAACTTCCTGTTCCTGTGCTCAGTTTAAATACAAGCAGGAAACCAATCAGGCCCCCCAGAGTTCTGGCAACTCTGGTATTCAGCTTCCAGTCCTGGCAACTGTTAGCAGGTTACTGGGTGGTTGGCTAGCATTTACAAGCCCCTAATTGCCCTATGGCCCAGGTTTGAGACCTGTGGTCCCCGACAGGTGAAGCCTGTAGGTGCTAGAGCAGGGATCGGCAACCTTTGGCA